>NW_027518685.1:68817500-69417500 GCF_043159265.1 Tasmannia lanceolata | reverse complement strand
ACATATAAAGTTATTAACACTTCTAGAGTATATTTAAAAGTGTCTAAAGGAGTGTCGACATGTGTGTACAGGGGTGTCGTGTCGGACACGACAGGACACGTGTGTCGGCAATAAATTCGAAGTGTCGGACAAATCATAGCAACAAACTCTAAAGAGACACGGATAAATTACCACAACTCACGAGCAAATTGATAGTGAAGAAGAAGGTGGTCAATGGAGTCGACTGAAAGACAAATGGCAGAATGATTAACTATAATATTTTGTCTATTAAGAAGCTAATCCACAGTGAGGATTTTATGAAAACAAGTGGACCAATAGAATACATTAATTCTCGTAGGGGTTTTAAATTCCTAAACTAGCTGCGCTAGTGATGAATTATGACTCAAGAACAAGTGTTTATAGAAAGATTTGAAGGTCAACATGCCCATCGAGGTCCATTGCCAAACTCTTTTGTTCTTTTCCCCGTGTTGTATTTAGATTGAGTTAATTCTTCATTGAAAGGATGTAACTTCTCTCATTTCTTGCCTAAAGAAATTCCTCCTGAATCTGAAATTACAATCTACTCTATCATTAACCCTGCACAAAGATTTAACCACCAAAATATCATTTCTAGATGTTGCCTTAAATAATGTTGGAAAGTCCTCCATTAATGTTCCATCGCCACACAAGTTATCTAACCAAAATCTAATCATTTCCCCATCTCCTATCCTGAATCACAATCCTTTTTGAATGAAACTCGAGAATTTCATAATCTCTCCATAGTGTAGTCCCGATAGATATATACTCATCTAAAGGGGAGTACTCTCTCGAGCCAGAACCATATTTTGCCTTAATAACCCTTCTCCATTGCATATCTCTATCATTGCCAAATTTTTAGAGCCATTTCCCAATTAACGCCTTGTTCATTGCTTTCAGCCTTCTAATCCCAAGACTTACCTAGCTACAAGGCCTACACACCACATCCAAACTGACCAAATGATAGTTCCAACATTCTTCCTTATTGATCTATAAAAAAATTCCTTTGAAGTTGTTCAGTTATATTATCGATGGAAGTGGGACAGAGGATGTCAACATAAAATAGAGTGGAAGGCTAGCCAAGACTGCCTTGAGTAAGGTGATTCTCCCCCCTAAAGGCAATAATCTTTTTTTTCCAAAAGAAGAGTTTCCTTTCCACGCATTCAATTACTGTTCCCAAAGCCTTTTTGACAGTCTTCATGTACATGGAGGAAGCCCTAAGTATGTATTAGGGATAGAACCCATCTTACAACCCAATATTTTAGCCCAATACTCTAGATATGAAATTTCCCAGCACAACCCCTATGACCACCGATTTGGCATAGTTCACTCGTTGAGCAGATATTGTTTCGTAGCATCTGATCACTGCCATAAAGTTTTTTAAATTGCACGGGTCTGGGCTGCTGAATAATAATGTACTAACAACATATCAGCACAATAAGTGCTACTAAATTGTATATGTTCGAGAATCTAGTCCAAGCAGATGTGGCATAATTTTGCTTGGATATTAAATTATTAATGTTAAATATTTTAGTAGATCATATATACATATGTGATATAAAATTGTACACCTTAAAGACTACAAAAATCTCAACCTTCCAAAGAACTCAGATGAATATTTAATACAAAGGGAAAAATGCAACATTAGCAATATAAACTATAAAAGCAAAGACCTTCTAGTCCATTTAGAAACTTGAAAACACCAAATTAGTGAAGCCTAAGCAGTAAGTATGGAATCAACCCACATAAATATAATCCCAAAGCAGCTAATTGAACACTAGTTTCAAGAAGGAAACAAACAGCAATATAAATTTGCAAAGCCAAAGCAAAGAACTAGCCCACCAAATATTATAATCTTAAAGCAGCCAATTAAACAATAGTTTCAAGTATAAAACACCAATCTAAAGCAAAAGATTTTGTAAGAGAAAAATTACTTTTTATACCCTTCATCAAGTAATTCACAACAAAGGCCATATGGGTATTCTTCAAAATCAGAGATTATCCATACTAATAACATTTTAAGTAACTATTCACTGTAGTACATATTTTCAGTATGATTATTCACATGTAGGGGGTTTTCTTTTTTAAATGTAGTTTTCTACACCTATAGTGAAAATTTTACCGCCTATAAGGTCCTACTTGTGATTGAAATGAGCATGGGCTTTAGGATTATACTAATAAACGGTGGATATGAAGTAATTGATCGCAAGAAAGTAATGTAAGAATCAAATGGTAAAGAAGTGACTTATCGACTGAGTTGAGGCATGAATATGATTCTGCTATCCATGAGGCAAATATTGCGTTCATAAACGACTAATCGATGGTACATATGGGATCTCCAATGTATGCCTCCAGGATACAACGACTCCACTCCAAGATTGTGCACTCACACAGCCTGGACTCCTTGAGAAAATGATTATGTTTGCCATGATAAAAAAAATAGAAGAGAAAAGGGACCAAACTTTACAGGAGAAGAAGGGAGAGAACAAACATATTCTAAAATAAAGTTTATGTATTCTCGATCGAATATTTCAAAAAGTTCAAGAGACGCGATTAATGAAAAGTTATGTTGAAAACTGTTTTGAAATGTTTTCATAACGATAGCTTATGCTAAACTAACCTGACCCGGCCCGGCCCGGCCCGGCTCGGAAACTAGCTACTCAAGCCCCGGAATGATACTCCTAATCAAAGTAATTGAAAACATGCTACCCAAGCCCCGGAAAATGCGCTACCCTTGGAGACGATGTGCCCCCTTCCGCACTGGGTTGATCGGCGTTCGGCTCCCAAGATACAACGATCCATTGGGTCTCTTCCGGAATTGATCTGTAGGGACGCGAGTAGAACTCACCCCTAAAAGCTAGCCGTTAAGGGGAGGGTGCCCATTCCCTTATAAAGCCCATCCACATCTATTACACTTCCGATGTGGGATCTTTGCTTTCACGTGGATTCCCCAACAATCTCCCCCTCCATGTGGAGACAACATGGGAACTACGAGATCTTCCCCGAGGGATATTTTACCATTCTTGGAGGCATACCGGGGTTACTGAGATCTTCTCTGAGGGATTTTTCATCCTCAGAGGCACACCAAGGTTACCACGGCCTCGCATTGATACCACTAGTTGTTTGACATGCTATTGGATGCAAGGGTCCTGAGTTCAAACCTCCTTGATAACAAAAATCCATATGCAATGGCCATATCCAAAAGAGAGGATGCATGTGCCACATGTAGGCCAACCCTAAAAGAGGGGCCACAAGTGAGGGGGGGTGTTAAAGTATAAAAGATGAAATAATGCCTTCTCCAGCCGCTTAAGCTTTTGAAGCAACTGGTTGTTTGACACGATCCCTCGAACTCATCACCACTTGTGTCACAAAAGATGATAAAAGATGTAACCAAAAATAAATCAATGCAGTTTCTGGAGAAGAAAACAGATAGCTTTTATAGACATGAAAGGACCTCACCAGAAAGTGGTCCTTCTCCCATTTTGAGATTATCGAAAGAGAGATTTTGTAGGGAAGAATAGACATGAAATGTCTCCACCCCTCCTAAAAGCCCTCTTAACGTTTCCACTTTCCCTCATTTCAACCCATAAAATAGAATAGGTTTTAATGTCTCCCACCATTTCAACCCATAAAAAGTAGGTAGTAAATAAAATCTTTTGATTTCTTTAAACATTGAGAAACATTAAAACCAAAATGTCACAGAAATCTAGCATGTAAACGAAGCAGAAGTGGGTCTTGATAAATGTCTTTTAAAAAGGAGAATAAAAGGGAAATGATAAATGCACCCCTTTTCATCCCTTGGGACACCCGGCTAGAGTGTATCTATGACTGCAAAGGGGCTGATGTACTTCACATTTAAGGAATGAAGTGACCTGATTGGCACGTACAATGCAGCCGGGTGTCCCAAGCGATGGAAAGGGGCGCATTTATCATTTCCCGAATAAACGTGTCTTTCATTTTAGCATTTTCCATTTCCATGTAGGCCCTGTTTGGATTGCAATAATTTTTCAGAAAAGTATGGAAAGGAAAAATAGTTCAAAAAATTCCAAACTTCAACCCTATTCAATTTTTACTTCGGGGCCCTCAATTTCTGATAGGATCCCTCTAAATGAACCAAACAGGGTCATAGAAAAGAAAAAAATTGAAGAAAATACTTTCATTCGGAAATATTTTTATTGGAATCCAAACAGGGTTTTAATGCTGGGCATCTTTCGCATGTGTATTTATTTTCGATTGAGTGGGGTTTGGTGAAGTTTGATTTCATTTACTTACATTTGCCTTGTACTTTCCTAAATGAAGTGTTCTTTACCTACATGTATTAGAATATGTAGGTCCCACCCATATCATTTAATTTGGACCATGTAGCAGATCAATACACTCACAAAATCTTAACTATTTCTAAAAAGGAGGCTCAGTGCACGAGGCTGCCGCTATTGCGGGGCCTGGGTAGGGCTAGATGTATGCATCCTTACCCCTATTTTGCAAAGAGGCTGTTTCCGTGACTCGAACCCGTGACCATGGTTTAAAATTTCGACCGAAATCCGAAATTTCGGATGCCGGTGGGGACCGAAACCAAAAATTTCCGAAATTCAATTTTTCGGCATTTATCAAATTTCGGATTTCGGTCCGAAATTTCGAAATTTGGGTCCGGAATTTGGAACCAAATAACCAAATTTCGGTTTTTTTTTTGGGGTCCGAAACGGTTACAGAAACCAAAATTTTAAACCTTGCCCGTGACCACTAATGGAGCAACCTTACCGTTGGACCAAGAATCTTAACTATTTCTGCAAATGTATTTTTTCATCATTATTTCTTCTGTTCTTTTCTTGATCATTAATTTCTAGGATCTTGACCTGATGGTTACAATGATTAGTCGTGTGTTTTATCCATGGTTGTAGATCAAGGTGGGCCCATGATGATCTGATGAGTGATTGAGACGATGGTGTTGTATATATGAGAGATTTTCCCCACTTTTGTAGTTTCCTTTGGATCCCATGCCTGTAACATTGCCTCATGTCGGATGGGGATGAAAATGGTGGATTAGAAATGACCTTTCGTATCCTTATATGGGAAGTGATATATTCGCCCCCTTTTCTTCCTCGGGCCACCCCTCTAGTGTATTTATGACTACTCTTTTCAACAGGGGTGGCCAGTGAAGGAAAAGGGGCTAGATATCATTTCCCTTCAAAAAGAGAATGTGGAATACACAATTGCTAATTAGTGGGACCACCACCCACGAATGTAAGGTGGGAAACTTGGTAGGTAGTGATTCAGCTGGTCGTCTGAAGTGTATAACACGGCATAGATATGGATAATTGAAATGGAGATTAAGAGACCTTTCATTGAAATTGTTGGTAATCTTTTGGAGTATATATGGGAAATGATACTTTTTCCATTCTTTTCTAATATTTTCACCCATTTTCGTTTATCTTTTCCTAAAAAAGATGGCATTTCCAAACTATGTTTGATTTTTAAAGGAAACAAAAGGAAGGGAAAAAATGCAAGAAAACCGAGTAAGAAATATGCTACCAGACCAATACTCAATTCGCGGTAGAGTAGAATAATTGTATTGTCAATGTGTTTAATTTGGGCACACTTCATTGTGTGACAATGGGGCATGCCCCACTAGGACATAGTGGGTGCAAACTTAGGTTGATCTAAATCCCCCATTTCATGTTGTGACAAATTGTAACGGTGGATGAACAAAGTGACTCTTTACAACAAATAATCATAATAGGTGAGAGAGAGGTAGGCAAGGCACAACGAAGCTTTCTCTTATAGATTCTTCTTCTCCACTTATGAATGTGGCTACACAGAAATAAGTCCCAAGAAAATTGTTGGGGTTCCACGCAAAAGCAAAATAGTCCCACATCGGTTAAGTAAGATGGATGGGGATGGGTTAAAAGGGAATGGGCACCCCCCTTCTAACAACTAGCTTTTAGGGGCGAGTTCTACCCGGTTAAATTCCCTACAGATGGTATCAGAGCTGGGGTGTGTCAACCCCGGTTTGCTTTTGAGGGCGGGAATGTACCTCGGAGAAGATCTCGGAAACCCCGGTTTGCCTCTGAGGGCGGGAATGTCCCTCGGGGAAGACCTCAGAAACCCCGGTGTAGTATCTCCTGGTTCCCACGTTGCCACCACGTGGAGGGGGAGATTTTCCATGTTGCTCCCGCGTGGAGGGGGAGATTGTTGGGGTTCCACGCAAAAGCAAAATAGTCCCACATCGGTTAAGTAAGATGGATGGGGATGGGTTATAAGGGAATGGGCACCCTCCTTCTAAAAGCTAGCTTTTAGGGGCGAGTTTTACCCGGTTAAATTCCCTACAAAAATAATGCATACGCCAAGAACAAGATCTGCACCCTGAATTCAGGACAAAAAGTATGCCCTTACATATAGGAAAAGAGCAGAGTTAAAGGGGAGAAAGTCATCTTAAAATTGAGACCGCAAGCCTTTTTTTTGTTTATAGAAGATAAAAAGGATATGAAGGCATCACGTCAGATGAAAAGTACCCTTTCATTTTAAAACAATACTTTTTTCACAACCTAAGTGTCTTCTAGTTGGAAACATCATTTCACACAAAGAGAAATGTCTCTTTCAAATTTCTCATTGAAAAATCACATTTTTCTATTTTAAAAATTAAATATTTTAAAAATATCCATCATTTCAAAGCCACACCAATCATGCATTATATCTTAATAATATGTGTTTTATGTCTTTGACCCCTTGATTATGAGATGAACATCACGAGATGACCAACATGTTCTATGTACTTTTTGGATTGCTGCAGATCAAGATGGGTCCACAATAATTTGATGGTTTAGATTTACCAAAGATGTGTCGTGTGGAGTGTAATGAGTTTATGGCCGACTCTTATGACTTGTAGTTTCCTAATGATCCCCTGCCGACATCTTTGACCAGTGTTGAAATGATATTAGAAAATGAGAAATTCTAGAAAGGTTGATCACCTTTCACTTTCCTCACCCTCTCCTGTATTTCTTTTGACCTTTTGATGGCTTAGGATTAGTGGTGCTTATTCACATTGAAGACTTAAGAGGTGTGGTTACGAAAGACACCCTGTGCCGCACGATTTTAGAATACCATGGGAGTTGTGTCTCTAGTAGTAGAAAGAGAGATTGGTTTGGAAATCAAACTAAAGTTGGGTTTCTTCTTTTGTCTAAGCTGAGCTTCTTCTTTGAAGTTTGGACAGTGGAGGACACTTAGTCTGAGTGGATGACTTTGAAATTTCGATCATCATTCCACCTTTCTTTCTCTACATATATTTAAGTTATGATCGGAGGGCAATTAAAGTTGATATTTTAGTTGGAGTTTTGGGTTTGGGCATAAAGGTGTTAAAATCATGAGTAATTTATGTGCATATAGTATTGGGGTGGTGGTAATGATTGTGAGTTTTTGTTGCTGTTTTTATGTGTGGCAAGCTTGTTTAGAGGTATGCTCCCCCTCACTTATGTATTTCTATAAAGAGAGAACATAACAATGACCATTAAGCCCTTAGGCATCTACATTGCGCACACACACATGCATCTAACATATACAAAAAATTAATCAAAGGATTACAAGCTACCCTCGACTAGGCAAATATCCAGTATGAAAATATATCTAATGTGCCCTTAATTACAACAAGACTAAAATGAAAAAAAAAAAATAACCTGATTCTATACTACAGGATTATACAGGTTGATCTTGACACTAGCTTGGGAGGAGAGCCGATGAAATAAGTTAGTTTCTTGTTGTTTCTCACTTTCAAAGTTAAGTATAGTTTTTCTTCTATACAGTGCTACTATTGTTAATAGGGATTTGCGGGCGCCCATCACTGAAGGCATTTCACGGATGGGCTGCTGCATGTGAGAGCAGCCACACAGGCTCACTTTTCAGCAGATTTTGTCTTCATTCACAAAGTGGCTGCTCTCACATGCAACAGCCCATCCGTGAAATGCCTTCTGCGATGGACGCTAGCAAATCCCTTGTTAATAAGGGGGGCATTATTCTTTTTGAAAGATAATGAGTATATGTTATACTCGGTTTTCTTTTCAATTGGTATGCATTCAAAAATAAATTAATAGTATGAATAATTCATCTTCGTGGAACTGAATTTGAATATCGACAATTATGAAACCAAAATTTTCCAATAGAACAACTAATTCATCATGCAAGTGCTGAAACCCACGTTCAATTAAATGTTAATTGAATTCCATATTCTGGTCAGAAAGATTCTCATCTCTTTAACAGAAACAATATGTAAATATTAAAAAATGACAACCCAAGTGCAGCAAAACCAAAGACGAAGGCCAATAAATCCGGCCAATTATGGCATCATTACAACTTCAATAAAGATCTACATTCGGAAAATAATTAAGGGTAAATAGTTTACAAGCTTGGGTGAACAAATTTAATACGTGGAGATTATAATAGTTGAGAATACGTACCACATTCAATGAGCGTGGGAGACGCACCAAAGCCAGAGGAAGACTCCCAGTGTCATTCTTATAGGTTGCGTTATACCAAATGCTAACATTGAAATTATTTCCGTTCGTGTTTAAGAGATCATAAGCTGCAAAAAAATGACTTCTGCATCTGATCCACACATGATAAATGATCGCAGAAAATATGTGAAGAATCAAAGCAAATCTGACCAACCTGCAATAATTGCATTAATCTTCCTCTCTTGATTCCCTCCACGGTAACCCTTAAACAGCTCATCATTTACCACTGAAGAACTATCATGCCACAAATGTACACCTTGCACACATGTTACCTTTGAGAACAAGATAAAATAAGTAAAGACTCAGATTGAGCCAACTGAGTGGGGAACTGTGTTGTGCAAGACACACAACAAGGTTATGTGATTGGTTTGGTCAGGTCCAAAAGGGGTGTACGGATGACTCTTTTTTTATGACATATGGTATCCCCACCCCATTTTAGGGCGGGACTAATCCCTATGGTATCCCCACCCCATTTTAGGGCGGGACTAATCCCTATGGATGCATGTGTATGGATGGCTATGTCAACCTGAAAAGAGACAGGTGGATATTGGAAAAACATTGATACATCTGATTGTGAAAAAAGCATAAGTGTATTGTTGAACTCAAAAGCTTTATCAAATGAAAGGGGTAACAGAAAAATGCCCTGGTAACAAAAAAGAAAAGAAAAGTGGTTACACATTGTTAGAAATGAGATTAGGGTTAGAAGAGAGGAAGAAGAAGAGGAGTGAAGGATGGAGAGTCTCCACTCGGGAGCTCCTCATGAATATGATGTATATATAGGCCCAAACTAGGGCAACAACATACAATGACTGCAATACCCCTAACTAATACAAGTAATGTCTAAACTAACCTAATACATTATTCAACACTCCCCCTCAAGCTGGAGTGTATATACTATGAAGCTCCAGCTTGCTACAAAGAACTACGTCAACAACTAAAAAAGTACAAGAAGCTCATGCACATCTAGCTTGGTATAACACTCATCCTCAAGCTGGTGTGGTACATACATAATGAAAAACATAAACAAAAAAATAGAGGCCACCATGAACAGCATCGAGATCAATGTCCATCAAAAGAGTAGCTCCCCTGAAGTAGCACAACAACGAGAGCGATCAAATAGGGCCTCTCCCTGAATGAGAGCACGACGAACATATCCGCATATCTTGGGCAATGGAGGCGCCATGGCAAGAACAACTACAATTCAGCAAGCAAAAGAGGCACACCAAAGGTGCGCACAACGAACATTGGTGTAGCAGCACAACGCCAAGTGAAGAGGATAGCAACTGATGGGGAAACCATCGAAGACAAGGTCGAAGGAGAAACTATTGCCTGGAGAGAAGGGATAGAGAGAAAGAGGATAACCAACCAACGATGGGGAAACCATCATCTGGAGACTAGGTTGACGGCATGAACATCGTCACCTGAAAAGATAAGAAAATAGGAAGAGGATAACCAACCAGCGATGGAAAAACCATCGTCTGGTGACAACGTCGACGGCATGAACATCGTCGCCTGAAGATAAGAAGAGGAAGATAACCAACCAACGATGGGGACATCATCGCCTGGAGACAAGGTCGACGGCATGAACATCGTCGCCTAAAAAGAGCATACCAACGATGGGGAAACCATCGCCCGGAAAGGAGAGGTCGACGGGAAAAGACAGTCGCCTGTAAGAGAGCCGACCAACGATGGATATGGAAGCCATCGCCCGGAAAAGGAGGAAGAAGATAACATGAAGGGATAAGGCAAAAAGCCGAACAACACGAAGAGACATGAAAACAAGACAACGCTCCCTCAAGAAGACAAAGACAACACTAACAACACTCCCCCTCAAGAAAAGACAACAAAGTGGACAACACTCCTAAGAAAAGACACAAAGAACTAAATGAAAACACTCCCCCTCAAGTTGAAGGTCAAATAACGCACTACACCGCTTTCGGACATTTGATCAAACACTTGATGTGCGCCGTAGAGAAGAAGACAAAGGAAAGATGACAAACAAGGCACCACACCTCTCTTAGACATTTTATCAAATACTTGGTGCGCGCCTTGAAGAACTACATAAAAGACATAGAAGGTAATCAAAAGAAAGAGCTGATAAGAAGACGACAACAAAACAAGCACAAGAGAACAACAAGAAACAATACAAGACAACACTCCCCCTCAAGTTGAGGCCAAAGGCCTTCAACCTGAAACAAAAAGAACACTTTCAAGGCACAAAACCCCTTTGAGACATTGCATCAAACACTTGAGGTGCACCTTGAAGATGAGATGAGAAAGACAAAGGCCATAGGCCAAAAAAGCTATAAAGAAGAGAAAATAAAGAGAGCTTTGGAGTGGAGGAGAACCCAAAATAGGTTTAGACAAGTAATACAAACATGATTTTTGTTTTGTTTTGAGATATACGATAGAGGGAAAATGGGTTAAAAACGAAATACGTTTGACGAAATGAAAGAGAAAGAGTGAGATTTCTAGGGTATAGAAATGATTTTTTTTTTTTATTTGGGTATTGTAACGGGCTACTGTAGCGATTTACTGTAGCGGCACTGTAGCGGTTACTGTAGCAGTACTGTAGCAGTACTGTAGCAGGGAATGGAGGGGTTAGGGAAAAGGGAAGAGGGGCAGTGGGGGGAGGAGGAGGAGGAGGAGGAGAAGGGAAGGACACGAGCGAGGAGAAGAATTGAGGGAGAAACTATAGAGAGATAAAGAGAGAAAAATGAGATACGAGAGAAAGGGATGATGGCATGGAGGGAGATACTCTTCTTCTTTTCTTCTTGAAGGAGTAGCCCATTGGCTCTGATACCATGTTCGAAATGAGATTAGGGTTAGAAGAGAGGAAGAAGAAGAGGAGTGAAGGATGGAGAGTCTCCACTGGGGAGCTCCTCATGAATATGAAGTATATATAGGCCCAATCTAGGGCAAATTAAGATCGTGAAGTCAAAGATAAGGGATGAGTGGAAGTTGCCAAGGACTCAAAGAAAATTCTATAAATAGAGGGAGAATCATTTTGAAAGAGATCTGATCTTTTGGAGAAAAGAGCGACGTGAAGGATAAGAAGAACCAAAAAAAGAAGAGGGAAAAAAGAGAAGGTAAAAAAAGCTCTTGAACTGATTGCTTTCTTTTGCTTTTTGCTAACTCCCACTCTAAGAAAAAGGTTGGTTCTTTTGAGTTTCTTCTAGAAGACTCAAAACGAGGGTTCCTCAAAAGAGAAGGTAGATTCTTTTGAATCTCTTCCGGGAGACTCAAAAGGAAAATTCATCAAAAAAAAAAAAAACAAGGAGAAAGTCTCTTCAAGGCATAGTTGTAAATTTCGTTTCGGTGGCCATTTCGTTTTGGCCAGTGAAACGAAATTTCGGAAAATTTCGGACAATTTCGTTCGGAACTTTTCGGTAAATTTCTGTAAATTTCAGTCAATTCCGGTCAATTTCGGATTTTCGTCACTTCGTTCCGATTTTCCGCTGAAACCAAAACGTTTCGTCCATTTCGAACGAAACGAAACGAAATTTACAACTATGCTTCAAGGAGACTCAAGTCTCTTCCGGTCTGTGTTGCATGGATTCTTTGCCCCGTATGCCACAATTGGTGACACATTTCGACATGTGAATTGGACATGGATTCTCGTGGGACATGTCCGGATTCTTGCATGTCCGCACGAATCCTATTTTTTCGGACGAATATGACACATTGTTGTCTCTTTTAAAATGTAAAACTTGCATATTTTCCCTTTAAATACATTTTCTTTCTAACTTTTTTTAATGAAAAAAAGCCAGTCTTCTCTTAATAAAAACCTTAATGCATTGACCCTCCACGCTTGAACATAAATCCCCTTCCCCTTTCTTTGACTCTCTTAAAATAAACCCTAATAACTCGACCCTCCATCCTCAAATTCTTCATGAATATATATATATATATATATATATATATATATATAGAGAGAGAGAGAGAGAGAGCGAGATGGTCAAATACAACAAAAGAGGCAATACAACAACAATAAAAGCAAAAGAAGAGGAAAATCAAGGTGGCAAGAAATCAAAAAGCTCCAAATCATCTTTAGCTACACATCCCCAGCAAGCGCGTAGGCCACCCGATTAGCAGAATGACGCACATGCTTATAAACAATAGACATAGACCCCACTTAATCTTGAATCTCATCAAAGAATCTAGGAGATCTCCAAGGATAAGGGTGAAGTCCTTTGAGCCATCGTATCACATTCAAGGAATCTCCTTCAATCACCACTTTATCAAGTGTATTTTTATCAAGCAATTTGAAGCCTTGATACACCGCCCTAACCTTAGCTTCATTGGAATCCACTATACCAATGGGGCCCGCGAAATCCCAAATCACCTCCCCACTATCAACTCTAAGCACACCCCCACTCCTGCAGGACCAGTTCCCCAAACTGAACCCATCAAAATTGAATTTCAAAAATCCTGGAATCGGAGGCTCCCAATCCTACATTACCTTCGGCTTCACCTCCTTACTTTGACACACCTCTCGCCACCCAAACCAAAAATCATAGGCTGACACAAATTTGTATGAGTAATTTTCTTTCTTTTATTGATGTATTGCAATAAAGTTAAAGTTTTAAGTAATAAAATGTGGTTTTTTATTAAATTTTGTTCATATAATGATTTTTATATTTTTCTAGGAATATTTTATTTTTTGAATTTTTGAATTTTTCAACCATAAAAAAATTTCTGGTCGTAGCGTCTTTTTCCGAAACGAAAAGCCGAAACAACGAAACATTTTGTTCCACTAACCAAAACAAAACAGCGAACGAAACAGAATTGACAACTATGATTAGTAGCATGGATGTTGCCTTATATATGATGTAAAAGATCTTTTGTTTTTCTGTCTTGGGGTCACAGAACCATGGACAGCCCTTTGATTTTAATGTTACAATTATTTCTCGAAAACATACCTTTACAAAAACCAAATACCAGAAAACAAGATACAAAAAAGTTTTCTTCCCTACTAGCTGTTTCCATGTGTGTCAAGCAGGTATGTCCAACTTGCAAATTTGGGGGTCGATTTATCAATCCCCATAAAATATTGTAGAATATTATGTTAGTTATTTTGCATATACATGCCCAAAGGCCAAGAGAATCTATTTCTATACAGCTCAGCATAAAATGATCCATGTAGACGAACCCAACTTAGTGTTAGGATTAGACTTAGTAAATTTGATCCGGGTAGATTATTTTACCTTCTTCATGAAAATTTTCTAAATGATTCATTAGCCGACCCCAACTAGTTTGGGACAAAGGCTTAGTTGAGTTGAGTAGAAGTTCTTGTAGTTTATCGTCATTTCATGGATAAAGGTAGAAATGGAGCAGATTAAAAGATTCCACTGTATGGAGATTATGAAGAGATGGTTTGCATAACAATTACATGGATTCAGGTCTTTTAAGAAAAACTCCAACCATTAATAATTCTGTTAGATCTTACTCAGAATTTTACTTCAATGTGTGTACGATTTTGACATGCTCTCAAGGAATATATTAGCAAGGGATTTGAAATGAGGTATCTGGGTAAAGTTAGTTATATTTGGGGGCACACGGTAACAAATAAATATGACTATAATTTAGTGTCAGCTGGCAGTTGGACTTCAAGAACCATACACACTGCTAATCCTACTGAGGTCACTCCAAATAAGTTGATTAAGTCCTATGTCAAGGGAATTCAAATGATGGTGAACACATGTTCTGTTCATACGGGACATTGCTTGTTTCAAGCCTCTTTTTCAGAAATTCATTAAATTTCAATGAAATCAGGGACTTAAATCACTGCTCAAAGTTTCAGAGAAGGTACTCCTGTTTAAGGATCCATCACTGATCTTTTCCCAGATAACGTGAACATCCACTTTAATATGCCTCATTCTCTCATGAAGAATTGCATTGGAAGCATTGTGGATAACAGCTTGGTTATCAGTTATCACAAAGAAATGGCATGGGACCCTTAGTATGAAATCACAACTCAGAATATGGAACGAAGTCATAGAAGCTCACATGAACCATCGGATGCGACCTTGTATTCAGCCTCAATACTAGAGCCAGAAACCACCGATTGTTTCTTGCTATTCCATGTAAATTGCCCCTAGGAAGGTACAATATCATGCTATGGAGCATTTGCCAGTGGCGAATCCGGCTCAATCCGCATTGGTACAAGATGAGATATCCAAGTGGCCATGACCGTAGAGAAGCCCACAATCGATGCTAGACTTGATGAAGCCAGGATGCGATACACCCCAGGAAGGTAAGGCGAACAAGGAGCATGCATGAATTGACTAACCATGCTAACTGCAAATGTGATCTTTGTCCAAGTAATTTTAAAGTATAAGACAACCTACCAAATGCTGATACTCCTAAGGATCAAGGAGTAGCTCCCCTTCACTGCATGAACAGAGGGCTTTAGATCCATAACAGAATTATAGGGTTTGCGCCCCAATATTCCAGGGCAGACTTTCACCGAGATAAAAATATCCCTTTTCTGGATTGAATGACCTTAAGACCCAGAAAGAAGTTCATAATTCCTTCACTTAAAAAATCTGACCACGTGCCCCTTTCACATGGGAGATGAACGTCGTATCCTCTCAGTGAGAATGATATAATCAACATAAACTAAGAGAATCATCCTGCTAATTGTATCGTCGTGAGTAAATACCGTGTGATCAGATTGGCATTGGTGAAAGCCTATCTCACATATCACTGTGCCAAAACGGTGAAATCATGCTCGTCGTGACTGGTCATATATAGACTTATGAAGGCGACATACCTTTCCATCAATCCATCCTCTCCTTGCAGCAGAGAGCCAGGAGGCGTCGTCATGTATACTTCTTCTGCGAGAGTCCCATGCAAGAAGGCATTCTTCACATAAAGCTATTGAAGAGGCCAACCCTAGTTGGCAGCAATCAACAGAAGGACCCGGACCTTCGCCAACTTAGATGCATAAGCAAAAGTGGCAGTGTAATCAATGACATAAGTCTGAGTAAAACCCCAAGCAACAAGACACACCTTATAGGCTTGTACCTCTAAACAATCCCACCAGAGCAATGCTTCACTGCAAAGACAATTTTTTTTTTTTGAAAGGCTACAAATTTCTTCTTAGGAGGAATAGATAAGAGATCCCAAGTATGATCGCACTGAAGTGCCACCATCTCCTCAACAATAGCAGCCCTCCATGCAGGATGACACGGGGTAGCATGAATAGTATGAGGAATAGAGAGAGAATCAACAACAGTGAGGTAGGAGTGCTAAGATTGAGAGTGTAGGACACAAAGTGGACAATATGACGTGTAGAAGCACACCGGTGCACCCCTTTGTGAAGTGCTATAGGGAAGTCAAGGTCAAACACAACATGAGGGTCAGTAGAAGCAACATGAATATCCAGTAAAGATGAAAGAGATATACCAAGAGGAGCTTCTTGCATAAAGGAAAGAGGAAGCAATGCGAGAGAGGGACAATCATGTTGTCAAAGACAAACATAAGCAACTAGCCCCTGGGGTAAAGGAGTAGGAGGTGCAAGCATAGGAGATTGCGCTCGGACAATAGGCCAAGTAATGGGAAAAGGCATAGGTAGAGCACCCACATACAGCTCAACTCAAAACTCAACTCAACTAAGCCTTTGTCCCAAACTAGTTGGGGTCGGCTAATGAATCCTTAGAAAATTTTCATGAAAAGGTGAAAGGATCTACCCTGCTCAAATTGACTAAGTCTAATCCTGACACTAGTTGGGTTCGTCTACATGGATCATTTTCTTCCATTCTATCCTATCCAAGGTCATGTTCTCTGTTATGTTCCTAGCCCTCAAGTCTTTCCTTACTGTTTCTACCTAAGTTCTTTTCGGTCTGCCCCTACCTCTTTTTACTCCATCAGCCTGGCACGAGTCACTTCTTCTCACTGGAGCATCCAAAGGCCTACGTTGGATATGCCCAGAACCATCTTAAGCGGTGCTCTCATCTTCTCCTCAATTGGTGCCACCCCCACCTTTTTACGGATGTCTTCATTTTTAATTCGACCTAACCTTGTGTGGCTGCACATCCATCTAAGCATTCACATCTCCGCTACACTCATCTTATGCACATGCTGCTTCTTGGTAACAAGTGTACTAGAAAATCATAGGCAGGCAAAAAGTAATGAGTGTACTCCTGAAAAATAACATCCATAGTGGTATAAAACACAAGAGAGGATCAAAATACAGATTGTCGTTAGAGAAGCTAGTGTACCCAAGAAAGACATAACAGACACATCAAGTTTGTGTCTATTAGGACAAAGATCCTAAACAAAACACAATCATCCAAATAGACAAGGTTTAACCTGAAAAATAATTACCATGGGCGCGCAGAATCTGAAAGGGGGTATAACACTTTAAGATACGGGAGGGAGTGTGGTTAATTAGATATCAAGCAGTATGAAGAACCATAGACCAAAAGGATTTTGAGATGTGCACATATAATAGAGACAGAGAAACACCTATAACGTGCCTATTCTTGCTCTCAACCACCCTATTCTGTTGTGGGTTTATGGGCAGTAAATGATAAGCAATCCCATGCTGAGTTGAGCAAAGGTACGAGAGGTGAGCAAGGGTACAAGAGGTGTACTCGCCATCGTTACTACATTAGAGGGCCTTGATAAGGTCCCCATACTGAGTATGGAAAACAAAACCATCAACGAAGATGATTGGAGAACATCTGAAAAATGGAGAATACTTCACCTTAGATTTCATTAGATACACCCATGTCGTGTGAATCGATAAAGTCACAAAGGAAAACAAAACCATCAACGAAGATGATTGGAGATGATCCACATATACCAGAGTGGATCAAATCAAAAGAAGACCTACATCAATGCATGCGAGAATGATAAACAGTGGGAACATGTTCAACAACTCACAAAAGTATCAAAATGAAATTTAACCATTTTATTTAAGGATTTAAAACGAGGAATCAGAGTACATAGATATTGAAATCCTACAAATGCCCTAGTATGGCATGCCACTGGAAAAATGGTTTCACGACGGGCTACAATATGAAAAGAAAAACAGGAAATAGACACTGGAGGCTCTGCAGTAGAATCGACAATTGCAACGGCAAGTCATTATGAATCAATAACAAAATAGTAAAAGCCTCCTCTCTCAACACCTCAATCAACTAATCCTCCTCGTAGTAAGCTCCTGATAGACACATTGAGATGGGTAAACATCACACAACAATTTAACTATTTTGCAATACCACTAATAGAAAGAAGGATAGAGAAGAGATGAGGAAAACACAAAACTCTAGAAAGTGAAAAAAGAACAAGATATGGGAATGTCTTTAAAAAAAAACAGGATATGGGAATGGTTCCAACACCTTCATAGAAGTGGAGGAACATTAGCCAAACGAACCTGAGTAGGTGAGAAAGGTGGAGAACACAAAAAAGGACTACCAGACTCACCAGTCATATCATTGGTCGTGCCAGAGTCAAATAGCCAAATATAGGAAGGATGGAAGGAAAAGGCGGCAAATGCGGATGTAAAATGAATACCTTGGAGCTCAGCCTCTATAGTAGATGAAGGTATGCATGGAGCCATAGTGTGATGAGCCTGAGCATGCAAAGGAACACGGATAGTATCCAACTCAGATCTCATAGAGATAAGAGGGTCAACAACAACAGCGTGGGTAGAGGGGTAGGAAGGAGCAGAGGATTTGTCGCAGGACGTCCCAAGGTATCAGAAGACAACATGAAAAGAAGAAAGGATGTAGGGTAGAAGTAACAAAAATCAAAGAAAATCCACAAAAGATTATTTGCCACCAAACTATACACTCTCAGGCTGGTAAGTTATATGAAAATGGGGTCTCCTCTCAACTAACCCCTGACACTAGCGAATCAGCCTTTGTATTAGCCAATCTCCATACATATTGAATCTCGGTATCAAGTCCTTCCAAAGAATCCCTAATCTCCTCTACGGCATCCACGAAGCTCCATGGGTAGTTAATCTCGTCTCTCACCCATTTGTCCACATTGAGGGAGTTTCCTTCAATGATCATATGTTGAATCTGCTCCTAAGAAGCGTATTGAATCCCACTAAGAAGCATCATAGCCTCGTCCTTAATAGCATTTCTCAACAGCTCCCCAATGCATGTCAGACCAAGATTACCAATACTTGAACCATCAAAGTACAGTCTTAACCGGCGAGGTTGAGAGGTTCATTGGGTTCGGGGCGCTCCGAGTGAATGCTGCTTAGCCTAATCACCTCCCACAACCTCTGCAAAGTTGTTACCGAAACTTCACTGAACATAGAGAGGACTGATGCCCACCGAACAATTGCCGAGAAAATTTTGCTGTAAACTTCACATGCCTCTGAAAGTACCTTTAAAGAACTCTCATGTTTCTTTCCTTCCATACTGGGAAGAAAGTGGCAGCCAGGAATAGGGTTTATAAAGTCCTACTTCTAGAGGGCCAAGGGGGAAAACTCCATGATTCAATATGATCAGGGAGAACCCAACCAACCTTAAAGAGACACGGACAAATTACCACAACTCATGAGTAAATTGGCAATGAAGAAGGTGGTCAACGGACTCGACATCTGAAAGACAAATGGCAGAATGGTTAACCATAATATTTTGTGTATTACGAAGGGGATCTACGGTGAGGATCTTATGAAAACAAGTGGGCAAAATAGAATGCATTAATTCTCGAAGGAGTTTTAATTTCCCAAACTAGCCGTGCTAGTGATGAATTATGACTCAGGACCAAGTGTTTATAGAAAGATTTGAGGGACAACGTGCCCATTGAGATCCATTGCCAAACTCTTTTGTCTTTTTCGCCGCGTTTTATTTAGATTGAGTTAATTCTTCATTGAGAGGATGTAATTTCTCTCATTTCTTGCTCAAAGAAATTCCTCCTGAATCTGAAATTCCAATCTACTATATCATTAACCCAGCAGAAAGATTCAACCACCAAAATATCATTGCGAGATACCGCCTTAAATAATGTTGAACAGTCCTACACTAATGTTCCATCCCCACACAAGTTATCTAACCAGAATCTAATCATTTCCCCATCTCCTATCCTTAATCATAATCCTTTTTGAATGAGACTCTAGAATTTCATAATAGAGTGTCAGGCTATTTTCTTCCTTATTGTTCCATATAAAAATGATTACTGCAACCCTTAATTAGTAGCATCCAAAGGGATCAAATGACAGTTTCTATTTTCTTCCTTATTGTTCCATAAAAAAATTCTTTGAAGTTGGTCAATTCTATACATGGCGGAAGGCCTACGTATGTATTAGGGATAGAACCCATCTTGCAACCTAATATTTTAGCCCGATACTGTAGCTTTGAAATTCCCAGTCCCCATAACCCCCCCTCACCCCCTAACCCACGCACGCACGCGCGCGCGCGCGCACACACACACACACACCAAACCACCAATTTGGTGTAGTTCACTCTTTGACCAGGTATTGGTTCACTGCATCTGATTACTACCTTAACATTTTTTTTTAAAACTTGTACAGGCTAAATAATAATGTATTATCTGCATTTCAGCACAATTAGCACTGCTAAAAATGTATATGTTTGACAGTCTAGTCTGATCAGATGTAGCATAATTATGTTCTTATATTAAATTATTAATGCCAAATGTTTAGTAGATAATATATGTGTCTGTGATATGGACATGTACCCTTAAAGACTACAAGAATCGCAACCTTCCCAAAGAACTAAGATGAGCATCTAATACAAAGAGAAAAATGCAACACTAGCAGCATATACTCTAAAATTTAGAATCTTGAAAACACCAAGTTAGTTAAGCTTAAGCAATAAGCTTAGCTAACTTGGCAAGAAGGAAACAGCAATACAAATTTGAAAAGCCAAAGCAAAGAACTAGCCCACCAAATATTATAATCTTAAAGCAGCTAATTAAACAATAGTTTCAAGAAGAAAACAGCAATCTAAAACAAAAGATGTTTCAAGGGAAAAATTACTTTTTATACCCTTCATCAAGTAATTCACAACAAAGGTCATATGGGTATTCTTCAAATGAGGGTTTGAGAAATGAAAGAAAATCTGACCTGGGTCTGAAAATCTACAAGCTTATTAGCAGTCTCTTCAAATGAGGGTTTGAGAGGGAAGATTTCTCAACCAAAACCCCATTAACGAAAGAGATAAGGGTGTTGAGTTCTTGGTTGCTTTCTGATCTTAAAAAGGAAAGCAACTGTTCTAGGGATTTTCCCTTCGGTCCCTTCTTTCATAGGGTTTAGAATCAAACCAACAAGGTATTGTATTTAGCTTTCTCCTTTATGCCACTCTGTTTTTGAAAATTAAATAAGCGAGTGAAAAAAGGAAGGCTAATGATATTGGCAATATCATGTTTTGATAATTATACGAACTCACCTTGTCTTTTATAATTTAAGTAGCTGTCAAATGTTACGACAGTTCCCAAAAGGCTCTCAATAGCCCATTTAAAAAAGACAAGCTGGGTTTGTGCAATTATTAAAATATGTAGCCAAAAAAAAGAAAGGAGGGTTTATCTGGAATATAACTTCGAAAGTGTCCCTTTACCAAGGGGGAAGAGGTCCTCGATTCTGTGAAGTAATTTATGCATGCATCTTCACTTAAAGTTATTCTCAAATCAATAGGGCAGTGCTATACCCCCTCCCCCTTCTACTCCACAGCCGGTACGACACCACTCCAACCGGCCTTCGGCCCAACAATTAATTTGTGGAGATCTTTGAACAAGGTAGGCTCCACCCATATTTTTCAAAATGATCTGTATGCCCACACCTCTATAGAGTGGAGGGTTGCGATCATTCTATGGAAATGATTTTGGGGGCACAACCTATTTTTGTTGTGGCCCATCAAATGGACGGCTTGGATCATCCTATGGTGTGGGTCCTGCAGTAACATTAAAGCCCAATTGTAGGCCCCACCCATATTTTTCAAAATAAAGTGCAGGGTCCGTAGCATAGGATGTTGTAGCATAGGATGTTCTGAGCTGTCCATTTGATGGGCTGCAACGTAAATAGGTTGTGCTCCAAAATCATTTCCATAGGATGATCGCAACCCCTCGATCTATAGAGGTTTCCATAATATGCAATTTCTCATTTGATCAAAAGGGCTAGGATTATCCTGTGAAAATGATTTTTTGGGACACAATCTATTGACGGTGTGGCCCATCAAATGGACACTTTGGAGCATCCTATGGTGTCGGCTGTACATTTCATTTTGAAAAACAAGGTGGATATCCATACCTATATCTAGTATGGTTTTCTTAGCGTGGAGATCCACACCTAAGACATACTTTCATTGTAGTTATCCACACTAGAACATATGATAGCCATCCTCACTAACTTAGCTTTTCTCAGTGAGTCTATTCGCACTTCATAAAATACTCAGGTGTCCACACTACTGTAATTTTTCAGTGTGATTATCCATACTAATAACATTTTAAGTATAGCTATTCAGTATAGTACATATTATCAGTGTGATTATTTACATTTATGGTAGGGGTGCAACTCAGGTAGGCTCAAAACCCAAAAAAAAGTCGGCTTGGGTTGAGTTCAGGTCAGGTTTAGGTTGGGTTTTCTCAACCCGGGTTGAGTTCAGGTCGGGTTCGGGTTGAGGGCTTGGGCAACCCAACCCGAGTTCAACCCGACATATTTTATTTTTTATTTTATTTTTTAAGCTTAAAATCTCGGGTTGGTTCAGGTTGGGTCGGGTTGAACTCGGGTTCGGGTTCGGGTTCGGTTCGGGTTGGCAAAACGGGTTCCTCGGGTCAGGTCGGGTTGAGTAAATGGTTCGTCGAGTTCTTATTTTGATTTGGGATCTCTACTTGAGGAGTTCTTTTCTTGTCTTTGATTTTGGCTTTCTTTGGACAAAATCCTCGCGATGAACCTCTACATTTCATTGCGAGTTGCTGAATTTTAAGTCCAATTTGCGGTGGAGAATTATCAAGAAAAAAAAAGGCAGATCAACTTGTGTTCGTATGTTAGCTGCATGAAAGCTGGTGAAATGGCTGTTTGATTTGTGTTGGACCTCTGGAAACTCTGGTGTAAAATCCTTCACTAATAGGTATTTTGTAAGTCTTGCAGCCTACTCACTGAGTCACTGATCAGTCCTCCAATCCTCTGGGTGAAATTCTCAATGCGTACAATCTATAATAACCCCTCATATTCCCAACCTTGTCTTGGATTTATATTTGACCTAAGGGTTTTAATCTTAATGGGATTGACAAAATTAGGTCCAAAGTTAAATATTTTAAGGCTTTCATTTGATCAGCAATTACGGAAGTATATGTGGTGACTGGCTCTCTCATGTATGCACTCAAGGTGTTTGAGATAAGGCCTGTGCTACATTCTCATAATTAAAGTCTTATAGAGACCTTTGTGTTAAACTTCTTTTGAGTATAGATTAAAAACTTTGTCAGGGTTTTAATTAATATTCAGCTAGTGAGCCTTTTTGCCTTCACTTTTCATGGTTGATGGCAGCTGAAATCTGCTATCTTGATATAGGAGTTGTTACAAATTGATTTTTTTTATGTGAGTTACCAAACGTGATCCGGTTTTTTAAAATCACAATCAGAATTAAAAACAAAATCAAAATCAAGAAACAGAATTAGAATTGTTGCCAAACGCACCCTTAGTTCCTGATGTAATAATGGAAATTTACTATTGAAAACGCAGCAAATACACTTATAGATATAACTAAATATGGGCTTATTGTTGTAGTGACTACTCCTAAGATTTTTTTTTCTGAAGTTCACAATCCAAAAGTAGGGGAAAATTTCTAGAGATCAAGTGTTATTTAACTGCTCCACAAGAACGCAGGAACTCTCTCTTGGAAGGACGAAGCAATGCTCTCATACATTGGATTCTCTCATACAACGTTCTGAATTTTATTGTACATGGATTCATGGAATTTTCTTAAATATCTAATTGTATTGATTTGAGTGCGATATATAGGCCTCAAATTATGGAATATGGATAGTTTCCTTAATTTCAAAATTGCAGAATTTTGGATAGTTTTGCTAGACTTTCAACCAACTTTTGAAATTACAATTTGCAGTAATTAGAGTTTCTCATATGCAAAAGCCAGCCGCGAAATGGGTTTCTGCGAAATTGCCTAGCCAAAAATATACTTTTTTCAACTAAATATGGATCTTTGCTTCTTTTTCTTTTGTTGATCATCCATTTGTACGGTCTTAATTAGATGGTTAGGGTTATTGGCTCTATGTGCTTTTGGATGGTTCAGGCCAAGGTGGGCCTATGACAATGTGACCGTCTAGATTGACCAAAGGTGAGTTTTAAAGTTAGTCTCCACAGTTTCTTTACATAATTATTTTGGGAAATGATATTATAATCACCTTTTCTACCTTGGTCAAACCCCTTCTATTGTATTTAGCCATTTAGGACCTAGGACTTAAATTTCAGTTTCGGGGTTAATTTCGGTCCTCACCGAAACCGAAATTTCAGCTGAAATCCTGAAATTTCAGCCGAAATTTGATAAAGGAACTTGAAATTTCATTTTTTTTTACCGAAATTTCGGTAATTCAGCTGAAATTTGGTAAAGAATTTAAAAATTAATATTTTATCCGAAATTTCAGTGAAATTTCGCTGAAATTTCCAAAATTTCGGCCCTTTTGGTTTCGGTCTTGACCGCAGCCGAAATTTAAAACCTTGTTTAGGACTACTCTTTTTTCACTAGGAGGGTGTGGCCCAAGGACGAAAAGGGGGTGAAAATATCACTTCGCTTAAAAAAAATATGGGATGCACCAAATGCTAGTTATTGGGACTATCATCCGTGAGGGTAAGATGAAGGCAATATAAAAAGTGATGGGGGTTGTTAGCAAGACGGGATCCTGTGCTGAAAAAAGCACAAGATCCTCTATCGTTACACGTGCGCAAGAGAGAAAAAGAGAGAGCGTGCATCCCCACAAATAAAAAAAAGGATAAAAAAATCCAAATCCTTCGGTGATTCTCATCTCTTTATGTTTGGCACAGGATCCCGTTTTGAAGTGTTTTCCAAGAATGATTGAGATTGTCACTTGAGTGTGTAGCACGCCATAGAGAGATTATCTTGACTCTCTTGGTTTCTAGATCCCACACGGACAATTTTGAATTGCTAAGTAAGATACATTTCTAACATACATGCAAGTTTATCTAATTCTTTAGATAATTCAAAAATGCTAATTCGTGGAACTATTTTCTATGAGGGATTTGTTTGGTTGCATGGACTCATAGAGTAGTGGAAAAGGTAGCCAATATGGAGGAGACAAGCATTGGATTTGCCTAGAATTACCTTGGAGAATAGTCGTTAAAAGTTTTTGGTTACGCGGCATAGGCTCGGAGAGTAGGGGAGTAAGTAGGGGGTGTCATTACGAATGCAGTGAGAGAGAGAAAGCACTGCTCCCAAGAAATTTAAAGTGAAATTCTACCTTTTTGGGTGTGTTTGGTTGCACAAAGCCAGGATAGTTTAGGGGTTTTATTTTGCATTTGGGTATCTGTACTTGAGGAGTTCTTTTATTATCTTTGATTTTGGCTTTCTTTGGACAAAATCCTCTACATTTCATTCCCAACCTTGTCTTGGATTTATATTTGACCTAAGGGTTTTAATCTTAATGGGATTGACAAAATTAGGTCCAAAGTTAAATATTTTTAAGGCGAATTTAACTTTGGACATGGCATCCTTATACCTTCCATGTCCCCTCCTTATAACTTTTAAGGCAAATTTCTCAGAAAAGGTGTATTTTGGCCTGGAGAATAATGCCTTCTCTCTCTCTCTCTCTCTCTCTCTCTCTCTCTCTCTCTCTCTCTCTCTCGCTCTCTCTCTCTCCTTTATATACTAGTAATGTCACCCACTCCCAATACTCTACAAGGTTGGAAACCAAACACTACTTATCGCTATTCTAGGAGGTAAATTCTAGGTAAATCAAAATGTTTGTCTCCTCCCTATTGGCTAGTTATTGTTGGAGAAAATGTTGGTGGTGATGGTGGGAAATAGAAAAGAAAGAGATACTTCAAGGCGCGTTGTCGCTTTCCTTCAGATAATATTCGCCCCACCAGTTAGTGTGCAAGGAGTATCACGAATTTGCCTCCATGATACAATGAAGCCCTGTGTATTCTACATCTAATGTTTGTTAACGCTTTGCACTAAGCGGAAACAAACCCTAAATCACCTTTGGATAAACAAGTATTTAAAACATCGATTACTGTTTTTGCAGATAGATAACAGTACACTAGAATGGAATTTGTGAAAAGAAAGCAAAGAACAAAGTTGATAAACTTTCAAGAGAGTAATTTTGGCTTTGGATTTACTCAAACTCAAGTCCCACAAGTTTAATTTTCATATTTTGTTTCAAAGGTTGTAGTCTGCCGTTTTTATAGAGTATTTGGCAACCTTTGTTTTTTATTTGCACCCTTACAGGGCACCTTTTCAATGCAAGTTGAAATTTGGCCGTTTGATCGCGCCCATCCATGATTCTACAGTCCAGATCGATCCTGGAGTGATTTGTTGATTTGTGTAAAACCTACATCCCCCCTCCCGGTAACTGCTAGATAAATGATCCACAGTGCAGATTGCACCCTTTGGCTCTTGATCGTTGGGACGTGACTGAATAGAATCCAACGGTCCACATCACACCCGATCACCCACTAGATGTTACACCACGATCCAACGCTTTGGATTTCACCTGCTCAAGCATTAGCCGTTGGAGTGTGTTGGACCGACATATCGACCACCCATATGACCAAAATCATGGCCCAACCCGATCGAATGGGATCTTGACCGATCCAACGGTCCATTCGGCCACCAACGTGACCGATCCATGGTCAATCCGACCAATCAACAGAAATGATTAGACAGCCTAGATCAAATATGATAAATTTTAAGCGCTTCAATCGCTCCTAGCAATGATGCAAAGTGCACCAAAAAGCGCCACTAGCACCCTACAGCCCACGCCGCATGTGCGGTTGCACCGTCTCGTGGGTCCACCCACTCTGCAACAAAACATTAGAGAGAAGTGACTAATAATATATATACCCTTCAACAACTCTTTGAACTTCCAATGTGGGCCTATCCTCCCAAAGCACTTTTCACCTCCTTTCCAAAGCACCCACTTTTACATACCAAATAGACTTTTCTTTATAAAATCTTTTCAAAACACTTTCAATGCAAGTGTTTGGCAACCTTTGTTTTTTATTTGCACCCTTATAGGGCACCTTTTCAACGCAAGTTGAAATTTGGCCGTTTGATCGCGCCCATCCATGATTCTACAGTCCAGATCGATCCTGGAGTGATTTGTTGATTTGTGTAAAACCTACATCCCCCCCCCCTGTAACTGCTAGATAAATGATCCACAGTGTGGATTGCACCCTTTGGCTCTTGATCGTTGAGACGTGACTGAATAGAATCCAACAGTCCACATCACACCCGATCAGCCACTAGCTGTTACACCACGATCCAACGCTTTGGATTTCACCTGCTCAAGCATTAGTCGTTGGAGCGTGTTGGACTGACATATCGACCACCCATATGACCAAAATCATGGCCCAACCCGATCGAATGGGATCTTGACCGATCCAACGGTCCATTCGGCCACCAACGTGACCGATCCATGGTCAATCCGACCAATCAACAGAAATGATTAGACAACCTAGATCAAATATGATAAATTTTAAGCGCTCCAATAGCTCCTAGCGATGATGCGAAGTGCACCAAAAAGCCCCACTAGCACCCTACAGCCCACGCCGCACGTTGCACCGTCTTGTGGGTCCACCCACTGTGCAACAAAACATTAGGGAGAAGTGAGTAACACTATATATACCTTTCAACAACTCTTTGAACTTCCAATGTGGGCACTTTTACAAACCAAAGTGACTTTTCTTTATAAAATCTTTTCAAAACACTTTCATTTTGAAAATAGACTAACATTTATACCACTAATCTACAAGGTAATTACCTGCAGCCAAACAGAGCGACATCTACAAGCAAAATTCTTGTATGTTACAATGGACAAGAATGTCATATCAATAGACATGAAATAGTTAATTCTTGTATGTTACAATGGACAAGAATGTCATATCAATAGACATGAAATAGTTACCGAGGCAGGGGCGGACCCACGTTTATGAGTACAACCTAAAAATGGTTTTACCGACGTTCATGAATGCTGCTAAAAGGAACATACATTTACCAGCGTTTAGGAACGCCGGTAATTGTAAGCTGCCCACCCAAAATTATTCTGGCCCCCCAAGTGTAAATTCCTAGCTCTGACCCTGCCCAGGTAACATGCTAGAGAGTCTCCAAGGAATTCAATGCTATATTGGCAACCAAAAATGAAGAATTTTGCTGACATGGCAACCAAATGCCAAGCATAATCCCTAAGCCTCCCTGGCTTTTGTGCAACCAAACTCACTCTGAATGTAAGGAGAGACCTAGTAATGAGTGACCGAGATGGTCATATGGAGTAAATGGCACAGCATAGACATTTGGTGGGGTGTTGTTCTTTTCATAAGAGGAATATACATGGAAACTGAGCAAAAGAAAGTAGATGGGTTGAAAGACAAATATATATACATAAAAGTATAGAGAGAGAGAGAGAGAGAGAGAGAGAGACAGACAGAGAGAGTTTAGTGGGCAACCCATGTTGTTTGTAATTGAGAAAGTGATAAGAATAAAAAGTCGAACAAACCCCACTCCATTTGCTAAAGTGGCCTAGAAAAGCAAATTGGAAGGTAAACAAAATCACGACACCTTTTAATCATCATGCCCAAAATATCTCTAGGATTTTAGATGCCGTGGAGACTACTTTGAGTCTTGTGGTGGGACTATTATCATTGAATGCAAGGAGGGACTTCGTAACGAGTGATTGTGATGGTCATGACTCAAGGATGGGACGTGAATCGTACTCCAATATTGCTTTCTACGTCTCTTCATCATATAAAAACTCTTAAATCTATATTATATCAACAAGGCTGCTTTTTCACTAGTAGACATTAAAACAGTCCGAGCCACACTCCACACTAGACACAACCGTCTCAATTACTCATCATCTTCCATCGAAGGATGATAGGTCTCACAAATTAAGATTTCCGATCTCCTATGAGGTGATAAATTCGCACCCCTTTTAACGTGAATTGTGGCAGACTTTACCACTTTTTTATCGTGTAAAAGTGGTGTGAATTTATCATCGCCCTTCTCTTATCCTTTTCATAGGAGTGAAAGTCCTCCACAAGAGATGTCCTTTCATTTTCAGTTGGGTCCCATATGTTTTAAATAGTCATAAGCCATCAACGAGGGAATACCTGATTGCTTATTTTATAAAATAGTACTTATGGAATTTTATTAAAAGTTAAAATTTAACCATAAAGAATTAAAAAACCTAAAATACTTTTAAGTTTTGTCATTTCATCTAAAAAATGGCCCCGTCCTGCTGGCACTTGTTTTTGCTCTGCCCCATACAAATTTTGTATAACTCAACAAATAGGAAATTTATCATGAAAACATACTTCTAAATTTTAAATATGATGTCTGTACCTAGATATGAGTATTTTTCAAAAAAAGAAAAAAAGAAAAAAAAAAAGAAAATCAGTCCCACTTTGTTCAAAGATCCAAACCCTTCATTTGGATTACCATAACATAAATATGTTATGCCTCAATAATCATCTCCATGGGATGATCCTAACCCCGGATCAATAGAACGACGGCATTACAGAAAATGATACAGATAGAGGGTTAGGATCATCCTAAGGGGATGAATTTTGGGACACCACCTACTTACATTAAGAAGGCTATTGATTTTGGCATTACTGTGTTTTGATATTTGCACTAAGTTACCTTGTCTTTTATTTCATAATTTGCTTCTATAGCTTTTTTTGAAATTGTGATAGCCATTGACAGCTGGTTGAATAGTACAAGACAATGGGAGTTACTGAAATTATCAAAACATTTTCCCAACCGAAATCTTTCTTGTATGCATGGATCACAATATGTATATGCCATCTACCTTGTTCAATCTGGACCAAATCATCATGGCCTGGTTTGGATTGCAGGAATTTTATGAAAAATGAAAGGAAACACTTATCCAATTTTTCCTTCTTTTCCATTGTTTGATTTTATATGAATAACTTGAAAGGAGACTTACCTGGTATTCTGCATTTGGCCATTTCATTTCTGTGTCGTTGAAGCAGTTGTGAAAAATCAAAGAGTAGATTTTTTCCATTTAGAATTAGTGATGTCGAACAGTTGAGTAGGTAATGGGTCTTAAGCTGAACAAATTTGATCTCTATGGACTGAGGTGTTTTAGGTCAAAATTCAAATTTATTTTTAGAGAAATAAATTGGTAAGATTGAGGATTTATCAATAACAACTCAGAACCGATCGACTAAAAAGAAAGTCTTAAAACAAAACGTTAACTCCAACTCGTGAAAGAACATGTTTCTATTTTTCTATTTAGTAGATGGAAGCTAATGGAGATTCCTTAATTTCTCTTCATACTTGTCATTTGAATATAAAGATAACATGAGATGGGATAGACCCTTGCAGATTCAAAGTTGACTTGAAAGAGAAATTTTACAAGCTTGGGACTGATTACATTCAAAGAAATTCAAGATAAAAGGAGATGGAATGGAGCACCTTACTTGGAAGGAATTGTAGAAAACAAGAGCTCAAAGAAGCAAAGCTTTGATACACTTGTTACACACAAATCCAAAGCAAGAAGCAATACCCACAAAAGATACCCACAAAAGACAAAGGACAAAGTATCAAAGGAGATGGAGAGAGGAGATAGAGAGAGAATTCTTGAATATTATTCAATGACAATAGCCGTACACCCACTTCATTATTCAAAACGTTAATTAACGTTTCTCCAAACACACTACTGTGCAGACGGGGCTATTCTCCTCTCTGTTATTAATGTTGTGCTCTCTATACTCACACACAACTCTCTCTCTCTACACTCTGCCACTTACGTTCCAAGAGTCTTTATATAGACAAAAAAAAAAAATCAAGTCCTACTCTAATAAGACTTCTATAGCAAGGTTCAACCGAACTCTAAAACAAAAAAGTAACTCCTATTCTAACTACAATACAGCCACACATCTCTCCTAATCTAACTAGGACTCGACTACTTATGTGGGACCCTCATCGTGCTGCGCCGGCCCGGCCCCTCCGGTACCGTGTTACGAGTCAGCGATGACTTTCAACACTCCCCCTCAGCGCTGACTCTCCACTAGTCACGCCAAGTTCCTATCGAAACTTCACAAACTTCTTGTAGTTCAGCCCTTTGGTGAATATGTCGGCAACTTGATCATCTGAACGAACCGCATGAGAGAAATTTCTCCACGAAGCACCTTCTCTCTGACGAAGTGATGATGTACTCTTTTAAGTGATGTCACTATTAGTACGCGTTTTTCCCTTATTTGTGAGCTCAGCTTCTACTTTAGACATTCGCACGGTCCATCCGAGGGAAAACCCAATTAATTTGGATCCGCTTTGAAACAGATCCGAGTGGGACAGTAGGCTTGTTGACTCCCCAAAAATCAGGTTGCCAGTTTTAAGCCAAGGGCGCCAAATGGAAGAAATTTTGGGTGTGAATTTATCAGGTAGTACCCATGAAAAAAATCCAATCATCATGTATTTCCTTTTTAGGGTCAATTTGTTTTGCCATAAAATGGGCATAAAAGTTTACAGTCGTGAATTGTTTACTTTAAAATTTTGCACCTATTTGTTTTTAGCTATGCATAACTCATTATCTCCTTCTGAAAAATGCCCATATCTCATAAAAATAACCAAAGTACAGCTCGTTAAAAAAATGTAAAACCAGGTGGGTTGTCCTCATTATCAAAATATTGTCGTGGAGATATCAGTCCCACCAGTTTTAAATATGCATTTTATAAGAAGGCTATTGATTTTGGCACTTCTAGGTTTTGATATTTGCACTAAGTTACCTTGTCTTTTATTTCATAATTTGCTTCTATAGCATTTTTTGAAATTGTGATAGCCATTGACAGCTGGTTGAATAGTACAAGACAATGTGAGTTAGTGAAATTATCAAAACATTTCCCAACCGAAATCTTTCTTGCATCTTCTTTAAATAAATAAAGGTTACACAAAATGATAATGAGTGTGAGACCTACCATCCTTTAATTATTGATGAGTGATTTAGAGTGTGAGGCACGCGGTGGAAGTATTCTCTTGACTCTCAGCAAAGGGGTTAATGGTAAAAGAGTAATGCTGACGTGTAAATCCCAGATAAAAAGAAAAGAAATTTCTTTTTCCTCCCGCTATATTATAGTAGATATATATATATATACCTGCAACTTCTTTAAATAATTAGAAAATAAATAAAGGTTACACAAAATGATAATGAGCGTGGGACCAGTGTAGCACGCAGTGGAAGTAATTATTGATGTGTGATTTAGAGTGTGTAGCACGCAGTGTTCTCTTGACTCTCATGTTAGATGGATAGAGAAAGAGATGACCTTCCCTGTCACGGTGGGTCTCACTCTTTAAGAGATGTCACTATTAGTACGAGTTTTTCCCTTAATTGTGAGCTCAGCTTCTACTTTAGACATTTGGACGGTCTAGATTTATGAACAGTGAGGTGGCGAAGACTGGGAAGACTTTGGATCCACCTTCCACCTTTCCTTCTCTACATATATATCTATGTTTAAGCTTAGAGTGAAACTACAACCGAGCTTTTAGTTTGGAGTTTGGAGTTTGGAGTTTGGAGATAAACTTGTTAAAAATATGAGGGGTTTACATGCGTATAGTATTGTTGGGGTGTTGTTTTTTGTGAGTGTGTGTTGCTCCTTTTACAGGGTCCAAGCATGTTTGAAGGAAGAGAGAGAAGCTCTCTTACAATTAAAAGACTGCATCAACCACTATCCAAATAATGCTACTTATTCTGTCTTGGAAAATTGGGTTGGAGAGGATTGCTGTCAATGGTCATGGCGTGTATCATGCTCTAATTCTTCATCTCGCGTTATACGAATCGACCTTTCAGGTGCAAGGTATCCTTCTTGGTCTGGAGTGTGGTATCCTAATGCTACTCTGTTTGCCCAATTCAAAGAATTGGAGTCACTATATTTGAGCATTAATCAGATCGGTGGATGGGTTATGCCAAAAGGTAATGCTCATTTCCTCCAATTTTATAAAATACTTCCTCAAATTGCATAAAAACCCTCAATCTCTTTTCTTAGGCAATTCAAAGATATTAATGGATGTTTAGCAAATCAGGTTTTTCTTTTAGTTCAACAAAGACCTAAAATGGATTCACCGTCTATATATTTTTCTATAATTCTCCAAAAGGAAAAAGAACAAAAACAACAATGGACAAATGGTAATTTGAAAGCAGTGGTGTCACATTCTAACGACATGCTTTGGATGGAAATTGAATCGAGTTTATGATTTGCATGAAACATCTTCTATTCTTTTCTTCTTTGTTTTCTCATTTGTAAAAAGCTTGTTTTCACTATAACTTGCTCGTTTTTTGCATGATTATGTGGTTTGGAAAACCTACTATATTTGGAACTTAGCTACAAAAATTTTGAAGCACTTCCACCATGTCTGCTGAGCAAGCTCTCTGCATTGGAAGCATTGTTCTTATATATGAATAACCTGAAAGGAGACTTACCTGGTATTCTGCATTTTGTCATTTCATTTCTGTGTTTGCTGAAACAGTGTGAAAAATCAAAGAGTAGATTTTGTCAGTTAGAATTAGTGATGTGAAACAGTTGAGTAGGAAATGGGTCTTTAGCTGAACAAGTTTGATCTCTATGGACTGAGGTGTTTTAGGCCAAAAATTCAAGTTTAATTTTTAGAGAAACAACACACTATATCTTGGAAGATTGTTATGGATGAGGATTTAGCAATAACAACTCAGAATCGATCGGCTGAAAAGAAAGATTTAAAACAGAACGTTAACTCCAACTCATTAAAGAACATGTTTCTAATTTACTTAGCCCTAATTGATCGCTTAGGGAAATGATCGGATCTGGTCACTATGGATGCATAACTGATTTAGTAGGTAGAAGCTAATGGAGATTGGTAGAAGCTAATGGAGATTCCTTAATTCTTCTTCACACTTGTCATCTGAACATAGAGATGACATGAGATGGGAAAAACCCTTGCAGATTCAAAGTTAACTTGAAAGAGAAATTTTACAAGCTTAGGACTGATTACATTCAAAGAAATTCAAGATAAAGGAGATGAAATGGAGCACCTTACTTGGTAAGAATCTCTAACTTCTTTTCCTCGGAGGCAATCGTCTACTCCTTAGAGCTTGAAGCTCCTCTCCTTTATTTATTGATGGAGAGAAGTCAACTAGAAGCTGCTGCCATCTTATGACAGCTCAAGCCAGCTGGCTTGATGAGGTGGTACACCACATGGCTTCTTGTAAGGCTCCCAATCATGTGGTCGCTTCTTGCCCAAATGGCCCCCCTTCTCTAAGCTCCCAATTGAGTGACACATGGTGTGTTCTTATGCTTTCAAAGCAGTCCCACTTCTTCATGGCACCCTCTAGTTACCACATGGCTGCTGATGTAGCAAACTTGTGCAGCAGCCATGTGGCCTCCAAAGCCTTTCTACAATCAGTCCTCCTCCCAACCGATTATGCCCTACCATTCTTTCTATTGTTTATTGCCTCTCAAACAGAAACCCGCGCTCCTCGAACTCTCCCCCTTCAAAAGAGCATTCCCTCAAGCTCGCGTCTTTCTCCAGGCAGACTGGACACAGGTTCTAGGGCTTTACAGATTCCGTCCCCATTGTTTGGCCAAGGAGGCAATGAAGCCAACTCCCAGGTCAAAGACAAAGCTTTCTTTAGCAAGGCCCTTAGCCCGGGGCCGATCCGTGTCAACACCTTGCCCCGTTGTCAAGGGTGTATCGCACCACGAGGCTACTTCTGATGGTGCCTTGTCTTTATCTCCATCTTGAATTTCAAGTAAGTTTTATGCCCCAAGGCTATCCTCACGAATCAAATGTTTCTGCCATAATGTTCTATCATGATCTAGAAAAGGATCGTGAAAGAAAAGCTCTATTAAGTCAAAATGGTCCCTTGTCATCTCAAGATCTAGACCGTCCGCTGCCCACACCCCAGGGCACAATATTGTCATCCTCTGCAAATGCCATCTACTCTCCATTATCCTCTATGAAGTGTTCCTTGTATCTACGACGTCAGACTGACAATCCTCCCAAATCTCAACTTGTGTACCACAATCCTCAAAAATCTCACTTTGTGTGTCATACTTCCCTGTCTCCCACTCTATCATCAACCTGGTCATGTACACACATCACTTGATGTAGATCGCCACTTTTAGATCAAATTGTCATGCTAGTTCTCCCAAAGGTTAGCGGAAAACTCTAAATATCTGATCTTCAAGACTTGGATCTAAATCCAAAGCTTTCAACAACAGTGATGAATTTCGATCTACTCACTCTTTAGAAATGAGTTTTAGAATTCTGGTCAGGCTGAGGCTTCGCTATCACTATATTCTTTGTGAAATTAATGCTTGTGAATCTCTATACTGCTGCTCAGATTAAACTCTCAGATGCTTCTAACCAAGGACTTATTCTTCACCAAGGACTTTTGATTCTTTAGGATTCAGTTGTGTTTCAGTGATGGAAGCTGCAAAGCAATCTTAGTTTTGCAAGCTCCAGGTTGAAAGAAACTCCCCCATTGATTGCTCCTTAGTAAACTCGATTTGGCCAGATCCAGATTAACACGATCTCGCTTGTTGTTTGACAACAGCTCGCTGGATTGGGGTTCAGCGAGCTTTGCTTCACTCTCTGAATTGGTTTGAGTTTATTGTGAAGATGAGAAGTAGATCCAGAGAAGATATTAGGAAGTACCAAATTGGTAATTGAATATCTTCAGCTCTGATTTCTCCTGTTCTAAGAAGCTCAGATCTGGCACTTGAACCCAAGTATTAGAGGGGTAAAAACAAACGAGAGAGAAGGAGCAATAGGACCTAGAACTTGCAAAATTCTAGGGTGGAGAGCCGGAACTTGTAGATCCGGAATGCCTTTGTATTCAAGTGGACCAAAGCTCAGCTTCAGAAAACTATCGCCTCAAGCCAGGATGCGATGTTTATGAGTAACAACAAGCAGATGGCAACTCAAACTCCACATAGTTGATTTCCACGATAACAGAGCACGATGTCTTTTCTCATTTCGGCTCAAAATGTATCAAAGGTTCAGTAATACCAATTCTCAAATACCAGTGTTTGGATCGAACAACCAGAAAGCATAGAATTTTCTCAAAAAACAGAGTTCTGGTGGTACTATGTTTCTGTGTTCTTGTAGAATATAAGAAACAAAAGTTGAATGATCAATACAGGATCCACAATACTTGTTGTTAACAATTAGCACTCTGTGTACTCTTCAAAAAAAAAAATTAGCACTCTGTATTCAATTAATACGAATGATGAGTTTTCCCAAAGATGAATGATCTGCCATGAAGTAGTGTAACAACACAGTGGTTTCATTGCCTCTTAGACGACTCATTTCCCCATTTCAATTCTGTTCGAGGAAGGCTTTCAAAATTTCATGAAAAACATGAACTGATTCTTGCATTTTCTATTTTATCTATTAGATCTTTATGATGAAAGATCTCAGAGATGAAGTCCAACAATGAAGGCAGAGAGGACCGAATGGATTGCACGTCTAGGACAAAGCGAAAAACAACACTCAAGGATGTGGAATCAAACAACGAGGCTCTCCTCCAATTGCTAAATCTCAATAACTAACTCTCATGAAAACAGAGAGAATTCCCCAAGTATCCTAATAATCTACAGTTCGTGTGACGGGAATAGTTTTCCGGGTATGGTCCAAGGAAAAAACAATGGAGGCAAAGCAATGTGTGATGCTCTGTTTTTTATTTTGTGAATAAGTTCAATGGAAAACTGTAAAACTCTCAATGGAGGAAATATGATCGACCAAAGAAGGTCTTTGTCACTCCTTGATGTGCTTGTCATGTGGCTTTCCATTTGAGTTGCTTGTGGAGTAATCTCATATTGACCTGAACTTAATCCACAGTACTAACAAGCAAATCATTAGATTATAAATTTCAATCAATTTGGGTTTGGGATCAATCAAAACAGGGGTGATTGTTGAACCATTGGGCTTGCAAAATTTCCGCAAATTTGGTGGACTTTTCAACAATTTCTGTGGAAATTTTGGTTGATATCTTTAAAATTTCGATGGGAATATTTAATATTTCGGTGGAAATCTTTTAAATAAGCATGAAAATGAAATTTTAGAATTTCAGCAAAATTTTAGAATTTCAATGAAACCGTGTAGAACAAATGACTCATTGTGAATTTCGTTTCGGTCATGGCCAAAATTCAAAATTTCGACCGATATTTAAACCATGCCACCAGTCTGATGCCTTGGAAAGCAGCCCTCACTTCCGCTTTGTTAGATTCCATGATACCAAAAGGCTTAGAGAAGGCTCGCTTAGTATCACCAGTCTCGTCTCTAATAAGGCCTCCGATGCCGGTAGGGTTCGGATTCCCAAAGCTAGAACCATTGAAATTTAACTTCAAACAACCGGGGTGTGGGGACCATCTAGGGGCCATTAACACCTTTCGATCCAACTCATGAAAATATCCCCCCCCCCCCAACATCGCCTGATATTTGTGCCTGAGTATAATTTTAAGTAAGGGAAATAAATTGTAAGCAACATAATCCTCTCAAATGAGGACGTGCTTCTGACCATGATTTTGATTGCGTGAGCATTCCATTCCATCCATAATCCCCAGAATGCGGCCAAGAGAATGAACTTCCATAAAAACAGCCTTTCCTAGGCCAAGGCGCAAAAAACCAAGAACTGAGGAGATCAGCAGTATGACTGGGAACATCCAGATTCCAAACCTATCGAGAATTTTAGCCTAGACAGGTATAGAATACTTACAGTGGAGGAGCAAGTGATCCACAGTTTCGCCTGCTCTATGCAAAGGGCAAAATCATCTATTATGAGCATATGGAAGCGTCAAAGTTGGTCAATAGTCTAGATTTTGTTCTGGAAGGCTGTCGATCTGAAAGCGCAGAGTGGATGGAACCCTCCAAAATCTAGATAACTAGATGAGGCCATGAGGCCAATCATGTCGTTCTAGTCCCCAGCCTAATGGACATCTCATCCATCATATTAAGGCCTACAAATTAAATATTAAAGCTTTAGCCTCTCTTAGCAAAACCTTTAACAAGAACAAATAAATCAAGGGCTGGGATCATCTGATCAAGGTTGAATAAACAACAATGGGTCATATTTGTGTCCTTCGATTGGATCAACAGAGTTGATCATGTCAATAGGGCATAAAATAACCATTAGGGGAAAAAATTATGGGTGACATTTTTAGCATTTTTCATAGAAGTGATGCTGAAATTTGCTATAGTATCTAAGTCAAATAAGAAACATGGAAAATTGATAGTACCTCTTGCCATGATGATCATATTGACATTGCTTTATGATATATGCTACCACTGAAAATGCTCCTATCTTCGAGTATTGTTGATCACTGGAATGATTTTGCAATATAGCCAAGTCGTGATGCTCAGATCAATAGAATCTTGGGCTTTACCTCTTCGAGTATTGTTGATCAGTGGATTGATTTTGCAATATAGCCAAGCCGTGATGCTCAGATCAATAGAATCTTTGGCCTTACCTTGGTATATCAAAGAAAAATCATAAGAAATCCTGAGATCTGAATATCTCTTGCTTCCATCAATCAGAAACCCAGATTAATAAAAGAGATTAGGGTTAATCCTCCTAGTGAAACACACCTTCCTTCCTAAAGTGGAACTTCTAATAGATTTAATGTTTAATTTATCTAAAATCCATTTTAGCAAAAATCCTAAACACGGATTAGTAAAAAATCTAAGTGGCAATGTCGACTACCCTATTAGATCTCACGAGAGATTATTCCAGAATTCTCCTAGTGGTCCATATTGACACTTCTATGTTTTGGGTAAAAAAAGACCGGGCTCTGGACACTTTAAATTTCTGAAGTATGGACTTACATCATTTCCTTTAACAAATAATCTCTTTAGTCTAGTCTTTTAGGGAAAATGTACATTCATGTAAAGGGAACTAAATATATAGATCATGGCAGCAAATACCCAAATAATGAGCATTACATTCCATATAACAAAGAAATAATGATTTCCTTTTATGAGTACTTAATGTGCTGCACTCTTTATGATAAGACTAACTAATATCCATTCCATTCGAACTTTATTTTGTGCTCGTGGTTAATCTTCCGTTGACTATATCCAAAGGTATACACTTTACATATGATACGAATCACCAAATGTAGTTTCAACATTAAATTTAAAAGTGTCTCGTAATCGCCATCAAACACGAAGGTCCTGTTTGTTTTAGATTTTGAGAATGGATTGTGAGTTCAAAACTGATTACTGGACTAAAAATTAAAAGTAATTTTGAGTCCAATAATCAGTTTGGGACTCACAAAGGATTCTTAAAATCCAAAACAAATAGGGCCTAAATGAACTAATCAATCCCATATGCTCTACATGCCCCTCAAGTGATATGTATGGAAGCCTTTTTTGTCACTTGGTATGCAACTATCATCACAATGTATATGTGCTTAACAACCAACTTATGATCCCTAATGTTCTCTCTAACAATATGATAATATATGTAATTATGCCTACTTTCATTTTCACCCTTTTTTCTTCTTAGAGAAGAAACCTACTGTAGAATTATCCCAATAAATAACATATAGCCTAGAGATATGAGTGCACAACTCCAAGCCTTGTGATAAAATTCTGCAACCATAGTACCTGAAAAACAGTCTTGTAGCATGGAACGAACTCTGCCTCAATACTAGAAGAAAAGATCTGACACTAATGCTTCATGTTTTGAATGAGATGAGATTTCCCTCCTTCCACATAAGTAGGAGGACATCCCTAAGGTAGACTTCATATAATCGAGGTATTGTATTTATAAGAGAAAATTAGCAGGTTAGCCTTTTGTGAATGATCCTTAAACAGAACATCGCTCAAACAAAACCTCAATGAGTCTTACCATCAAGCCTAGCGTCAACATCATGTCATACATAGGGACAAGGGTGTGGAATCAAGATCATTGATCTGGTGAAACATGATGAGGAAAACCCATATGGTTCTAGTCCCGTACCTAATGGACATCCCATTCACCCAATTAACTGCTATAAATAATCAAAGCTTTAGCTTCTGATAGAGAAAACCTTAATGAAGCCTAATACTCAAGTGCTAGGATCATTCAATCAAGGTTGGGCAAACAATAATGTGCCAGGTTTAAGTTCGCCAGTTAGTTAACAAAACAGATCACGTCCACAGGGCACAAGTGGAGGGCCCAGGATGTGAGCCCAGGAAGTTATATGTCTTCAAGGATGCGAAGAATTGATAATGACTATTTATCTCGTAGACTATGAAAATATAATAAAACAAAGTTAACTTCTTCTTTTTGGAAACCTTAAAACGAGGGTTGGTTAAAGAACCTAGTATCATGTCTCTTGGCAAAAGTAACAAATTTTCCTTCTTGCAATTGACTATTCGGTTTTAGCTAAAACAACATATTTTTGTTGTAAGGTGGGGTCCATTTTTTGGCTATCCATGTCATTCAACTCATGCTCATATGTTGGTAGATCAATGCTATTAAAAAGAATTTTATTCTTGGACAAATTATGCAAAAAAAGAAAAAGAAAAAAGGGAATATAAGGGGAAGAAACGGAAATTGGGTCCATTGTCCCACACATAATTAAAAACTACTATTGAGGCATTTTATGCAGGCATCATCGCAGGGAAGTTGGTGGTCATGAGAGTCACACCTTTAATTGATTTAATCCAAAAGAAAACAGGGCCTAAGAATCACTGTTTTTTGCATTATTCTTATAAGTAATATAGAAATTTGATTTTTTTTTCCTTTGCATTGAAAGGAATTTTTTTTGGTAATAAATGAAATTTGCTCATATTTTTTTGCCTTCATCATTTTCTTGTATGTTTATGCAGCCTGAAAAGACTCACGACTCTAGATCTCATGGAAAACCAACTTGATGATCGGAGTCTTCCATCATGTCTAGGAAACCTTTCATCCCTGGATGATTTAGATTTATCAAATAATAATCTTAGAAACCCAACAGGTACGGAGTGGCAATAGTATTTTCTCATCCGAAATGATGATGGTTGAAGTAGTTTCTCTCTTCACTTCCACTTATCTCATATTTTCAATGATAAGATGATGCATATAATACGCTTTTGGTATAGGCCTTAGAGTATTTGGGGATCTTCAGCAGCTGCACCCTTTTTCAATTTTCAGAAGGCAACTGATCACGGCACAAACTTGTTTTGACAATAGAGCAAGCTCATCTTGTCCACATGGATGGGGAGATCATATAATGACTGTCATAGGCCTATGAAAAATATAATCAAAACGAGGATTGATTGATCAATAGGCTAGTATCATGTCTCTTGGTGAAAGTAACAAATTTTCCTTCCTTCAATTCTTAAAATAACACATACACATTAGATTAATTGTCTATTCGGTTTTAGCAAAAACAACATATTTTTTCCTTCATTCAACTCATGCTTATATGCTGGTGGATCAATGCCATACAAAAAAGTTTTGTTTTTCTTGGATAAATTAGGCAAAAAAGAAAAGAAAAAAGAAGGGAATAAAAGGGGAAGAAATGGAAAGTGGGTCCAATGGTGCGGCGATCAGAGGGTTAGACCAAAACCGAAAGATCTTGGGTTCGATGGAGATCCAAGAACAAGGTGAACCACAAGGAATCCGAGATCAATCCCGGAGACCTCTCAAACGCAATTATATGTCCAAAACGACATTATTCCAAATCAACAGAACTTAAATCTTAGGGTTTTTAAAGATTTTTTGGATGGGATCTTAGCTTCGATCACGATTTCCGGCCTCCAAGAATGGTCTCTCCACTTTCTCCCACACGAACACGCTCCTTTAGGGCACACGAACACGCTCTTTTAGGGCTGTTGCACGATTAGATTGGGTGAAACTTTGGAAAAACAACCCAAAAGTTGTATTTTTAGGTGTTTAATATGAAGCCCTAAGCCAGGTTTTGCAAATAGACAAAACCACCCTCTTAAAGCTTTAACTTCTATTAGAGAGGCGTTAAAGGGGGCGAATGCCGAGTCCAAGGGGGGAATTTATCACCGCCCTTTCTAATGTGATCAGAACCTTATGGGCTACCCCATGAGGAAGTACAAGGTCAATGGTTGTAATCACATTCATGCTCATGGCCCTTTTGGATTGCAGGAATTTTCTTAAAAAGTTTGGAAAAGAAATTTTTTATAAAATTTCTTCCGTTTCCATTGATTGATTACAAAGTTTTATTTATTAGGACTTTCATTTTACAATGGTACCCCTCTAAATAAACCGTAACCATATGATTTCAGTCTACGTTGTGAAATAAACAAAATCAAAGATTGGGATAATGATAAAGAGCCAAATCAACAGAATTGATCATGTCCACAAGACACAAGTGGTTCCAAAAAGTAATCATAGGAAAAATAATAATCTAAGGGTGATTTTTCTAGCAATTTTCATATAAGTAATATAAAACTTCGAGATTTTTCCCTTGCAGCAAGAGCAATTTATTGTTTAGTAATAAATAAATGGGTTTTGGGTTTTTATGCCTTGATAATTTTTCTTGTAGGTTTATGTTAATTTCTTGAAGAGACTCACGCAACTAGATCTCGGATCTAACAATCTTCACGATCAAAGTCTTCCATCATGTCTAGGCAACCTCTCCTCCCTTCAAACCTGGATTTATCAAGGAATAATCTGACATTCACATTTGCTGTCTCAACAGGTATGGGGCAATAGCATTTCCTCACCCAGACTGATGTATTTTTTTACAGGATTTTATTATTTTTCTGTCATAATACTACCCGCTTTAAGAAAAGTAAACTATAGATTTAATAAAGAAAATGGGAAATGATATTCCCACCCCCTCTTTTAAGATCTTTGGATCTCACAAGTCACAAGTCACAACACAGAGACAACCAATACAATGACTGGGCCATATCTTATAGGTCATACCATCCGAGAAAATGGAAAATGGGAAATGATATAGGTCATACCATCCGAGAGCACTCAGCCCAACGGAAATGTAATTGCCAATCCAATGGTCGCGCCACCATCGAAAAGTTGACTTCTGGTATTAGATCAGGGAAAATCATGCATTCATGAGGAAGAATTTAAAAGCTCTCTAAACTACACATGTAAACGGTGCGAAAAAGGAATTTGGAAATACGATCATCACCTACCTCCTTTGTTTGAACCAAAGTATTGTGGATTGCTTGAGCCCTATTACCGTTGACGTAACGACGGCGTTGAGGACGCTTGACGAAGGCGAATCATGCTCTCTTCTTCTTTTCGTTCCATTATCTCTCTCTCTCTCTCTCTCTCTCTTTAAGATTTTCCTATATCGCTTTTCTTTTTCTTTCTTTTTTTGCTTCTGCGGGGTTGAATTCCTACGCCAACTCAAACACTCAATTTTGGTAATAGAGATAAGTATTACTTTAAAACAAATCCTTAAAATCCTCTCTCATATTCACCTCTTTGCAACACTAACAACGTCCACAAGAAAGACGAACTATTGATTCAAGTGTAATCCTCTTTCTAGGAGTCTCAGGGAATGAGAACTCCTCCTCCACCTCTTTGAATTTCAAAAAGGTAGTAATTGGGACCCACTACCATTTAGGACTTTAGAATATTATACCTTTTTTTTTTTTTTTGATGGGTAAGTTGGGGTTAGGCAGGACCCCTACCAGATAACATAGATAATGAAAACAGATTACATCTAGGGGGGCTCAAAAGCCAACAAAGAGGGAACAAGCTCCCATTTACAGCTCAAACACCCAAAATAGGCAAGGTAGACAAGGAAAAAAAAAAAACTACAAGCGAGGGTATACAGTCCCATTAGAATCAGCTACAATGATGGCCAGCAAATCTATAGAGAGGTCAACCACGAGGATATCCACTCCCTCAATGCAGCAAGTGGGTTTAGAGAGAAAATTAGCAGCAGTGTTAGCTTCCCTCCACACATGGGATAACTTCCAGTTAGTCAGACATAAAAGAGCATCCCGAATATCAGCAAGAACCGGGATGGCCTACCAGGGACAGGTTCAATCATCATTGATGACATTCACAGCAGTTAGACAATCGGATTCAATCAAAGTATAAGTGAGACCCTTTTCCGCTGCAAGTCTAGCCCCCAGAAGGATAGCCTTCATTTTCCAGCACATGAATTTCTTCAGCAGGTAACCTGACAGAACAAGCAGCAACCTCCTTCCCCGACGAGTCACGAATAAGCCCACCCAACCCAGCATTATCACCATGGATGGCCGCATCGGTATTCAGCTTGAAAAACTGAATGGGGGGCTTATGCCAAGAACAATACTGAACATCTTTACTAGCTTGGAAACACCCTAAACCAAAGAATTCAGTGATTTTTATATTGCTTTGAGTCCTGGGATTTTCAAGCTGGAGAAAAGAGAGCCTCGAAGTGATAATGGAGAAGATAGAATGAAGGATTTGTTGCTTATGCCGAGGCTGAGTCCCATGATATTTCTTATTCCTTTCTTCCCAAATCTTATAGATAGCAGAGCAGAATCCAACTCTTATAATAGTCGCCACCTGACCAATCCCATCGATTTTGTTACGATCCAGTGTTCTTCAACTAAAACCGATTTTTGAGGCTCTCCCCTATGACCACACCTCGAAAGGATAGATTTCCAAATCCAGGCCGAGAAAGAGCATAGGAAAAAAAGATGATCAACAGACTCTACTCCAACATGACACAGTAAGCAGTTGACCTCCCTATTAACACCGAGGAACCCAAGCCTGTCCCTGGTGTAGAGCCGATTATTGAGAGCCTGCCAAGCAATGAGACTATGTCTCGGGATGTGCCCATTGGCCCAAATAGTCTTAGCCCAAGCCGGCCGAGAATACCGAGTTCTAATTTGGTCCCAAGCCGATTTGAGGGAGAACTTCCCATCAGGAGAAGCTTTCCAAATGACCTGGTCTTCAGAATCTTTCAGGAAAATCCCCGTACTGATAATGCCCCTGAGTTGGGACAAATTAGGAAAGCTGATTATCTGGTCCCAGCTCCCATCTTCATGCATTCCCGCAATGGTAGCCTGATTCATCTGATTGAAGAACACTCCTTCAGAAGTTTGCTTACATATAGGACCATTCGGATGCCAGGGTTGAGTCGAAAAATTGATCCCCTTCCCATGCCCAATGACATAACAAACTTGAGAACTAGCAAATTCCCTGTAGTTAAAAATACTTCTAACCCTCCAAGGAGGTTTCGAAGGCATAGGCCTTTCCCAGAAATTCTTCTTCTTGAGATATTTAAGTTTAAACCAGTTAACCCACAATGATTTCCTGTTATTAACGATGTGCCAAAGAAGCTTAACCTGAGCAACTTTATTAATGTCACCTAGCCTACGAATTCCAGCACCTCCCTCTTCTTTTGGACGGCAAATAAGATCCCAGGAGATCTAATGATATTTTTTCACCTGATCTTTGCCAGCCCAGAAAAAATTCCGAAAAATCTTTTCAATGTCTTGAAGAATAGTCGCAGGGATGTTATAGGTTCCAGACCAGTACACTTGGAAAGAAGAGAGCACTGACTTAATAAGTTCCAAACGGCCCGCTCTAGACAACATTTTATTACCCCACATAGCAAGTCGTTTCCGGATCTTACTCAGCAGCGGCTGACAGTCTTGGTTAGTCAATCTGGAGGTGATAAATGGGAGGCCCAAGTATCTGATGGGAAGGCGACCTTCATCAATATTGAGCTTGGAACAAATAACTTGCCTGAGATGGTCATGGATACCAGTAATAAAAACCTCACTTTTCAGAACATTAGCCTCCAACCCAGAAATATCTCTGAAAGACTTAAGGCAATCTAAGATCCCATCAACAGATTCTACATCTGGAGTAGAAAAATCATAACATCATCAGCGTACATAAGGTGGGAAATAGACAGATTCCCTTTGAAAAATGGGGTTTTAAATTTACCCAAGGCCAGAGCGCTGTTAAGTGAACAGGATAACATCTCCTTAACTAAGCAAAACAGAAGGGAGGAAAGAGGGTCCCCTTGTCGGAGCCCATTAGAGGAAGGAAAGAACCCCTTCGGAGAGGCATTGACTAGCACAGAAAAAAAAAACCAGAGGATATACATTGAAGAACCCAGTTACACCAACTCTGAGAGAACCCAACCTTAGTCATGAATTGAATGAGGGAATCATGAATAACGTCATCATAAGCCTTCCGAAGATCCAATTTGATACACATAGCTTTAACTCCATTGTCTCTATGGAAATTATGGCACAATTCATGGGTGAGAAGCACATTATCCTGAATAAGTCTGTCCTTGATGAAGGCAGGCTGATTAGGACTAATGGTACTATTCATGACTTTAGAGAGCCGGTTGGCCATCAATTTAGTAATAACCTTGTAAACAAAATTACACAAACAAATGGGTCTAAGCTGGTCCGGTTTACAGGCCCCATTACATTTAGGGATGAGAGAAAAAAAAGTAGTGTTCAGGACAGGAAGGATGTTACCTGAGCTGAAGCAATACTGAATGGCCTCAATCACATCAATACCAACCAAATACCAAAATGTTTTAAAAAAGGCCCCGTTGAAACCATTAGGCTCAGGAGCCCGGTTGCCATCACAATGGAAAACCACATCTTTGATTTCAGCAGAAGAGACAGGAGAAATGAGCATATCAGCATCTTCTTTAGATAAACAATGAGTAGGTTCAGGAATTACCCCATTCGAAGTCAGAGAGTGGTTCAGCAGAGCACAAAAGTGATTAACTAAAACCTCCTCAACCGATCTAGGGTCAGTACAAATCTCACCATTATGGTCCTCAATAACAGAAATAGCATTCTGATTTCTCCGCATAGAGATGGCGGAATGGAAAAAAGAAGTGTTAGAGTTCCCCAAATTCAGCCAGCTAACACGAGATTTCTGATGGTACAACTGCTCTTCATGCGTGGAAAGAACAATATTTTCCGCCTGAATAGTCTTCTCTTCACTTCGGAGGCCAACATTGCAAGGATCCCTGGCTATTCTATCCTGAGCATCACTGAGATTTTGACGAACCAACAGAGCTTTAATATCAATCCTATCAAAAAAATTCTTGTTCCAATCTCTTATAGCCAATTTGGCACCCTGGAGCTTTTTACAAATCCGAAAAATGGGGTTACCTTTGAGTCTAGCAGCCCAGCTTCTTTCCACAACTTCATAGAGGGAGGTATCAGACAACCACATATTATGGAACTTGAAAGGCTTACTACCTGATCCCTGAGTAGGAGAAAGGTTCACAATGATAGGAGCATGATCAGAGAGACCAGAGTTCTTATAATGAGCAAAAGAATGCGGGAAATCAGAGAGCCAATCAACATTTACAAGAGCACGATCAAGTCTTCTCAGTTTAATGTTATCCACCCTGGAACTATTATGCCAAGATAAAACTTGACCAACAGATTTCAGATCAGTAAGAGAGCAGCTTAATAATTATACCTAGCAGATTAATAATTACCTAGTTGAAGTATCTAGTTTCTAACTTAGCTTAGCCCAAAATGGAATACGTATTCAAAAACCCTCATAAATCTATGAGATGTGGCCCCACCATTCACCATCCAAATCATGCATAGAGCACAGCCCACCATTTACACCTCACTTTATGCGATGGGGCCCACCTATCTAAGTGATCTAACCCATTCATTTGTTCAACCGACCATAGACCTTGCCCAAAATTATAATACAAGGCATTATTTTTAAACTTCTTTTAGAGTAATCATTTTTTTTGTGTAAAATGGTCCCTGAATAGTGTGGCATACCTAAAAATTTGCTACACTAGTCGCATGAACACTAAAAAATAAGACAGTTCGTATTAAGCTTCTCTCTCTCTCTCTCTCTCTCTCTCTATATATATATATATATATATATATATGTGAGGAAAGGGTTCCTGCTAACGTTAGCGTAAAACAAGGTGGGCCCAAATTGTTGGGGGGATCCAAAGCATTCATTTGGAAGGCCCTTTCATGGATAGGGTGTCCACAAGAAATCAACTCCATTGGATCATCTTAGGTTGTCCATTTGTGGGGTGAAAAAATGGGCAGATTAGTGGACAAACAGTCTCTGTCCATTTTCACCCCCACAAATGGACATCCTATGATGATCCAATGAGTTGGTACACACCCCATCCATGATGGCGCCTTTCAAATGAATGCTTCGGATCAGCCCAACAATGTGGCCCACCCTTGTTTTACGCTAACGTTAGCAGCTAAGCTAGCTGCTGTTTTACGATAACGTTAGCAGCTAAGCTAGCTGCTAAAGTTAGCAGAAACCCTTCTCGCTCTCTCTCTCTCTCTCTCTCTCTCTCTCTCTCTCTCTATATATATATATATATATATATATATATATATATATATATATATATATATATATTACGCTTACAATTTAAAGGGTTGTATGGTGGCATTGGCATATGACTATAAAATTAATTTATTAGGGGACATTCCGAATACTTCCTTATTGGGAAAATTAGGGAAATGACAATTCTCTAAGGATGGAAGCTACAGGTGTCTTCGCCATTGAAAATCCATCAATGAGGGGAATAGGACTGTTGGAGAATTGAACCCATTAAACTATCAAATTTCTAAAGAAACACAGCATGCCCTTTGATTGTGTAAGATACCCTACTTCACCGACCCAAAGTGGGGTCGGGTTTTACAATAATTCTCAGTAAGATCCCAAAGTGAAGAGGAGTTTCAGAGTAATTAGGAAACTGATTTATCCCTAACCTTTTAAAGATGTGTTTGCTTAATGTAAGAAAGAACACTTAACTGTAATCAAAGGTTGTTAGGGCTTTGTTTTCTCTGGCGCATCCTGGATCTACCATGAACAACCAGTTATTCCATTGTGTTAGCCCAAGGGTTCAACTAATCACCTATGTTTTGATGGTTAACAAACCCAAATTGGTTAGTTTTAGGGACTAATGAGTTGCCTTGAAGCGTATGTGCGTAAGACGGTTTACAGTGGATATATCTCATCTAGCACTGCACATCCTTCAAAGCGTGAGGATAAACCATAAACAATGTCACAGATCTAGACCTAAATGGAAGACACTCATCCTTGGAAGATATCCAAGAGACAAGCTCAATTGAAGTCGGTTTCAAGCAAGCAAGCATCAAGAAGAAAATCAAGTGGAAGACATGTTTAAGAGAGTGAACTTTCAACTTAGAATGTATATCCTGTCTCTTAATATTTTCCAAGGTTAAGTCGCACTAAAAATATTACAAAAATGTTTTAAAAATGATTTTAAAACCAAGTCCCCAAACTTCAAAATTCATAAAAATGGTTTTGAACAAAAAATTGGAAAGTCCTTGATCCTCAGTCGATTGCGAGCCAACAAATTGCAAAAAATAAAAGGAACAGTCTATCGGGCGGTCTACCGAACCCCGTCCAGTGGACCAAGATTGGTTGACCGAGACCCCGTGGTCGACCATGCCCAATAAACTAGCTTTTTAAAATAGCCCAACGGCTAGTTGGGCGGTCGACCGAGAGGTCTATCGCCAGAGCCGTTAGAGCCGTAAAACGGCTAGTTTTTGTTGGTACATTATAAATACACATCCATTTGCATTTATTTCAATTCTAATGACTCACCAACACTCTTAAGCATTGATTAAACATCTGCAAACCTATTTTGGATTTAAAACTACTGTCTCCATCTCTTGTGTCTTGATTTGGCTAAAACATTTGAGAGATTGGATTATACTCAACTTGTATTCTATTGTGAGAGATTTCTTCATCATTCTTCATCGTGCAATCAGCCCCTAAAATGAGGCAAAGCAAGATCTTTCTCTTCTTCATTAATTCTCATTGTAAAGGTGGAAGGGCACCAATATTAAACCCCTTGAAGCTTCAAGCTTGTATGGGCTCGCATCCGGCCTACTAGGGAGGATAGCAATAGTAGATTGCCTCGATGAGCAAAACTTGAGAAGAGTGGAGTATGCCATGGTTTGAAGGCTGAATCACTATAAATGATCGGTGTACATTTCTCTTTCCCATATCTTCTTTTCTTCTCTTAGTTATGCTTATCGTGTTTATATTTTCATTCTACTTGGCTAACCACTCAACTAAAGATTAATAAGCAAAAGGGTTAGGATTAAAGATCAACGTTTAAAGAGCTTAAAATTTTAATAGCCAACCAACTCCCACCCCCTGTTTCGTGGTTGTCCTACTTGGGATTCACATTGATTTAAGCATAAGGCTTTGGATAGATCTGAAGGCTACATCAAAACTAAGTTCGTCAAGGAGATGATTCAACGTTCAGATAATGTGCATCATTTGCACCTTCAATTTGATCATCATGGCAGAGGTAACGATCTTTTTCCGCTTAAGATTGATTAATTTTCTAACAAATATCATCAGTAGGCTAAATAAAAATGTATAATTTAAGAAAAAGTATAAAATAAAAAATATCATTAAATTATCATGCTATTTTCACAATGAATTATAAAAATGAAAATATCGTGATATTTCTTAAATTCTCGGGATTATTTCAGGATTTTCTCGTTTTATAAGACATCTTATTCCCCCTGCTCATTTAACGTATCCTCCCTTCATTATCAATCACTGTCATAAAAAATAGAAAGAACCATAAGAGATTAGGATGGGTAGAAATATACAAACAAGTACCATGATCCGGATTTTTGAAACACCACCAAGTGATAAAAATAAATACAAAATGAAGGATACATTAATCTCTATGAATGTGTACTGAGGTTCTCGCTGTTCGTCCATCCATCTTGAACTTGAGCTGAATACTGCAAGTTCCAGAGAACATCTTCTATTGATGGACGCTCACCAATATCTTCAGATAGACAGTTTATGGTGATCTCAACTGCAGTTTTTAAGGACTCATAGGCAAAAGTACCTCTAATGGAAGGATCAGTTTCCCCCCTCAGTTTTTTCGGGCCTTCTGCTAGGCCTCTCTCTAGCTGTGAACCACAAAAAAACATATATAAACTATAAAAAAATTACTAAAATTTCAACATACTATTATGAACTAAAAATCTATTCATGATTCAATCTTGATGTCTAATGGCGTGTCACAACTCGCAATCATGGGTTCAAAATTTCCTAATATAAGGAATTCATTTCCTTAACATACTAACAAAACCTTCTTTCTCCAGTTATTAAAGGAATTTTTTTTTGTTTTTTGAATAATCCAAACACTTGAATCTTTTCTGAAGAGATTTCCATGTTTTTTAAAAACTAGAAATATGTTTTAGAAATAGCTGATTAATAGCTTAGAAATAGTAAAAAAAGGTTTCAATTTCTCTCTCTAAATGCATTAATAGTAAAATTGAGGAATGGGTTGTTTACCTTAAGTTTCAAGACATCCAATTCTGTCTGAGATGTGATGGGATTTCCTGTAATAATTTCTAGTAGAATAACTCCCAGCTGATAAACATCTTCTGTATCACCATGTCCAGTACTGCAGATAAAGAAAGTAAAAACCAATTCGAACTCAATTCACAGTAACATGCTTGGTGGTCCTCACTATATACACTCCCACATGTAAGAAATATAAACGCTTTTTAGGCTGACGATGATCAAACTACACTTAATTTTGATTTGGGTTTTATATAAGACACACTCCAGCTATAAGCATTATATCAAAAAGGTGGTTGTTTACTTGTCGAGATCGTCAAGTTCTGCTCCATTGAAAGGGCTTTCAGAACCGACCTACATTATTAAAGATGAAAATTAGCTGAAATTGAGACCTTTTGGTTCAAACAAAAAAAAAAGATCAATAAAATTAGGGGTGTATTAAGTAAATGTGGATACTTCATATTAACAAAACATAAAACCTGAACTATTCACTCTAGGTGGAGCTCACCATAGTGATCTTATTGATAAATGGTCTTGGAAGCTTATAATCACTAATTTTTGCTGTGAGATTTTCGTCCAACAAAATATTCTTTATATTAAAATTATTTCTTAAAACACCAGGCACAATTCTTGTATGCAGGAATTGGATTCCTCTTGCAATTCCCGTAGCAGCAGCTAATCTTTGTGGCCATTTCAGCATCTCTTGCTTTCGCCGTTCTGCCAAATAAATTATAAGAATTGAAATCCTATGATATTTCAGATATTAATGGCTGAAAAGCAATAGGATAATGGTTATTCCCCTTACCAGTAAGATGACTCCTCAGTGTCCCATTTGAAACGTATTCGAAGACAAGAAAGATGGTATCAGTGGCATTAGGGGATTCCTCATAAGTGACAAAGCAGTGTCCAAGAATGCTGACCAAATGGCGATGTCTGAGCTTTGAAATTACTTCCATTTGCTGTTTTAAGATTTTAAGAGCATGCCTTTGCTTTAGTTTCAGACACCTCACCACGACCAGTGATCCGTCACTGAGCCAGCCTTTGTACAGCTAAAATTACAAAAGAAACCAAGACGATGTGAAATTATTCAGATGTCAACATTGAAAGAATGAAAGTGAAGCAGTCTGTGTCTAGTAGAGATGATGTTCTAACCATATCAATTTACAGAATTCTATCAAATTCATGGAGATATGATGATGGATCATCACCCAATGTCAGAAAAGAATAATAACTTCCAGTTTTTCAAATATTCTATATTGGCCCAGTAAGACACACCATAATCAGGAAAGGTTACTGCAAAATATGAAAATGGGAATATTATCCTCATTTCTGGGACATTAAATAGAACAGTCCAAATCTTTTGTCCTTATTAGGATGCCCATGTTGGAAACTCTAATGACATAGACATTACAAGAAAACTGTAATTTACTGTCCTCTTGAGATACTTTAGTTCAGGAGCTATAAGTATAACTACGCAAATTTGACTTATGTACGTAGAAAATTCACTTGGTATAACTAGTGATTGAAAGACACCATATAGAGAGAGATATGGTAGTGCTTAAAATCTCATCGTTGGTCAAGAAGTCAACCCAAAGCAAAAGTGGGTTGAATCAGGCAGTCAATGATTTAGCCAGCAAGCTGATTGCATCGGGTGGATCAACGAGTTTTACTGACTCGGTAGATCTGAAATCAAGTTGACTTGTGCAAGTCAATGATTGACCAAGTGAAGTTTCAAACGTAGAAAAAGTAAATCCAATCAACTACTGATTGTGGAGATATAAAACAGAGCATTGATGCATTTTTAAGGATCCAACTTTTCACTACATGAAATTATAAAAGTGTGAAAACTCAAAATGATCTGACAATAACAAATCATACAAGTGAAAATAAATGTTTTTCGATAGAGTTGAACACTATTACCGACTGAATTAGGCCTATAATGTTTTCAAAGAACCTTTATTACTTTGAGATCTTTACCATGAGTGCGTGTGATTACTTGTTTAAATTTTGAGAAAATAAAATATTCGGAAACCAGCTTAGCTATTTGGAATCTTTCAGACAGATTTACACTGTAGACACCCAAAAACATTTCTTCATTGCTCTTGATCCATTCATAACTTGGGAGTTAGGCTGCTAAGGGAATGGAGAACTGATAAGGAGGATAACTTTATATGAAATTCACTACTTACCACTTAATAGACTGAAACTTGAGGGGATTTTTGTGTCGAACACATGAACAAAATAATTAGTATTCAAAAGAGTTTAAGTGACACAACAGGCACAGTCCAAAAATCAACAGTTAAACGGTTATTGGCAAATTATGGTGGAAACAGAGCAAATAAACAGGACTCATTGAGGTCTACCAGATCTTAAAAATCTGTCATCTATTTTCTACAGTCAGTTTTGTTTCAATGCTCACAGGCACATACGTTGGAAACATTCACTCTTGTGTCATGGTTAGAGCCACAACTTGGGTAGTCTATTCAGCTCTAGATAGAAGAAGGAAAATACAACACTATCCCCTTATCCTTTCTTTAGAGTTTATTAACATTTCGTAAATGATCTACCTATTCTGTTGCCTTCATTAATCAATGCAGTGGTTAGGATGACAAAGTCAACATTATACTGAAACATTTAATTACATGATCATTTGTCCCCGAGCATTTTAAGAACAAATATATAAGATTGTTATTATGAGTAGTAGCCGATATTTTCCATCTGAAATAGATTCACTGTCATACCTGACCCTGAGATCCTTCCCCCATTAAATTCGACGGCTCGAAGTTATTTGTTGCTTCTTCGAGTTCCTCCAGAGTAAAAGCATGATATGGTGGGAGCCCAAGTGCTCCGAGCCTCATTGCCTGAGACATATGCCCTGTCATAGATAAAATTGGCTTCACAAATTTTAATCATTCCTATCAAAGAAACATTGAGAGCTCCATGCAAGAATCCATTTACAAAAGTCTATATACACTACCAAGCAGAAACGTTACAAAAGAAATTCAGAAAGATTAGGCCCTTAAACCATAGACGCGAGTCTGGAAAACTTGGGTACATTTCTACTGAAATTTTCAACGATGGTAAAGTGAAAGAAAAATCATTCATGGTCATTCTATAGACAGATAGCAATGAATAATGGTGGAAGAGAAAGAACAGCTTACTAGATTCAGTACCCAGTCTTGGGGATATCCGAACTGACGTTTTTTCTATGACAGATTTCTGAGATCTAGAGTTCCCTTCATTCTTTTTCCCCAAGCTCCTAACTATCACCCATATTAACATCATACATGCTACCAAAGATCCCACAATCCCCCCAACAATTCCAAGTAAGAGGCCTAACTTGGTTTTTGATGTTTCCTTCTGTTTACTTGGCATAACTGCAGCCAAAGCTTCTACATGGCAAAATGAGTTTGAATGTTGATACTTTGAATCCCCAGAAGACAAACAATTCCATGAATACAACACAATTCGGTCTGAAGAATTAGAACAGACGCAGGGAGGCAAACCTCCAGTCAAAAGATTATGAGAGAGATCCATAAAATTGAGTCCATTTCTGCAAGATGTATTCATTGGAAGAGCTCCACTCAATTCATTACCAGCCAAATCCAAGTACTGAATTGAAGGTAAAGAGAACAAAAGAGATGGGATTGGCCCCACAAGTTGATTGAAAGAGATATCTAATCTTTGGAGCTGATCAAAGGACTGAAGTTCAGAATTAATACTTGAGTGGAAAGAATTGTTTCTCAATACTAGACTGACAAGCTTATTCCCCAATGAGGGAAACTCCGGTCCGAGGATATTGCAACCCAAGTCCAATTCTTCAAGAACTGTTAAGCTACTAAGATCAGGAACACTTCCGTTGAACAAATTATCATGAAAAATAAGACTCTGAATGCTGGTCAATGAATAAATTTGCAATGGGATTTTCCCATAAATAAAATTTGAACTTATATTCAGTACTTGAAGAGACGAAAATCGATTGATTTTTGCAGGTAAAGGCCCCCACAAACCCAACGACACAAGTGACAGTACCTTCAAGCTTGACAACTTAGAAAGAGTGGTGAAAAGGGAGTCGATCGAAAAATTCGAAGATAGAGTTTGAGAAGAGATGGAAAAGACTTTACTGGGATAAGGGGATCCTTTGTTTCCAATGACAGTTCATTCAATTACATGGTTTCCCGAGCAGATGATTTTAAGAGACTGAGAAGGAGGAATGTAACAGAAATTAGTCCACCTGTTCCAGCCATTGAGAACAGATGGGTACTCCAAAATGCGTTGAAATCGGAACAAGGCCATGGTTTCAGAGGGAAGCAATTGAGCAAAAGAGAATGGAAGAACAAAGAAAATGAGAATAGTAAGGAAGGTAAAACTATGTGTGTTTTCCATGGTTGGGAAGAAAAGATTGGTAAATGTAGAAAGAACACAGATAAAAATATTTACATTCTAATGCGGCGATTTAGTCTCCTAATTTATACATAACTTTTACTATCTGTAAATAATCCTACTGCAAATAGAACTAAGAATTAAACCAAAAGGAAAATAAGAAATCTAAAGAAACAACAAAAAATGTCCTACATCACATAAATGAAAATTCAGCAATATAAGAAAGAAGCAAGTAAACAAGGACTCCAATTTTTCTATTACTAGAAACTAAAAGACTTGAAACTAGTCACAGAATTGAGTCTAAATCTCAGTCCTTTCCATTTATGGAAATTAATTGTGAAGGGACTGAAACCCAAGAAAACAAACAAAGCTGAAATTTGGTGCAAAATGGAGTGTAAAATCCACAGACTAAGAAAGACAATGAATTTTTTTTTCCCATTTTACCTAAAATTTTGATCTGAAAGTGAAGAACAATGCAAAATGGTTTTTGGTGCGGAGTGAGTGTGAGTTTCACTGTTGTTTCCCAGATGGAGAAATCATTGACTAGAAGATGAAAATTCTTACAAATGGGTTGTGAATTTTAAGTACTTATAAGTTATAACAAAAAAAACCCAGAAAAAAAAGAGAGTTGAAATGGAAGGATTTGAAGATGAGGAAACCCAGATGTATCATTTGTTGGAGAAATAGAAAGAGGAAAGAGAAAAAAAAAGTCCAAACATTTCAGCAATTAATGTTCAAAATAAGAGCTTCAAAAGATGGGTGGAAAATAATTTGAAGTGGGTGTCAAGAAAATAAATTGAGAAGAGAATTGCTCTAGAATGGCAGTGAATGGAACAGAAGAGTAGAGTAGTGCAGAGCAGAGAAAGGAAGAGCCGAGCTTTGTGTAGAAAAAAGAGGGGCAAATATGATAGGCTAAAAGTCCTGTAAGAAAGTGGACGTGTCGGCGGCACGTGCGTAGTGCTTGTGGGCAGACAAGAGGGCATGGATTTCAGCAAGTCTACATCTTTAGATTCCTTCCTTCCATTAAGATCCAAATCAACCCAACAGGTCCAACCACTGTATTTATCATTCCATTAAAATGGTGGGGCCCACCTTATCATAGCAAGGTGTAAAATGGTAGGCCCCACCTTATACATGAATATGAATTTGGGTGGTCGGACCCACACAACAAATACATGGTGTAAGATGGTGGGCCTGACTCTATGTATGGATTTGGGTTGAGATAGTGAGCACTGGTATTCTTGGTGTGCCCCATCCTATTCCTGTGTTTGAGGGAAATTGGTAGGACCCACCGTATCAAAACATGGTGCAAAGTAGGGGGGGGGTGGTTTATATTCTGCGGGCAAGAAGTCCATTATTTTTCAAAAAAAATACTGTAGGACTAACTTCATAGGATGATCCCAACCGTTCATATATTGGGCCACAACTTAAATAAGATGATCTTAACATTTTAGAAAAACCTCTATAGAGAGACTTCACATTTTAGAAAAACCTCTATAGATTGGGAAGTTGGGATCATCCTACAGAGATGATTTACCGGTTACCACATATTTAAGTTGTGGCTCAACAGATGAACGGTTTCGATCATCATATGAAGTGGGTCCACAGTAGTTTTTGAAAAATAAGGGATTTCACAGGCACATAGATGTTGTAATTTACATCATGGACATTTTTGTGTCATTTTACGTACCGTTGTCGGCAATGTGTGGTATCTTATGGTCCAATATTTAACGATAACAAAATTAAGATTAAGTGTGATTTAATCATTATAACAGCCAATAAAAATTCAAACTTGTAAATTTATTTTAGAGTCAATATTTTTGAATTAATTGGGCCATTTTTTCCACCTCAAACAATTTTTTTTAGAGAAAAATAAAGATTAAAATTTGCAAGATTTCAGCCCATATAGCTGACAAATCTTTACCTCCCTTAGGCCATGTTTGGATCTCAAGATAAATATTTCCGACGGAAACTTTTTCTATGGAAAATGTTTCCTTTCCTCGATTTAGAAGGGAATAATATGATTATGGTTAATTTATAGGGATATATCATGAGGTCCCTCTAAATAAAAATTGAATAGGGTGGATTCAAATTATCAAAAAAAAAAAGGTAGGAAAGTTTTTATATTTTTTCCCTTTCTAAACTTTTTCCATAAAATTGCTACACTCCAAGTTTTTGAACACGGAGACTTTGACATTGTCGTTTGTAAAGAGCCATTTTTGCTTTGATCAAAAGCCCAAATATTTTATTCCTTGAAAAATGTAAAGTTTACAGTCAAAGCAAACGAATGGGTATAGTATTTACATCCATCTGCTTTGATACGTCCACTCCTCTTTTCACTTTACTGATTAGCAGGAACTGGCTAGAATAGCCCTTGCCTATGGGCTTGGAAGAGTAGGGTCAGGCCCCAAGTCTGAAGTCTGATTCTCAGATACTTGAAACCAATTCAATCCAAACTTTACCGAAAGAACAGGTGCATAATGATAATAAGCATCTCCATCAGCACCCGAATCTTAGACTATTCCATTCCGTTTTTCAGCTGGGTTGGATACGTAGTTCGAGTCGCCGCTGTGAACTACCAGTGAAAACATTTTGAAACCGTTCGTTGTCCCCTATGTTGAAGAAAGGGGCAGAGAAGTTCAGGTAAAGCAAATCAATTGCTTGCCATTAACGATTCCTAACCACGTGCATTTGTTGTATGATCAATAGGGAAGGGGGGAGAACTGGTTAGTCAGGGAAAGGGCTCAGTGCAAGCCTCCCCTCTCTCTCAAAAAGCAAAAAGGGCAACGCACGGCGGAGACAAATGCTCCTTTCATGATCGACGCGCATTCCAGTGTCCAATGGTAAACATAATGGCAATGCATTGGACCGCTTCTCAATCTTTCCTTTCCGTCTTTCAGTAGCGGTTAGTCATTGCACATCCGAAGACGATGGCATTCGGCGATCAACAGACCGCAAAGCAAACAGAGATTGAAAGAGTCCCCTCCCACCACCTGTGAACGACCGTGCGGACTGAGAGCTAAGTCTAGATGGATGACGGAACTAGGAGAATGGACCCTGCCAGATCTTCTGATCACTAGGGCAGAGCATCTGTCTATGGTGTACGTGTGTACGGATCGGGGTGAGTGTGAGTTAACGTACTCGTACTCCTAGCTTCTCCGGTCTGTGATGAATCTTCCCCAAAGCAAAGGTCTTCCATCACGTGCCACCGAACCGAGCTCCAGGATTTACCCTTAGTGGTGGGTGGACCAGTCTTCTTAATGAGGTTAACCTAGTCGGGCCAGCTAGTAAAGGCATCAAGGCCTATGAGCTTCAGTGGAGCAGGTTACTCAACCACAGCCGCTTCCGCTGTCTAAACATGAAACCTAACGTATAAAAAAATGAATATTTATCGGTAATGCTCAGTAAGAAGGGGTCATCTTTTTCTGTTTTAGGGACAGGTAGATCTCATCCACCGGATTATTGTACATATCTATTTTCGTTCGGGATTAGGGATTTCGTGTACAAATACAAGCGATCTTTAACTACAGATACATCTGATCATATATGTATTACAATAAAGAAGGAGGATTTTCAATGCGAGATATAAAAACATATCTCTCCGTGGCACCTGTGCTAACTACTCTATGGTTCGGGTCTTTAGCAGGTCTATTGATAGAGATCAATCGTTTATTCCCAGATGCGTTGACATTCCCCCTTTTTTTTTTTTTTAGGCCCACCCAATTTCTCTGGTAGTTCGAGCTTGCTTCTAGTACCAAACAAGGGAATCTATTCCTCTCCTTACTCGCCTAAACCTTACTGACTCTTGCTCTTGAACATGAATACTTGAAGTCCCTCCGCAGCTCTGCTCTGTCTTCTAGTCGATTGTTCTGTGGGCAGTGGAGACGCTGGAGATGTTTCAGCAACTATTCCAATCTAATGATTTTTCCATTACCCGCCTTTCATTCGATGGGGGGGGGATGGGTGATGAGATTTGCAGCCCAGGTGTCTAGGTAGTGTTAAAAACTTGTTCGTGAGACCCTCGTGACATAGGCATAGAACTTGATAACTTTATAGATGTTTCATGATATTCATATCGATTAATGCATTGGCATTGCATGCAAAGTGCCCCATCACTCATTCAGATCTCGTATGCCATGATGAGGAACCTATGCTTGTCCATTTTGCTTTTTTCATGTGGGATTGAGATGAGACTATAGCGTCTTCCTCTCATCAGGAAAAAGATCATGAAAGTCTTGTTACCGTTATCATTATGTATATGTCGTGTATAGCATCGCTTGTTTGATGGTACTTTCTTAAGTCGAGACTCGCCTCGATCGGTTTCGACCAAATCCTTTGCCTCTTCTCACTTCACTCCTCCCCGTGATCATTTTCAGGTTTTGGAGTGTCCTAGACGATGCAGGGGACGATGAAGATTTGGTTTTGGAGACGTTCTTACCGGACATACCAGCTGGCATAAAATCGATAAATGAGGAATTGTCGGGAGGGGTGGCTCGACAGGATCAAGGGTCGAAACCAGAATGAAATCAATCGAATATTCACTCCCTAGACAGCTAGGCGAAAGCAAGGGAAGTCTGAAGGGAAGGTGGGATCATGCTCCTCTGCTTTTAGCGATTCTTCCTGTATCTCTTGCTCGCTTCTAGGGACTTTAGCTCGACTGCTAGTCCCTTTAGGGACTCGCCCTATAGAATGAATGGTTAAGGAGAGGGAGAAGGTTGTGTGCCTCTTATTAAGATTCATAAGAACATGGGGGAACAATATCAGATTTATTCTTGCTTCACCCGCCTAACCGTCGGATCCAATACCTTCTCCTCATTCAGGCATACCATACCCATACCCATACACAACCTTAGAGCTTAGAGCTTAGAGCAACCAGGCGATAAGGTTTCGGCTTTATGGACCAGTACTTGATCGGATCCTCGGCTGGGCCGGCTTATTCAAATACTGCCTGAAATGCTGGCTATATAACCGCATCAGCAGCTGGTGGAAGGCCAACTTGAAAAATAGGATCTCTTTCGGGTAGAAATAGAGGTGCTGAACCAGCGATCCTTTTCGTAAGAGTTATTTAGTCCGAAGGAGTCCCTAGTCCCCAGTCCGCTATCCGAAGTCCGCTATCCGGCTAGTCGCAAGTCGGAAGTCGGAAGGCAAGTCGTCCCTAGTCGCAGAAGCCTTTGATTAGTAAGGGGCAGGCAAGTCCCAAGTTCGAAGTCCGAAGTCAGGAGTCGTAAGTCCCTAGTCGCTAGTCGGAAGTCGGAAAGCTAGTCGTGCCAAGTCCGGAGTCTGCTGTCCGGAGCCTTTGATTAGTAGGGGGTGGGCAAGTCCCCATTCCGCTCTCAAGTCGGAAAGCAAGTTCGGAAGTCAGGACAGAAGCCTTTGATTAGTAGGGGGTCCCAAGTTCAATCATTCCATTCGCCTTAACGCACCTACCGGACTTGCTAAGGTGCTACTAGTGGCTTCCGATCAACAAAGTATCGATCCGGAAAGATATTGATAAATTACATAAAATAGTAGTCCAAATCACCGGGCTTAACAGCCTGTCATCCTAAATAAGTTGCCCCACCAGCCCCAAATCCATCCGGGTCAGCCTTCTGATTACAGCAACTAAGAAGACCTTATTGTAGATATTTTGTTAATTGAAAAAGGACGCGGGGTCGAATCGATTCCTCATATGAGAGCAAACATACCACAATGTTCAAAGGGGATTTTGTAAAACAAAAAGATGTTGAAAATAAATTGAAGATGAACTACAATGCTACTATATTTGGAGGTGGTAGAAAAAAAGAGCAAACTAGTTGGAGCCACCATGCATGCAAAGAATTTTAGCAACTCGATCTTATCTCAAAATTCAACTAAGTACTGAATTGTGTGGCCATTAGCCATTTATATTGGGACCTATATTTCTTTCCAGCATGTAAGATTGGCAAATGGCGAAGCCAATAATAAGCTAGTTAGAGCAAGAGTGTCTAAGGAAGGCTTAGAGTTGTTTGATTTTCTCCCTCCTTAACGGCCGACTAGTAGTACTTGTGTCTGTATTTGTATACTTCTTTTCTGTCTTGTATTGACCCCTGAGACACGGATTATCCCATTATTTCCTCTTTAATAAACTTTTCTACCATTCACAACAATAGCATGGGGCCACCTAAGTTCTGCATCATATATAGTATCCAGATATGTAACATAGATATGATATTTAGTTACCATATAGTATACAGATATATAACATAGATATGACATTTAGTTACTATTAGGACAAGCATCTATAAGGTTTTAAATAGCAAGGAGCCTATCGATGGCCAGCTACAAAATTTCTCATTATTTATAGATAATAAATAGAGATTTTTATAGTAAGTTGATAAAAAGAGAGACTAGACACTTGAGCAGCCTTAAAAGTTGACGCCAAAAGTGGATATGGATGTATAGTGACCATATTTTTGGACTTTTTGTACATATTTTTTCAGATAGTGGATTAGTTGAGAATCCTCACTATGATACAAAAAATTTTTGTTTCTCAAGATCTGGGTTGATTCTGGTCTTAAGATCTAATGGGAGAGGAAAGAGACAATAAAAAGAGGTTGTTCATTGAGTGAAGAAAGTGGGAAGACCCATGCATTGCCTGTCAAACAGCTAGGCTGGGTAGACATTAACTACTTTTGGTTTCATTTTTATTAATTTTTATATGCCTGCCGACCTGTCGTATTTCAATTCTCTTTGTTTGATTGATTTAGCTTGTCTTATTTGTTTCATTCACCTGTTTTTTAGTTTTGTCTCCAAATATCCAGCATTCTCTTCCATTCTCCCTCATGCAATTTGGACTGTGATTCTCAATGCATTGATTCAAAACTGAAAGCCATAACTAGAGGGAGTTGATATCTGCACTGTAAATTTTGATAATGGTGCTTCACTATTTATTTTATATTTTTGTGAATAGCTGGTACAGTTGATATCTGCACTATAGCAACCATGCAACCTTTATAACAAAAACCCATAATTTATGTTTCAAATGTATACAAAACAAAAAATTAAATGATATCAATATAGTGTTGGCAATCACCACAAGAATAAAACAATGACACACAGCAATTATCACTGTTCGCCACTCAAACACAAACACTTGTTCTTTGTCTTCTGCTTAAAACCTTCAAACAAGCACACAAAAGCACATGAATACATTTATAGAATTTTAATATATGTTTAGTTTTGACTGTCTACTATTCTAGTGTCAAGCTGATGATCTCTTCAAGCTGTGAAGCTCCCTGCATAAAAAAAAGATAAAAATTCGAATGAGAATAACACTAATTAAAAATAATCTAACTCAATGCAAATGCATATGTTTACCTGCAAATTCTAATACTATAAAAAAAAATTGCAAAACAGGAACAGAGCATTTAGATGACAAATTGGTGGGCATTTTTGGCTTGAAACATATTAACAGGCAAGTGTACAAGTGTGAGAAACTTATTCATAATCTCAACAATTTTACCTGTTGAAGGCAGCTATCGAGAATAGCATTTTGATTTGTGTACTTCAAAAGTGCCTCACATCAAATGATCATACTAACCTTCTGGTTTGTGTACTTCAAACAGATAGAAAATAAAACGAGAATAGCATATACATCAAATGTTCTTACTGACCTTCAAACAGATAGAAAACAAAACGAGAAGCTTATAACAACTTATAATATTAACAATAGGAGATGTAATCCACAATTTCTTATTTTGATAATCGTGCTCCTCTCAAGGGGTATAAGGGGTATGAAACTGATAAATGATCAAGGGACTATCCAATGTTGCCATTTCTTTTTTTAATTCAGTTACGGGTGTTTCTAATCCCTTCCTCTTGTGAGTAACATCGCAGTTGGGCTAGACCTCCAAAAACATACTTTTATGTTTGGATTGAGGGGATGTCAGAAATTAGAAAGGGTCGGTATTGAAGGAAAAAGGAAACCTTCAAAAGAACTGGATTACAGCCCCTCAATAGCTGAGTTAAAAACATGCATCGGATTAGAGGTATTTCAAGAACCACAAATGGATTACTGCTAATAAGTCAACCAACAATCAGCTTTCGATTGGTAAAGGAATTCAATTAAATAATTAAAATCGACTACCAGGGAAATGTTGAGCTTCGAGTCAGTACAATCAACAGTACAGATCTTGTACAGTTGAATTACTTGTGTCAAATTAGAGACAAAAGCAATAACAATACACAACCGACAATCAACATTCAGTGAGTAAAATCCTTCAACTAAACGACTAAAATCATATTCTAAGGTCACTTTAGATCTCTGGATCATCACAATAAAGAAAACAAATCAAGTGTAGTTGAATACTTGAATTACTTGTTTCGGATTACAGGCAAAAACAACAAAATCATTAAAATAATGTTTTAATCTCTGTTTCAAAAGAAGCCAAATCAAATCCTAGTCACTTTGAATGCCACGATCGAGTACCCAGATGAAATAGTCATAATTATGGAGTCAAAGGATATCTTATTTACTTTGAAGGGTGAAAATGTGGATTCGGACAGGAACTCATCCAGCATAAAAGGGAGTTGACACGACAGAGTCGATGATGATGCTGAGACGTTTTAAACTATGGTTGTAATGGCAGATACCTTTCATCAGATTAGAATCGAAAAAAATAAATTGTTGGTACGAGAGGACTAAACAATAAAAAGTTGTAAGATTTATGGACCTTCTAATTGAACAGGCTCAATGCCACAAACCATCATTGCTGCTTAAAAGGTTGAACCAAAACCTTCAAAACAACAAAAACATCTCTGATGAAACCTGCTCTATAAAGGTAACAGGGAACACCATATATTGATATGAGAGTGCTGAAATAATGAAGACTAGAGGTTTGTAAGAAACAAGTTGAACAAAGTCATGCTCAGAAAAACCACTAGAGACACACCTTTTCTATCAAGGTAACAGGTAAGAGGTAACACCATATATTGAAACAAGGGGTTTGCTAGGGACCATCACAGAAAGGCATTTTGTGGCAAGCTGTTGCATTTGAGAGCAGCCACCTCAGATGAATAAAGTTCATAAAACAAAATCTGATGAAAAGTGAGCCTGTGAGGCTGCTCTCACATGCAACAGCCAGCCATGAAATGCCATCCGGGATAGTCGCTAGCAAATCCCTTGAAGCAATATATGTACCACAACCCAATCAATGTAACCATCTACTAGACACATAAGATATAATCTAGCTAAGCGAACCATGAATATGCAGTAGCCTGAAACCCTCATTAGATGAACAATCTTAATTGTCTAGTCAGAAGATTTTTGTCCTCGTTGAGTATGAACCCGTAGTTAATTTCTCATTTTCTAGCATTTGAATATAACACATCGCAATAGAGTTTTCAAATGAACAATTCAGATATGATGCCAATGTAAATTCCGTAACGGGAAGAAGTTAGGAAAAGACCTTTTCAATTCTTCAGATATGGTAGGAAGAAGTTAAGAAAAGACCTTTTCAATTCAGATGTGGCAGGAAGAAGTTAAGAAAAGACCTTTCAAATTCAGATAAGGCGCCAATGTAGAAATGAATAGTGATACAAATAGATGTGCCCATATTACCTTTTGGTAATACAGGTTTCCAACTGTAAAAAATTGCACACCCAATGGTGTTCATCCTCATCAGTCTGGTGTGCCCAGCTAGTCTAGAACATTGCCTCCAGTCCCGAGGTGATCAAGTGTTCAGCTTGATTATTAACATTATGTCCTCATTTTATGTTAAAATCATGTCTTTTATCCTACAGTCATATCCTTTTATCCAGGTGAGGATCACCCAATAATGGTGAGACTAGAGGTAATGGTGGCACGCTAAATGAGTGGAACAAATGTCTAAGTGTGCCACATGTATTATAATGTGACAAAAAAACATAACGGCAGCCCCATCCTTCTAGAAAAACAGTCAATTGAAATTCATTTCATTGAAGAAAATATCATACCAAGTTTTCCTTGTCATCTTGCTCTGTTTCCTCGTTAGACATAGGATTGCTTGAATCTGTAACATAACAAAAAGATAAGACGAGCAAGGCCAACTGAAGAGCACTGCTATTGACAGTTAAACCCCTTTTATCTACTCTCATTTGTGACCCTATCAAAATGGTGGGTTCTTTAAGAATTTGCCCTAAAATTAATAATTTCCATTTGTAGGCCATGACAAAGGTTGACGTTATACATTCACCATGTGTTTATCCACAAAGCATTGAATAGTAACCATGAGGTCAACTGCCACAACAACAAAAAATGAATGCCGTGCAGTTTTCCCATGAGAAAAAAGGTCTTGAGGCAAGAAAGAACACCATACACCTGATCATTTTTCAAAAAAAAAAAAAGAAAGAAAAAAAGAACAGAAAAAAAAAATCGAGATGTTTTTTTTACCTTTCTCACTAGCAAACTTAGTCTCTGAATTCTTGACCTTCCCCTTCTCTCTGTTGGTATCCTGCCTACTTGGCCGCTGAGATTTCTTTTGCAAATTATTCCTATTATCATTAACAGATGCCAAATTTGAAGAGCTTTTGCTAACTGATGCCCTGTTCTTGACTGCAGTTCTTTTTTTACCACCCTCTTTCTAAATTGCTTCTCCAACTACAGATGCTCTAATATTTTCGGAATTCAATGATTTGGGTTTCAAATTGCCAGCTCTTGCAGTAGAAGTCGAATGACCATCTTCATCAGATGACTCAGGGACCAGAGAGCATGTCTCAGAGACCTGTACCTGCTCTAAATCTTCTGAAATATTGTAGCTTCTCAGCAATTCCTTTGTGGGTTCTCCAAGTTCCAGAAGGTTATGTCGAAGTACATATGATTTCAGCTCATCACGCAATCGCTGAAAAGGCTGTGAATTCAAGCCACAACGCATTAGCAAATTAGAATTATGTGGGAAAGAAAAATCAAGACAGGCAATGTCACAAATATCGTTCTTGGGAATTTCTAGGCAACGGAAAATCTCAGAATATATTAAATTTCTTTTATTTTTTCCAGGTTTATATCAGGAAAAAAAAATAAAGTTATTTAAAAATACATAAATATATAAAATTTAAGAAAAATATATAATATAAAAAAATTGTAAAAATGTCAGGATAACATCATGATATTATTGCAATATTTTATGATATTATTGCTATATTTTTAAAATCTAGGGATTATTTCGGAATTGTCGTTTTATCAAAATGTCGCCATAAAAACGTGATAATTTGAAAATATTGGAGATATTTGTGGCATAGAATACAAGCAGTGTGTGTAATGTGAAATTGAAGAATATACGGGCCTAGATACCTCACATCCAGACTCTAAGGCAAGCTTGAAAAACCCAAGTGAAATTGAATGCTTAGCGGCAGATTCAGATATCTTAATCTGTGATATCCAACAAGAGACAGATAAGAGAACACTGAATTTCCGCATGTTTGTCGACTTTGACGCATCAGAGGCAGGTGTATCACAATTTCCCTGGCTGCTAGTTGATTTCTTTGTTCTAATTTCTGATATTGGAGTAATGCTGCTAACCGGTCTCGGTAGTGGGCTGACAGAAGACTTGGCAGGAATTGAGAGGCGTCTGGGTGGTTTAGCAGTTTTTTCCTTGTCAGAAAGATCAAGAACACTCACACTTTTGCTTACATTTGAGACAGCCCGACCCCTGCGCAAGTATGAAATTAATCTCTTCATCTTCTTCTACAGAGGATGTCGTAAACATCTAAATTTGAAATACATATATATATAGAAAGAAATAAAATTTTATATTATAGCTAAAATCTGCCTGTACCAAAATATCTTTCTCCCTCCCATTTTAGAAGGAAATTATATGCTGAAAGGGCCGTATGAACACATAAAGGCGGTACGATAAAGGTACCATCCTTGAGATTTGGTCCAACAGCAGCCCGTCAAAAAGTGAGCTGCTGTAGGATCAAATATGAAGGATGGGATGCTGAGTACGTATTCATAAGACCTTTCATCATATAATTCTCTTAGAAACAAGTCATTTCTCTCATATTTTGCTACTAGACACACCATCTCTCTACCATCTTTTCTTTACACAGAGTTCAATTGTACATGCTCTTTAGAAGATCTTTTTTTCATTTATTTATTTATCCCTTGATCTCATACACCAAAGAAAACAAGATTAAAAATAAATAAAAGGTTTGAAATTTTGAATGTAGTAGGAAGAGAGGACATCAAAATTTCGAATTTAAATATAACTGTGAAGTTAGATTTCTAATGGGTCATGACTAGTTCAACATGTCGAAGTGAATATGTAAAATTTTTAACCTAAAATTTGTTTAGAAAGCTTTAAATATGTAGTTCTATCAACAAAATGATGTATTGCAAGCAAAGATTATAATTAAATAAAATAATAACTTCAAAGAAATCTATATCAAACAAATTTGATCTGGAAATTTATAAATGATAAAGTATGCATATGATCGGTTACTATAAAATGCATAAAACAATAACCAAAAGAAAAAAATTATTTAAATAAATAAAATTTAAGAATAGCTTATGCGCAATCTGTTTATGTATGGATCTAATAAATAAACAATAGAATAATAAAAGAAGAGGATTAAATCTTTCACGATGCTTGCGATTCGTGGGTCCAATCACTGATGGTGGATCTGTCATGGATGGATTGAGAAGTTGGTATTCCGTAGAAGCCCTGTGTGAAAATCAATATGAATGCCGAAGATTTGACGCTCGCATCGCCCCAATATATAAGATCGAGATTAAATAAAATGCTTTGGAAAAAAGTATAAATTCTAGTTTGTATTTGTGTATTAATGGCTTGCATGGTGAAAAAAAACAATTGTAGAAAGTCTACATTATAGTAAAGTGTGTGCAGAGAAAGAAATGACTTTTTTTAAGAGAGTTCTCCTGTAACCTTTTGAGCAATAGGAGGCGGGGAAGAGAGAGAGAGAATTGCACCAGTCGAGGGAAATATCCCCACCCCACCCCCTTCTAGGATTTTGAGGGGAAGAGAGAAATGAAAGATCCTCTTGAGAGGAGAGCCTACTGTTATTTTTTTAGAAGTAGGATAGGAGTCCATTTTTTGTACTGCTATAAAAGAAAATGGAAGAAAAAAAAAGATATTTGGGGAGTGCTTAAAATAAAAATGATTATTTTTAATTGAAATAGGGTTGTATTTCAAAAAAAGAACCTTTTCTATAATAGGAAAGTTCGTCGAAAATTGTGTTATCTTTTCTGAAATGACACGTCAATGGTGTTTTATTCAATTTCGCGTACTGTGAGAAAGACTATAATGCCTCGTTCATTTTTAATTGTTCCTGTTTTTTAATCTCCACCACCACCGACGACCATCGCTGCAACTCGAAAAAAGTTGGAGAAGAGGAGAAAGAAGAGAAAGAAGACGATGAAAAAGTGGACAAATTAGATGAAGAAAAGAGCATGAAGAAGGAAACAAAAGAATCGACAATGGAAAAAGTAGAAGACTCCAGAAAAAAAAATTTTAAAAAAGAGAGAGAGGAAGCAGAAATTGGGGCCGTGTCAGTGAGAATTGCGGCCGACTTCGTGAAATGTGGCGTCACTGAGTCGGCCGAAAAATCTCACAGAGTCAACTCTAAATTTCACCAAGCTGACTTTAAAAAATACTGAGTCATTCCTAAATCTCACCGAGTAGACCCCAATTCCACCAATACGACCCCAACATTCTCTTCTTCCCCTTTTTCATTTTTTCCAATCCATTCTTTCGAGTGTCGATTCTCCTTTTTTTCCTTCTCTCTCTTCTTTTCTATTTTTCTAGCATCTTCTATTTTTCCCGACATCGATTCTTTCTGTTTTCTTCTTCCTCTGCTTCTTCTTCCTCCTTCAAGTTGCAGCAATGGTCAGCCATGGCGGTGGAGATTAAACAATAGGAAAACAAAGAAGAATGAGAATAAGGAATTTTTGTCTTTTTAATCGTACAACACCAAACATACATGAAATGTCATAATGGTTCCATTTTGAAGTAATTTCTCCAACAGAACACAGTTTTTGAGAAACTTTCTCTTCTATATTTGGATGTATGTAGTTAGAAGATTTATTAGAAAGAACAAAGATTTTAGAAATATAAGTAAAAGAAACTTTTTGGAAAAAATAAGGACTATAGCCTTTTACTAGTTATGGTAAAAGGTAATCTTTTATTGAAATAAAAAATAAAAGAACAATAGGCTACAATGAGAATTTATATTGTGGCCGACCGTGAAAATCACAAGGGTAGAGTGTCAAAACTCTGCCCCTTGATTTTTTATCCTGGTCAAAGCCCATTTTTTGACTTTCCACTTAGATAAAAAATCAAGGGGCAGAGATTTGACACTCTGCCCTTGTGATTTTCACGATCGGCCACCATATAAAAACTCGGTTACAATTACCCCTCTTTTTCATCTCTTTTCTATATAACAAGTGGCAAAGAAGCAAACACATGAATAATATGTAGGTCGTAATTTAAATAGAATAAAATTAAACTAAATAGACACCTATAGGATACCCCTCTTGTGTGCCTGATTTGAAAGTGTGGTATCCAAATAAATAAACTCAAAAATAAATGACAAAAAATAGTAAGAAAAAACTAGTGGACACAGTAAACAGATTGGGGCAACAACATACAACATCCAATGAGAACACTCTCAATGGCAGCTCGTACACGAACCTTGCTCTGAATTGTTGCCTTGAGCACACAGGACCACATAAAATGAAATTTATACAACAACCTGGCTTTGATACCAAATATGAAGTGGAGCGGAAGTGAAAACCAAGTGGATTCTAAACATCGGCAGCAGAAATCATTGAAGCTTCTAAACTTCTACAGTTATACTCTTTGATTTGGTATGCTCTGATACCAATCAAATGTAGAGTGGTCAGCAAAAGCAACTTTTAATCACAGCAGTAGAAACTCTAGAATTGGTGTGCTTTGAAGCCACTACATATTCAGTCCTTAACTTAAATCCAAAGACGGAGCAACAAATATGAAATTGAGGCGCCCACTATAAAAATCTTTACCTCCCTTAGGCCATGTTTGGATCTCAAGAAAAATATTTCCGACCGAAACTTTTTCTAGGGGAAATGTTTCCTTTCCTCGATTTAGAAGGGAATAAAATTTTCAATTAATTGGGTCATTTTTTCCATCTCAAATAATTTATTTTAGAGAAAAATAAAGATTAAAATTTGCAAGATTTCAGCCCATATAGCTGAAAAATCTTTACCTCCCTTAGGCCATGTTTGGATCTCAAGAAAAACTATGCATGGGTGTAAAAATTGTGGCCCCACCCTAATGCATAGGTTAGTCTAGATTATGGTGGGCCCCACCCTAATGCATAGGTTATTATGAATTCATGAAGGATGCTGTATATGTGAGCATCCATTGGGGTGCAGCTGTCGAGCAAAGATATATATTTTACAGTTTTGTTCTTTTGATATTTATGAAAACACCAAGGAACCAATAGTGACCAAGGGTTAAATGGAGAAGATTAAAAGAGTTGAGAAAATGGTTTTACGATGTTGACATGAATTTTCACAATGTTAGCACTGATGGAAGCTCAATTTTGATGGCAGTAGACGAAACCTTGGCTACACTGGGTTTTTTAAGTTAGGCTCCTTCATCCAGATGTACATGTGTGTGGATCATACAAACTCAAATGATAGTATTAACTATTAAGCAATCCCAGAAAACATGAACACATGGTTGAAATCATGGCAATCCTAGAAAATCCAAAAGCCGTGACTGTAATAAGATAGTACAAAGCAATATAATTATTAACTGCATATTAGATCATAAACTCTTAACACAGGAGATGCATAAATTAAAAGATTAAGTGGAAAGTTTGTGAATTAATATTCAACTAACATTCAAAAAAAAAAGTAAAGAAGGAAAAGATGAAAAGAAAATCTGATCTTGCCAACAGGAGACCACTGGAGCAAAAGAAATAAAGGAAATCAAATGCTATATCTGGATGGTAAAGGGTAAAACATCAAAGATAAAGGGCAAAATGAAAGAAAAAAAAAAGGCAAAATCTGGATGTAAAGGAACATAGCTGACGTCTGAATCTCTGTTATCCCTTTGCTTTGGTTCTTGCAATGAAGAAATATAGCTAACAAAGAAAGGAGGAGGATGCAAAGATAAGAAATGAGAAAGAAGCTGAATAAACTTACCGGTGAGCAGATGGATGTATTTGTTGTTCCTTTCCATTAATCCAACAGCAGGTTGGCTGATGATAGGCATGAGAATGTTGTTGCCGGCCGCCGCTATAGAAGAAAGGGGGTTTCTTGTATTTCTTCTGTAAAAGCAGGACTCCTCTTAACCTCTTATTTCATCTACCCAAGACTTCTATTTTGTAAAAGCCGGACTCCCCTTACTCTTATTTCTTTTACCCAAAATTTTGATTTATGATGATTTGCCGAGAATCAAAAAATAAGAAACTGAAATAGTATGAGCTGATATTTTGGGTAAATTATCCCAAAAAACCTCTAATGTTAAGCTACCGTTTAGGAAAAATTGCTGATTTTAAGGGGTGGACCGGTGGTAAAATCAAATCCGAGGCAAAATCGAATTGGTTTGGGGAAATTTAAATTGATTGGCAACTATATGTAAGGGCGGCAAACGAATTCTTATAGGAGGGAAACCCAAAAAACTTTTCCAAAGAAACCTTTTTCCTAGAAAAGGTGAATGACATTTTGTAATCCTACAGGCTTAGTATATATTATAGATAGATTATAGATATATATACCCATCATGTGACCAAAATTGAACATTTTAGATTTTCGGATAATTCCTTAGTCATACTCATGTGAAGAATATTTCTTATCTTGATTGAAGTTAAATATATTTTTTAAAATGCAATAAAAGAGAGTATTCCTACTGAAACCTCTGACAGCCTAACCGAGTGTGGAACCGAGCAAATCCCTACAAGCCACATAACATAAAGGGAGTAGTTGTCCACTTGTTAAGAGCTCAAAAATGAATTGTCTAAGTACTCTTCCCTTCGGGTTTGGGTGAGTGATGATGAATATGGGCCAGTTAAAAAGAATCTCTTTTTTCTTTTTAGACTCAAAGTGAACTCTTTAATAGCTCTCCCTTTTCTGCTTTCTCATTTCCTATCTCCTCCTTCAATTCCACCCAAATTCACTCATTTTCTTCTCCAAGATTGTCAGTGGTTGGTCCTTCATTAGTAGTAGAAATTTCAAATGCACTTATGTCCTTCATTTGTAGTAGAAATTTTGCAAAAAAACCATTCCATAGCTTGCTGAACGACCAAGTTATTTATGAAGAAGCATCGACTAACCCACTAAGAGAGATTTTCTAGGCAATTTCACCAAAAAGCCATTTCGTGACTCACTTTTTAGAGAAAGAACAGCCACATAGCAGCACATTTTGTCTTATTCATTTAATTCACATGATGCATTTGTACTGTCCTGTTCAGTCTAAAATGCCAGGGCACAGTCGGTCAGTGCAACCGTGTGTGGGGAGTGTGTGTATGTGTGAGTGATGCAAGGGCGTGCCAGCCAAGGAGGTATGAAATTGGAAACTCATTTCGAGGATTCAGCAACCGAAACGTTTCCATCCCCTGAGATTGGATTTCAGGTGATTGAGATGAAGAGGAGAACGTCACTTCTTCCTCGGGCTCCTCTATCTATACACAGATGGAAAGGACATCTTCAGTACATACATAATGCCAACTGAGGAGATGTCGACACGCGCAAATTGTCAATGACATGTCGACATGCGAAGAACATGAATGACTCGCGATTGGCAAGGGAAACGTCACCGAGCGTAGAACGCAAATGTCGCTATCGATTCACGCAGAATGCAAACGACTCTCAGGGTTTACAAGCCGTTCTATTTCAACTAAATGACAAAAGAATAGAAACAAAACGCCAATGCGAGGGATAGTTGAATTAAAGGGAAGGACTCACTTGGGAAGATAAATTCATTACATCCTTAATCCGGATAAAATCTATAGCTAGGAAAAGTATAGGTACAGTGCTTGAAAGTAAAGATAAAATGTTAAAACTTGTTTGGATTTTGGTTTTGGTACCTCTTCCTTGGAGACAAACGTCTCTTTATATACCTTTATTTGGATAACTGTAAATACCCGAATTTACCCCTCCCTTTAATATTCGTCCGCTTTGTGAATCAAGGGTAATTTTGTCATTAGAAGTTGGATTAGAATTAGCGCTTCTTTAGAAAAGCCTATAAATACAACTTTAAGAGAGATTAAGAACCCTAAACTGTCTTTGTGGCCCTAAGAGAAGATCCATGAGGAGAAAGAGAGGAAGAACGTGATTCAAGAAGAGAGAACGTGAATCGAGGTAAGATCTATGTTCTACATAAGGTTTAGCATGTTGAGAACACTAAAAAATAATTAAAGTATTTAAAAGATAAGATTTGTGATCAATATGGCTTAGAATAAGAATATTTTGACTGATCTTGGATTCTTAGGGTTAGTATCGCCCTTCAACCCCCAACAAACCCAAGAATTGGCAGTTATATCATAGAATTTTAGTTTTAGAAAGCTTAACCTAAAAGATTAGATTATCTTACAATAATTACTCATACTAATTCAGAGCGTGAAATTGATTTAGATGGATTCCTCTCGTCGATATGAATCCAACGAATCCAACCACGAGCGAATCGGAGCTAAAACGGAAAAGTTATGCTCCGTTGAAGTTTTGGGAAAATCGGGACGAATCTGGAATTTTGGCAAAAACCAGTCAGGAATAGTGCTGCGGGCGTCCGATGAATAGTAAACCGAAAACCCGAAAGTGTGCAGAGGCGTCTGATGAATAGTGTTGGGCATCCGATGAATAGTGGTGCGGGCGTCCGATGAATAGTGTCGGACTTCCGAACCCATTGAAAATTTTGAAGTATTTTTCTTAATTTTGGGAGGTTTTAACCATTGCTTTGGCCACTATCCTAGGCCTATTTATTGATATGAATGCCATTGTTTGGGATAGGTATTATGCCCTAGAAATTGTTGAAGGAATATATATTCGGCATTTGAGGTACGTAATTTCGTACTACTTTAGTGCTGCGATTTACCTTTTGAATACTATGCCATTGTGAATCCCAAACTCTCTGAATCTTTGGAGCCATTGATAAACTTTAGACTTGACTTGGGTCTTGCATGCTAATTCCGTTATTTTTTGAAATCTATTGAATCTTATGGCAAAGAGACTTACATTGAATGATTTTTCCATTATATGAATTTTTTGTGAAACCCATTTGTGATTCCTTCACGCTTATGAACTTTGACCACTGTGTGACCATCTGCATTGACAACCTTATGAAAAATCTTTGTGAATTACTATCTTTGAATGTCGAATGAACTCTATTGAATTTGGTTATTTGGTGCACCTACACGGTATAATACTTTAGACTTGTGGAACCTCTTTCAGTTTTTCTAACGGTATGAATCTTTGAACTATCAGACATCCTCTACTATTTGAATCCACTTTGGAACTAATGTAAAACAATCACTTTGAACTTTGAAAACATATATATATATATATATGAGGAAAGTGTTTCTAGTCCGGCCGACTAGAGATCATTCTCTAGTCCGCCACCCAAAAACACATGGGTCCCACATATTTGGGTGATGCAAAGCATTCATTTGATGGGCCTTGACATAGAGACGGTGTCCACAAGATATTAGCTTCATAGGATCATCCCAACCCTATGATTTGTGGAGCTTAAAATGGACGGCTATAAACTGCCACAAATCTGTCCATTTTTAACTCCACAAATCGAAGGGTTAAGAAGATCCTATGAAGCTGAATTTTTGTGGACAACCTATCTATGATGAGGCCTATCAAATGAATGCTTTAGATCACCACAAAATATGTGAGACCCATGTGTTTTTGGGTGGCGGACTAGAGAATGATCTCTAGTCGGCCGGACTAGAAACACTTTCCTCTATATATATATATATATATATATATATATATATATATATATATATCGAAAAAGTGTTGCTACTCGGTCATGTAGCTAAGCTTATCTACTCGGTCGGGTTAAATACAGTACGGCCCATATTGTTTGGGTGATCCAAACCATTCATTTGAAAGTCCCTTACCTAGATAAGGTGTCCACAAAAAATTAGACCCATAGGATGATCCTAACCCATCCAACAGTGGAGGGGAAAATGGAAAAAAATGGACAGACACAGTGTGTCCACAAAGAGGAAGGGAAGTTTTACTGTTCACAGCACGTGTCATCCTCCCCTTCTTCCTCCTCCCGTTTATTTTGATTTTCTCAAATTCCCAAAAAATCAGCAAAAAATACAAAAAAAAAAAAAGGAAAAAAACCATTAAAATAGGGAAAACCCTCTCTTGCCGAGAATATTTCCCTCTGTATCTTTTGCTCGCCCCCAAATCCGAGATTTTCGACCCAAGATTCCCACGAAGACTCTCTCTCTCTCCAAAATCTCGGTATCGCGAGATCATTAGCAAAGCCCGAAAATCCTCACCGAACTTATCTTCTCAGGACTTGTAAATTTACAAATGAATGGTGATCAGTAATACTTTTTTTTGTAAATGTTTGACCTGTGCATCAGTAATACTTGTTTTTTTTTTTCATCTTGATTTGTGATTTTCGATCTTGGGATTTGTCCGAAATTTTGTGTCTTCTTTCTACTTAGAAGCCTGATTGATGTTTTTTTTTTTTCTTCTCTCCCATATTTCTGTTGACTTTTTATGTGAAAAGAAGTCTTTTTGTAATTCAAACTTACAATGGGGTGTTTTTAGTAATTTTATGTATGCTTTTGGGCTTCCCTCCAAAAAGACTAAAGTCATGAGAAAACTTTAGTCCTAGATGGGAAGTGTGAGAGGATGAGAGTGGCCATATATATACTTTCACTCTCTTAACCTTGTAAATGATCAAGAGGTTATGGGGATCCTACGCGCACGGATCGCCCACTTGGGTCCGGTGGGCTTTTGATCTTACCACACACGCGAGCCGCCAGGCCCGGCGCGGCTCGGCCGGCCGCGCGCGTGGACCTAAGGCTTTTCTTTTTCTATTATTTATTTTTCCTTTTAACGGTCAAGAATTTATTTATTTTGTTTTAATTCTTTTTTTACCGTTTGAGATTCCTTAATCGTGGTTTAGTGACCGTTTGGAAAACGTCTCTCACGCACTAAAAGAGTGCGACGTTTCATCCTAACGGATCGATTACCTTTCTATATAAATCGGTTTTAGAGAAAACAGAAGATTATCCTTGACGGATTCTTCTTCTGCTCTTTCTCTTCTCTGCCTTTCTCTCTGGTTTTCTGCTCAAGGCTTTTGGCAAATATAAGCAAGTTCTTAGGCATCCGGGCTGAGTGAGTGCACACCCCTGGAGCGAGCGTTGTTGTATCCTGGAGGCATACGCCGAGACGCGCATCTGCACCTTTGATTCGTCATAGTGGGGGCGAGATTTGCCTTAAGGACAGCGAAGATTCTTCGTGCCTCAACTCGATAAGTGATCTAACGATTTCTTTTTCCTTTACAGATTATTATTACAGAAAATAGTATTAGTAATCTCTGTCTTCAAGTTGTGAGATTAATTTCTTATAAGGTATTTTCGAATCCTAAATTACAGATTTGCACATAAATTTTCTAACAATTTCTGCCCCTCTTCAAGAAACCCTATTTCAGGGTAAATTTTAGAAACCCTGTTTCAGGGTAAATTTTAGAAACCTTGTTTCAGGGTAATTTACCCATGTCACCTTTTAGAAACGCTACCTCTCTGTTCTTTTCTTTTTTTCATTTATGAAATTTCTTGGATTTGGGATTCTTCTGAGTTTTTCTTACTTATGATGATGATTCAAAGCTAGGTTTCTTTTTCTTTTGCTCAGTTTTTTCCTCAAGGGCAGTAGAAATGAAAAAGAGATTGGAAAAGATGGATTAAGATTGCTAGGGTTTCAGGTTTGGACAGCTTCTTTCCAGCATGTTTGTGTTTTTTTTTTTTTTTGTTTAATTTGTTGATACTTCGGAGATTATGAGGGTACTACTTTTTTCAGAGGATGTTGATGATGGCTGGCTTACTTGAATTATCTAAAATGTTCTTACAGGCAACATAGTTTAAGACCACTTGATGTTGTACTATACATGAGTTCATTGGGACTTGCTAGGCAATTTTAAGAAAAGCCACGTCACGGCTGACTTTTGCATGTGAGAAAATCCACGGAGGCTCGACAATTGTAACAGCTGAAAGTTCAACAAAAAAAATGGAAATTTAAATTAAAAGGAAAAGGGGATTATGAAAATTTGCAGAAAGTGAAATTACAAGCAAATTAATCTACTGATCTCGAACATCAAATCAATAGGAAGAAAACCCACTTGCCGTTTGTTTGATTATTTGTCAGAAAGGAGGGGTTGCAGCCGGAAAACCAACTTGAAACCCTAATTGGAATGGGTTGGATTCGAATAAAATTTGAGCGACCAAAAGTATAAATGGGGCCTCTTTTCTAGTTGCAACTTCAGTACTTGTTTTTAGCATGCGGGGGGATATATAAATGATATAATTGTCCCCTTTTCTTCCCCCGGTCCACCGTCTTGTAGTTTAAAGAGTGGGGTCACAAATACAGTAGAGGGGGTGGCCTGTGGAAGTAAGGGGGAGATAATGTATCATTTCACCCTGTTTCGATTGCAGAAATTTTCTAGAAAAGTTTGGAAAGGAAAAATATATTTAAAAGTCCCTACTGTTTTTTACACATGAAAAAAGATGACTTGAACTAACCCTATTCAATTTTTACTTAGAGGAGCCTCTTATGTATGATAGTATCCATTTAAATTAACTATAACCATATCATTTCCCTCTAAATTGTGGAAAGGAAGAAACCTTTTTCCGTCAAAAATGTTTTTCTTGTTATCCAAACAGGGGGAACCATTTATGTGAAAATGGGCAGTGATAAATTCACCCCTTCTAGGATAAATTGCCTAGCAAATGCCATATTTGTAGTTCAACTAAATTTTTTATCTAATCTCTACATGTTTTTTTTGACAATTTCAACTTTTATTTATTTTCCTAATCCCATGTATAATAGGTTTTGAAAATGGGGTCTAAAGGGTGCCTCTTTCCTATATTTTTTTCTTCACAATACACCCTCTCCTCATCTTACATCAAATGCAACCTCCTCCCCTCGAATTTCATATCAACACTCCCAAAAAATGCTGCACTCGAAAAGCTTTTCCTACCATATTCCTTTTATTTATCTGAGCTGGCGGTTCTCTGGTGCAAAAGTTAGCCACAAAATGGCTTCCGGCTAAATTGCTTAGCAAGCCCATTTATTCAACCGCTTTTCCTATTGCTTACATTTTCCTCCTTCGCTACTAGACCTATATCGTCATATGTAGAAAATCTCACGAGAAAATCGGAATCGCTCTCTTTACTGGCGAGTTCTTAGGGGAGAAAATCGTGCAAAAAGAGATGGTGTGAATCTCTCTTCCACGAATTCCCATCGGCCTTCCATCCCTTCGGCATGTCCTGGTTTTTTAAAGATTCGATGGATTTTGGGGCTCAACAATCGATCTGGAGATTCTTTTCCCAATCTGCGACTGATTATTCAAGCTCTGTTGTTGGTTTTGGAATTTCTTTCTTCCTTCCTTCCTTTTTTTTTTTGCTGTTGATTCGATTCCTTTCTTCTCCCAGAGTAGGCTTTTGGGCGTCAAATATTTAAGACACCTTCTGTTGCCATCTGTTGCTAAGTTTGGGTTCCAGACTTTAATTTCACCTCCCTAGCCTTTTTTTGATGGATTTATCAGGAAGGGGATGCACTATATTTTGGTTGAGTGAAAATAAAGTTTATCAAAATTAGGGGATGCTAAAAAACTCAAAGAGTGTAATCAAACAAACCTACAACTATAGGAAGTTTGTACTTTTGGATTGAAATGAAAAATCCTTACTATGAGGTTTCTTTGTTGAATCAATGGATATTTATGGCAGATGGACTGTTACAGCCTTGGTGCGTCATTGCGGACGATGGTACTTTTAGTGAGAACGTGTTGATGAGCAGTTGTATTAATTTTTTTCTACTTAAAGAATGGTTTTTTGAGGGTTTTATCTATTTTGATTATGATCTTACTCTTTCTATTGTATTGCAGGTATACCATTAAAAAATAATTGTATTGCAGGTATAAACAAATCTCGCAAGATTTTCTCCTTCCCTCACCTGCAATATCTTCATGTCATTGAAGCTGGGCTCGATTTGGGTTTGGAACAGTTGCTTACTTGCTCGAGGGTTTGTAAGGTTTGTATTTGGATTTGGTGGTTGTCGTTTCGATATTTTCATGCTTCTCTTAGCCAATTAGGGTTTTTCTGATATGGAATTTCACTCCCAACTGAATCCGGGGAGAAAATTCAGGTTTGTCAAAGTGGCTTCAATCCACTCGAGTCTTAGATTTTCTTGGGAGCATTTTAGCAACTGAAGGTGAGTCCATCTATGAATCCATTTTCTTTATTCTCTTCTATGTAAACAGATTGTATGGACCCTTTCCAATCAATTAATTAATATTATGCTTGCGGCATAAATCCAGGCTTTTGCTGATTTGATGGCGATGCAAGGGTGGTGGTAGTGCAAGGGATGGTGAGAGAGATGGGGCCGATCGAGAGAGAAAGACGGCGAGATTTTGGGGTTAGCAGTGCCGTCGTCCTTGGAGAGAGAGAGACTGAGCTTGTGAGATATGCCGAGCATTGCCACAAGAAAATTTGGATTCCTCTTTTGTGTCCTCTTAGTAGTTCCTTGAATTGTTCCGCATTTGGATTCCTCTTAGTAGTTCCTTTTTTTATTCCTCTCTATTTCTGATTTTTTGGTCCACAACAAAGCATTACTTAGTAGTTCTGAAAGAAATTGGCACGGTAAGGGTATTTGTTATGACCCAGAAATTGGATTTTCCAGATCTCTGTAATGAGAAGAGCAACAGAGTAAGATGAGGAGAAGAAAGGAAGGAGAAGAAGAAGAATTTCAGAAAGTAGTATTTTTTTATGCCCTTCTCATCTCATGATGCCTCTGTTATATAGGCCTTTCCTAACAAGAAAAGTAACTAACTCAGCCTTGCTGGCCTTTCAAATTACAAGAAAAGTATAAATGGTAACAACCTAGTTTAACAATCTTTAACTAATCACCTTCTGTTAATCTAATTACGGACAATCCTTCATCCACATGGGTGTTCTCATCATTCTACTGCTTTTGTTTCTTTTGTCGTGACATGGCTGGCTTTCCACTTGCTCTTCACCGTCATCAACCTCCTCCTGTTCTTCATCTTCGTTCTCAGTTATATCCTGTTTTCTATCATTTCCCACCCCTTGAAAAATAACCTTGTCCTCAAGGTTCAAGGATGGATAATCCGATTGAAGATCAGTTAAATTCTCCCAAGAGGTATCTTCTGGCAGTAGTCCTTGCCATTGTACGAGCACCTGTGTTACTGGTTTATCCTGCAGAAGTACAACTCTTCGTCCCAAAATGGCTAGGGGCGAAACAACTGGGTGGTGGTTGTTATCAGCTTGTGGAGGCAAAATGCAAGGAGAATGTGGTGTTGGTCCATGATATGGCTTGAGCTGTGAGATATGGAAAACAGGGTGAATTCTACTACCTTCCGGTAATTTCAATTTGTAGGCAACGTTTCCCACACGGGCAACAATTTCATATGGGCCATAAAACCTCTTGCTTAACTTCTGAGAACGTCTCGTAACAACAGATTGCTGCCTGTAAGGTTGAAGTTTGAGGAGAACCCATGTTCCAAGAGCAAATTGTTTGTCGAGACGGTATTGATCCGCCATATACTTCATCCTTGATTTCGCTTGTGCCAGATTTGTTTTGAGTGCAGTTAAAAGGATATCCCTTTGTTTGAGTTCTGTATCAACTGCTTCGATCGCTAAGGATCCCGGCACATAATGTGGTAAGGAAGGCGGTGGTCTTCCATATACCGCTTCAAAAGGGGTCATACTGATAGCTGTGTGGAACGAGGTATTGTAAGAGTACTCCGCCCATAACAAGTAGGAATGCCAATGGGTTGGATTATCTTGAGAAAATGCCCTCAAATACCGCTCCACGCAACGGTTTAGAACTTCTGATTGGCCATCCGTTTGGGGATGGTATGAAGATGAAAAGTTCAGAGAAGTGCCACTTAGTTTAAAAAGTTCAACCCAAAAGTTGCTGAGGAAGATGTGATCTCGATCAGAGACGATAGATTTTGGCATGCCGTGAAGCTGTACTACCATTTCCATGAACAACTTAGCGACCTTGGTAGCATTGAAGCTAGTTGGAAGAGCACCTAAATGAGCATATTTTGACAGTCTATCGATGACAACAAGTATAGCAGTGTATCCGTTGGACCGAGGTAAGCCCGTGATGAAATCCATGGAGATATCTTCCCAGATTCTGTCTGGAATTGGCAACGGTTGAAGCAATCCCATTGGGGCAGTAGTTGAGTACTTGGTTTGCTGACAAACCAGACAATTTGTAATGAATTGTTTGATATCAAAGCGCCAAGTACTGTCCTTTTTTTTTACCAAAAGAACAGGGGATGAGTAAGGACTGTGGCGTGGGGTGATTATTCCGGACTCCAACATTTCATGAACCAACTTCTCAATTTCATGTTTTTGGAAATGTGGGTATCTATAAGGTTTGACATTAACTGGGGTTGAACCAGGGATTAGATGGATCTGATGATCGACAGCTCTTGTGGGAGGTAAACTCGATGGTAACTGAAAAACGGTAGCAAATTTGTGTAAAACTTGGGATATTGGAACAGGTAAATTGGGTGGAATATCAATGGAGTTATTGAAATGCATCGATTGGGACAGAACTGAGGAATCAACACAAACCAGTTGAAAACAAGAAGCGATTGAGTCAGTTTTTGTTAAACCTTTCAGTTGCGCAGTCTTAAGGGGGGAAGGGTTTAGAGCTGCTTCACCAACCAATTTCACAGATTTTCCTTTCCAAGTGAATTCCATGGTAGACACCTGTCAAGATGGGTCCTAGTTCTGCTAACCATTGGACACCTAAAACCACATCCGCTCCTTTGATAGGAAGCAAGAAGAGATCTAAAGTGAAATCATAACTTTGTAAGCGGATTTTAACACCAATGCATTTTTTTGTGCAAAGGAGGTAGTCACTATTACCGATGAGTACCTTGAAAGGTGTTGTAGGAACGATGGTCTAATTCAACGATTTGGTGATTTGTTCTTTAACAAAATTATGGGTAGAACCACTGTCGATTAAAACATGAATTGAAGTATTCGCACATACCCCGGTGACTCGAATTGTACTCGGATTCTGTTGTCCCGCCATAGCATGAAAGCTGATTTCCGCCGAGTTATCCGCAGGTAATTCGTCATTGTTTGGTATCGAAGTATCATCAGGTCCCTCATCAATGTGGTGCTCTGTTTCGTCGTCCATTGCGGAAAGGTGATACAGCCGACGGCGACAGTCATGGCCAGGAATGAATTTTTCATCGCAAAAATAACAGATCCCTTTCTCCCGTTTTTGTTTCAGTTCTTCTTTAGTGAGCTGTCTTGTCCGAATAGGATTATGCTTCAATGGAGGAGCTGGAAGGGCTTTAATGGCTGAATTAGGAGGGTTTGGGAGAATACCTGGGCCTCCGACAGGTGATGGCCAATTAGGTTTCCAAAGCTTCCTCATATCCTCATACTTCTGTTCATAGATCCGAGCTAGCGACATTGCTTGAATGAGCGAAGTGGGTTGCAAAACTAATAATTCGCGTTTCAGATCTGGTTTGAGGCCAGAGATAAAGACACTGGTGAGAAACGATTCGGATAAGCCACTGACTTTGTTAGAAAGGTCCTCAAATCGGTGCTCATAATCTTCCACTGAAGGTTTTTGATGGATTTTGGCCAATTCGCCCTTGTGATCTTTGTAGAGTGACGGTCCAAAACGAAGGCGAATAGCGTCCAAGAAACCCTTCCAAGAATGTAATAGATTGTTGGCTTTGGCCCATTGAAACCAAGAAAGAGCAGCGCCTTCAAGATGGAAAGAAGTAATGGAAAATCGCTGATCTTCTGGAGTGGTATAGTAATTAAAAAATTGCTCGATCTTGAAGATCCATCCAATTGGATCTGTTCCATCAAATTTGGGAACATCCATACAAATAAAGCGATTAAAATTTGGTTGGATAGGAACGAGAACATCGTCAGAATTACCGGAGGAGTGATCGGCGGCAGATGCACGTTGAAAGGAAGGTTGTGATGAGGAGCTCTGCAATTGCTTAATCATGGCTACTAGCTCTTCATGTTGTTGTGCCTAGAGAAGCCGGATCTCATTAAGTTGTCGTTGATGAAGCTTGAACTGTTCATCAATCTTTGATTGAGCTCTCATGTTGTCTGCCATTGATAGATTGCTTTCCAGATAGAGTCAATGAAAGCACCAATGTTATGACCCAGAAATTGGATTTTCCAGATCTCTGTAATGAGAAGAGAAACAGAGTAAGATGAGGAGAAGAAAGGAAGGAGGAGAAGAAGAATTTCAGAAAGTAGTATTTTTCTATCCCCTTCTCATCTCATGATGCCTCTGTTATATAGGCCTTTCCTAACAGACTTGATACTCTGACATACAATCGTAACTAACTCAGCCTTGCTGGCCTTTCAAATTACAAGAAAAGTATAAATGGTAACAACCTAGTTTAACAATCTTTAACCAATCAGCTTCTGTTAATCTAATTACGGACATAATCCTTCATCCACATGGGTGTTCTCATCATTCTACTGCTTTTGTTTCTTTTGTCGTGACATGGCTGAATTTCCACTTTCTCTTCACCGTCATCAATCTCCTCCTGTTCTTCATCTTCTTTCTCAGTTATATCCTGTTTTCTATCAGTATTTCCCATTTTTTAATATATCCTTTCAACTGACTCATTTCCTAACAGCAAGCATGTGGTCCTTGGTTGCTTAATCATGTTTTTTCTCGGCTTCTATTGAATTTTTTACGGTGTTTTGCTGAGCCTAGCAGTCTTCTTTTAGGGTTGGTTTTGAATCTTTCCATTTTCATATGCTTGGCGTTGACGTGGAAATTGGGTTGTTTTTCCCATTTTCCATGTTTGTATTCTACTGTTCGGCCTCTAAAGGATGTTGTTTCTTGAACGATGACTCTTCTTTTTTCCCCTGTTTGTTCATTAAGATTTCTTCCGTTCACAGATTTATTGCAAGTGATGTGCTGGAAAAGATCAGAGGTGGCGAATTGTCTCTGTCGATGATTCACTTGGGAGGAATCAATGGTAGTCACCCTCATTTCTCACAGACTTATTCTCTTGGGAGGAATCAATGGGAGTCACTCTCATTTATCATGGAATTTGGTACTAGCCAACGTAGCAAATCTCAGATATCAAACCCTGACAATTTCCTTATGAAGTTAAACAACCAACATACCTCCTATCTCTATTTCTATGCACATGCATTCTAATTTTCCTACTTAACTGCTATTAGGACAAGGAGTTTGACTCCCTATTGGGATGCAAGATGTTGACAAGTGAGCCTTTTTAGTCTGCCAAAACACCTTCCATTCACTAATAACAAGGTACTTCCGGATTGAAAATAGTGAGACCTTCTAACTCAACCTATTTCTTAGCTTTTTGGTTTCCTTTGGTTTGACCATGTGATCCAATTTGATGATTGTTCGGAATGTATTGTTTAGTGGTGAGTAGAGAAGTGCACTACTTTAGAGAAGAAATCCATTAGACAACTAGATTGTTACAACCATGTTAATGAAGCACTATCACCTGATTTGTATTTGTGTTTCTCATTTTATGGTCTGTATGTGAGTAATTTTGACTGCAAAGTGCATATTACTTCTGTTGTTGGGTTCCTATGGCAATTTTGTTTGTTTGATAGCTTGGATCATATGCAAGTAGCCTTAGGATTTCTGGGGTTGCCTTTGTTTCTTACTTTCCCTATTTTCCAAAATTGAACACGTGTGGTGTGGGAGTTCTTAAAACGAGGTATGGGTGATAAATGAACTGCCCTAATTTACCATCTTTTTTATTATTTCCTACTATAGACCAACGCGATTCGGAATTACTGAGTCCTAAACTGACTATTGAATTCCAATAGTTTGACTCCCAATCCCTCTGAAAATCCAAAACAAACAGGGCCTAAGGTATGTTTCAATTTATGGAATGCAATGAACTAACTGTTTGGTGTTGCTTAACCACTTATAGCCATCTAATGTGTTTTTTTCCCTTTTACTTTGTACATAATCATTTGAGACGGGCCCGGGCAACGATAGTTACCTTCTCTAAATCTTACAATCCATTCACTTTTGATTTGTTTTTCTGCAATGTTTTTAACTAATCTATTTGGATTTGTGGATAGATGTTGTGAACTTCAATTGCATTTTGTGTTATTTTCCTTTTATCTATCATGCTACATCATTCTGTTTAATTTCAAAAACAGTTTTCTACTTTCAGGGTTTCCCCTTCGATCGAGATCGTAATGGGTTTTCTGTAAAATTGCAGGTCAATTTCAGATTAACTACTTTTCTTTTCTTTTTTGTTGTAAATATTGACCTTTAAAATGCAGGGTCATTTGAGATTCCATCATCCATCACCTTTCTACCAGATATTTTCAGCAGGTCTAGACCTTGAGGTAAATTGATATGGATATTTTTATAAATTAGCATATATATTTGATTAGTAAAGATTGGAAGGTGGATTTTGTTCTTCTCTTCTACTTTTCTCCCATTCCTGCTATTCGATTCAGATACTAGAGTTTCATAAATTTATGTTGTTTCCTCATATCTCTATTTACTTTAGTTTCTAATTATTTTTTCCACGGAGATCATCACGCAGGCTACTTGAACTTAGAACGTCCTTGGTAATTTACATTAAAATTAGGGTTTGATGCCTTCTTTTGCTATTTGCATTCTACAGAATAGGCTTCCAATGTGCATATATTTTTGTGTCTTACATCAATTACGTTTTACAGTTCATAGTTATGAGAATGTGCGGATATTGCTTTTGCTAGAAGCTTCTCAATTATGTTTCATGGTACATTATACTTTTCAGATTTTTTCCGTTGCTTTTGCTTTTAATTTGATTTTATTTCTGTTTACATCTTTTCATCTTCTTTCTTCATTCTTTTATTCCTAAAATGGGATTATGCTTACTTTTGAAAATCAGGTTGTTTGCAAATATGCATGTGAGCTAGAACCCACATGGATTTAGTCGAGCTTATGCAAGTAAAAATTAGTTGCTAATGTTGGACAGAGAAACATATTCAGTATTGATCTAATCTTCTCAGATTTTTTTCTCATGGGGTATGAAGTGTTAGTCCCAAAGTTGTTCAATTTAAGGCTGTAAATTCCTTAAGTTTGAGGGAGGACTGCGTTTTTCTTTCAGCTGAAGGTGCGCTCTTTCTTTCAGCTGAAACTGAAAGAGTTGAATATGAAGAATACTTTCAAATCTGAAGCAGTTATGAATACGAGGCATTTATTCATATTATTGAAACATAATTTATTCAAGGATTAGGTGCAAATTCCAGGCATTCCTCCTTCCTATACCTGTTTTATTTTTCCCTAGGCATTGTTAGTTTTCGATTCTGAGAACTTAAACTTTCCTCTACTTGGGAGGAACTGTTAACCTGCTCTTCTCATCATCTCTAGGAGCCCTGGTTTTCTATGATCTTAGTTTGCTTGCAAGTATAAAATCACTCGAGTAAAACTCATATCGGCGGATGCCTTCACCCTCAGGCCAACTCCATTACAATCTCACTTCCTTTCTTGATGTGTTATTTGCGCCATCCTTTGAAGTAAAAAATGCGTGTATCCTGAGTTCCGAGACAAAAAAAAAATTGCATTTGTGTACCGCAGGATCAATGTTTCTTTCCCGATAATTTTTCTGTGTCTCTCTTTTATAATCTCAAAAAAGGAAAAAGTGTATATCCTGGGTACCGAACAATCCAAGCATTGTATTCCCTTGCTACCTTGCAACCATTTTGTCTGTTTTAACTTGAATCCCCATTCGAATTTTCTATGGAATTTGCATTGCAATACAACACAGGAACTGGCTCTCACTGCCTGTGATAGGGTACTGGTTATTCTATGATTTTTGTGAGAGGTTATTATAAGAAGTGTTAAGGCCACCAAGTAGCTTATTTCAAAAGGAGCTCTCCCAAGAACATTTCATTCATTTGTTATCTCCACTCCTTACTGCAGATCTCTTTTTACAACTGATTTACTTGATTATGCAATTCCACAAGTTGTAAACCCACTGCTAAATGTTGTTTACTTTTTCTTTGTCGCTCCATACATGATGCACAGGTGAAAGTAGAAAACAAAAAAAACTTCTTTATTCCTTTTATTTTTGCTTTTTATTCTTTCTTACTCTTGCTTTTATGTTTTAGTGTGCAATCTTTTGGGATTTTCTCTAATATGTGATGGCATTTTTGGATTGTTGTACATTTCTTCTTCAGTAGGTCTCATGGGTTTATATTTGTTTTGTTCTTGATGGGATTAGTTTCTCATATGTGATTTTGGTTTCTGTCCTTATGTGCATTCTTTCTTAGATAAAATTTAGATTTTTCTTAGATAAACTTTGTAGGTGATTTTTCCTAAATATCATATGGTTTTTTGCTGCAATGAGACTTCTATCCTCCTTGGTGCAACCAAAAGGAAGAGAAAATTACGAAGGATTAGAGCTTCAGACATTATTCTACCCTACGAGGAGATTGAGGTGATGAGAAGTAATGCTCGCGAAAATTTTGTCTTTGTGTGCTTCAAATTTAAGAAATTTCTATTTCTATTTCCTTTCTGGCTGTTTAATTAATAGCTGGAAAACTATTTCCTTTCTCTTGGATCTCTTTCCTTTCTTTAGACTCTTGATGTGGTATTTTCAATTGAATGTCTATAGACTTGATTTATATATATGTGCAGGTAGGTGGAGTGGTTCAAGTGTGTTCCTGATTTATACTCAGTTTTTTGGTTCTTCATTTATACAGTTTTTGTTTCTTCGCCCCGTGCATTGCACGGGGTGTCTTACTAGTATATATATATACACTAGCAAAAAACCCCGTGCGATGCACGGGCCTACAAAGAATTGTACAGACCACATCATAGGTTGATTTAAACCGTCCATGTGATGGAACACAACATAAATAGGTTGTGCCCGTAAAATAATTTCCATAGGCTGATCCTAGCCCTCCAATCTATAGAGGTTTCCATAATTGTTGTTCCTCTTAAGGTGCCTAGGATTCGTCAATATTTTTACAGGTGTCCTATATTCGTAATATCAAACTTTCCGTAATTTGACATGCACATAGTGGATAAGGAAAAGTAGTTTTTTCGTCATCGTTAGGGGTGCAACTTGGGTCTCAACCCGACCTAACCCGAGGAACCCATGTTTTCCAACCCAACCCAATTTCCAGCCTGACTGGGTTCAACCCGACCCAACCCGATTTGCAATTTCCTCAACCCGACCCAACCCGATTTCCAATTCGGGTCGGGTTGACCCGATTTGATATGGTACCAATTGTTGACCACCTCAACTCAAGCTGGGTTGTTTTGGATTTTGAGAACCAATAGTGAGTCACCAATAATCAGTTTTTAACTCACAATCGGTTCTCAAAACCAAGGTTTAAAATTTCGGTTTCGGTAACCGTTTCAGACCCCACCAAAAACCGAAATTTCGGTCCGAAATTTGGTAATTTGGTTCCAAATTCCGGACCCAAATTTTGAAATTTCGGATCGAAATTCTTGTAACACTTTTTTTTTTTAATAAATAATGTTATTAAACCGAAATTTGGTAAAGGGCGAAAAATGGAATTTTAGAAATTTTCGGTTTCGGTCCCCATCGGTATCCGAAATTTCGGATTTCGGTCGAAATTTTAAACCATGCTCAAAACCCAAACCAAACAGGGACTAACAATTAACAAAGGGAATTGTTATCCGCACTACTATATTTTGATGATCACACTCCTCACTTTATTGAAGTAAGGTATGGCCCGCACCATAGGATTATCCAAATCTTCCATTGTGGACTGTGGAGGCTATTTCAATGTTGAAAAAGAAAAAGAAAAAGAAATATACAGAACTTCTTCAGATGGAACTCAAATTCGGGTTTCGGGTCGGGTCGGGTTGCCTGACAACCGAACCCAACCCGACCCGACCTGACCCGATTTCCAATTCGGGTTGATTTTTCCCAACCCAAATTCGGGTTGAACCTGTCGGGTTCGGGTTGAACCCGACCCGCGTGGGAACATCCAAGTAACAACGATGGTTTCAAATTATATATAGTGTTAATGTCCTTACTACCATATTTTATAATGGCACTACTCACCGTATTTTGATGATCGCACTCCCCACTTTATTTAAATATACAGTATGGCCCGTACCATAGGATGATCCAGACCGTCCATTAGATGGGCTACTGCCTACATAGGTTGTGCCCCAAAAATAATTTTCCTAGGTTGATCCGAGCCCTCCGATCTATAGAGGGTTATTGGTTGATCCAAACCGTCCATGTGATGGAATACAACATCAATCGGTTGTGCCCGTAAAATCATTTCCATAAGTTGATCCTAGCCCTCCAATCCATATAGGCTGATCCTAGCTCTCCAATCGATAGAGGTTTCCATAATTATTGTTCCTCTTCAGGTGCCCGGAATCCGTCAATATTTTGCAAGTGTCCTGCATGCGTAATATAAAGTAGTTCTTTCGTCATTGTCATATGTCTTTACCTCTTCTTGGTATTTTTTTTCTGTAATTGTCATAGACAGGTGCCCTGTGTTGGTATTTTTCCTATGTAGATTACGATTTTTCCCTCAAATAATTTCTCATAGAGATAGATGTTAGATATCAGCAAAGGGGTTAATGGTAAAAGAGTAATGCTGATGTGTAAATCCCAGATAAAAAGAAAACAAATTCTTTTTCCTCCCGCTAGATTGTAGTATATATATATATATTAAAAACCCTGTGCGATGCATGGGCCGACAAAGAACTGTACGGACCAGCCTCTCCTTTCGTCTTACCGTATATTTTCTACGATTTTAAAAGACTTTGCTTACGTGTCAACCTCCTATTTCGTCTCACCTGAGAGAAAACCTTCTCCCGATATTTTAGAGATTTTCTCTCGATATTTTCTCACCCCTTTAGTTAGCGAGAGAAAATCTCCGCCCGATAGTTTCAAGATTTTTTCTCCATATTTTCTCTCTTTCTCTCTTTCTCTCTCGAGATTTCCGTGCGTCCACATCAGGTAATGCGAGACGTGTCCTCCTCCCGATGTTTCTCTTCCCACATCCCTCCATCTATCCAACCGAGCAAAACCCTAAATCATTACTTCCAACCTTGAGAGGGTTTCTTCATCTCCCAAAAATCATCACCTCCAATTCATCTCCATCACTCCATGGCTGCCCAGATCTTTCCTTTGGCTAAGCATCTCATCAACTGATTCTCGGTCAGATTGGTGAGGATTACAGGGCCTTCTGCAAAAATGGTGTGTAAGTTGGAATTTTCCTTGTAACTTAAAAATTCTTCTATATTTTTACGAGTATTTGTTCTGTAATTTAATCTTTTTATGTTCTATATAGGGGCATTTCTAGGGCTTCTATAGGCTTTTGTTTTGATAACGGGAGGGGATTTTTTTACAAAGAAGCAGCACAAACCTCTTCATCTCTGCTCAAAGACCACCGAAGGTCAGACGCGTTTACTGATTCTAATTGTAAAATCTCTATTTCTATTTTATCTCCTTTTTTTTTTTTTTTCCATATATGTTTGTCATTTTATTCTTTACTTTGTTATCTACTTTACTCTTACTGCCTTGAGCTTGAATTTTCTGATAGTGAGATTAGATCCTTCACCTTTTATTTAAGGAATTATTTGCTTTTATGTCGCCCTTTATTGAAGCTGAGAACAATTTGTATTTCTCTTTTAAATGGTTTACTTTTTTGCAATATCAGTAATGGATCAATTGAAGTGAGGTCCTGCAAGGATCACGAAATGTAGTTAGGTTGAGCCAGACTCTGATGCATAAGTTCAATTGTTTTTTGTACTGGAGATTTTTGGATTGTGAAGGTGATGGAAAATCAGATAATTTTAGGTTCTCTTCTATAGGCTGTACATTTCTTTCCTTTCATTTTCTTAGTATTTCACATACTAGGTTTCTCATCCGCTTCAAGGCTAAAGAATATTGCCCTCCCTCCCTCCCTCCCTCCCTCAAAAGAAGAAACCAAAAAAGGGATAGGAGCACCAATTACCTTCCTCAAATAATTGTGATTGATATAAGTGGCAAAAAACAAAATTAATAACAAAATTTTATGTTTTTTCTCTTTCACCAACACACACATTTTTCCAATTAATGGCACTACTCACCGTATTTTGATGATCGCACTCCTCACTTTATTAAAATGTACGGTATGGCCCGTACCATAGGATGATCCAAACCGTCCATTAGATGAACCACTGTCTACATAGGTTGTGCCCCAAAAATAATTTTCATAGGTTGATCCAAACCCTCCGATCTATAGAGGGTTATAGGTTGATCCAAACCGTCCATGTGATGGAACACAACATCAATTGGTTGTGCCCGTAAAATCATTTCCATAGGTTGATCCTAGCCCTCCAATCGATATAGGCTGATCCTAGCCCTCCAATCGATAGAGGTTTCCATAATTGTTGTTCCTCTTCAGGTGCCCGGAATTCGTCAATATTTTGCAAGTGTCCTCCATGCGTAATATAAAGTAGTTCTTTCGTCATTGTCATATGTTTTTACCTCTCCTTGGTAGTTTTTTCCGTAATTGTCATAGACAGGTACCCGTGTCGGTACTTTTCATATGTAGATTATGATTTTACCCTCAAATAATTTCTCATAGAGATAGATGTTAGATATTAGCAAAGGGGTTAATGGTAAAAGAGTAATGCTGACGTGTAAATCTCAGATAAAAAGAAAAGAAATTCCTTTTTTCTCTACCTACATAGGATGATCCAAACCGTCCATTAGATGGGCCGCTGCCTACATGGGTTGTGCCCCAAAAATAATTTTCATAGGTTGATCCAAAGCCTCCGATATATAGAGGGTTATAGGTTGATCCAAACCGTCCATGTGATGGAACACGACATCAATCGGTTGTGCCGTAAAATCATTTCCATAGGTTGATCCTAGCCCTCCAATCGATATAGGCTGATCCTAGCTCTCCAATCGATAGAGGTTTCCATAATTGTTGTTCCTTTTCAGGTGCCCGGAATCCGTCAATATTTTGCAAGTGTCCTGCATGAGTAATATAGGATTTCTTACTTAAAATCCAAGATTCTAAAGAGAAGCGAAATAGATGGTCTCCTTCTCTTGTCTCCCATCAACAATTTTGAAGAAATCCAAGATTCTAAAATCCGCGTATCCAAATGGACCCTAAGGGATTTTAGAATCTTGGATTTCTTACAAATTGTAGATGGGAGACAAGAGGCAGCCTTCTATCCAGGTTTTAGCTTGAAAACAATGTAAAAGAGGGTTCATGATCAAGTTGTTGTATGCTGTCTAGATAGTGTTTCTTTGATTTTAAGTGAGAAATCCAGGTTTTAGAAATCTCTCCCGGAAATCTCCCATCTTGAGATTTCTACAAGGGATTTTTGCTGATTAGTCCCTACATGGCAAAATAATTGCTTATTAGTCCCTAAGAAAAGCATATTTGCTTAACGGTCCTACTTTTAAAAAATATTTGCTAAAAGGTCTCTAAAACTCACGAACTTCAATTTTCTCCGTTAAAAATTTTAAAATGGCAAATTTACCCCCCAACCCATTTAATCATTTTTAGCGTTTTTGGATTTCCCCTCCAATTTTTTAGGAAAAAAACTAGGAAATAAGCAACAATATTCTTTTCCAATATTTACTTTCCCTTTGAAATTCTCCCTTCTTCTTCTCCTAAGATTAGAAGCCAAACCCTAGTTCTTATTCCCAAAACAAAACTAAAAGCCTATCATATTGCGACCAGTGGCAGTGATCAAGAACACCGAGACCTCCAACTGTTTGAAACTGCAGCTCTTTCCTAGCAAGATGCATTAGTGCTTCTCTTACAAAATGCCTTCTACTTAGGCCCCGTTGGATTGTAGGAATTTTATTGGAAAAGTTAGGACAGGAAAAAAACCTAAAATTTCTTATTACACATAAAAAAAAGATAAGGTAAACCAACCCTATTCAATTTTTAAGTTAGGGACCTTTGGTTTATGATGTTATTCCTCTAAATTAATGAGACATAATTCTTCAATGACATTAGAGATATTTTCTTGCAATCCAACCAAGATAGGAATTTCTTAGAAAAATTAGAAACGAAAAATTTTCATAAAATTTCTTACTTTATTTATCTATGAAGAAAAGATAACTCAAACCGACCCTATTTAATTTATTTTAGAGGGATTTTCAATTTTTTTTAATTCCTAAAACGATTTTTTTTTAGGAGGTTTTTTGGCAAGAATATTGGAAGAGATAATAGTGTCGCCTATTTCCTAGTCTTTTTCCTAAAAAATTGGAGGGGAAATCCAAATACGCTAAAAATGATTAAATGGGTTGGGGGGTAAATTTGCCATTTTAAAAATTTTAACGGAGAAAATTGAAGTTCGTGAGTTTTAGAGACCTTTTAGCAAATATTTTCTAAAAGTAGGACCGTTAAGGAAATATGCTTAAGGACTAATAAGCAATTATTTTGCCATGTAGGAACTAATCAGCAAAAATCCCTTTCTAAAACCTGGAAATGGGACGATCTCCTGCTCTCTGGCTCGACGGAAAGAAGGGCGTCAAATCTGAAAACGACAGACGGTCTCCTTCTTCTCTCATCTTCCATCCAGGCTTTTGAGAAAATCCAAGATTCTAAAATCTGCATATCCAAACGGCCCCTTAATGTTTGTTCCGAACCTCGTAGTGGGAGGGGTTGTCATTACCAATATAGAAAACGAAGAGGGAGAGACAAGAAAGGAAGAGCATCATTCTCCAAGTCAAATTCTATGAGTTTGGTAACTGAACACTACTTATCACTATTCTACAAGGTAAATTCGAAGTAAATCAAATGTTTCTTCTCTCCTCCCTTTTTTTTTTTTTTTTTTGAATGGTAGATCATACAAGTCCCCTTAAAAGTAAAGGAGCTCAAATGCGTATTATTTCTCATCAGGGAAGATGATAGGTGTGATGTATAGTGATGCAAGCATCCATACCAAATTGTTCTGATGCCATTTGAGATTGCATGAATAGCTCAAAGATTGTTATCCTGAATCATCAAAATCCGGACTCAGATCCGTTTGCATGGATTTGATCTCCATGTTTCTGAAATTCATAATGCAACAAATATATAGCTCTAGAATGCTTTCATTCTTTATTTAATTAAAGTCTAATAGAATAAAACTGACCAAATAGACATGTAATTGAACATAGAAAACCCATCATTGTACCCACCATTCTATCTATCCAATGTGAATTATATCAAATTTTTTTTTGGCTATGTTGTATAAGGCTATTCTATTGAGGAAGACCTATTTGACATTTTCACGAAACCTTGAACTCAAACATGTCCCCCGTGATTCAAACCTGAATTCCTATGATCTAGAGCTTAGCCTCAATAATATCCAACTCTAGAATTGGGAGGATAAGAAACAAGGAAGGGGAAAAACATCTCAACTAATATGGATCTTTCCTAAGGAATTGAAATTAGAAGGAAACTCAGTTTCCTAATGTAATAATGGAAATTTACTATGAAAACGCAGCAAATATACTTAGAGATATAACTAGAAATGGGCTTGTTGTTGCAGTGACTACTCCTAAGATCTTTTTTTTCCCTACAAGTCACAATCCAAAAATGGGGAAACATTTCTAAAGATCGAGTGTTATTTAACTCTGTTCCAGAAGAACTCAGGCACATTCTCTCCTGGAAGGATGAAGGAATGCTCTTATACATTGAATTCTCTTGTACAACGTTCTGAGTTTTATTGTACATGGAATTTTCTTATATACCTAAGGGCCTGTTTGGATGCCGAAAAGATTTTGATTTTGATTTCTCTCATTTGCAGCCCTTTTTGCATTGTAATTTGGATCGGGTCAAATTCTTGGATTTCTAATTCAGCATCTGACAGTGAAAAAAATCAGATTTCTAAATTTGCTGTGAAAATAAGAAATTGGAAATCCACAATTCTGGCAGTTTCCTTCACCGTCTCTCCTCTACTTGGGAGTACCCTCTCTCTCTCTCTCTCTCTCTCTCTCTCTCTCTCTCTCTCCATCAGTTGCCAGATCTATTCATTTTGTAGTCAAAACTCAATTCCAAATCCAAATACAAAATATGAGGTATCCAAACGGGCCCTAATTGTATTGATTTAGTGCGATATATAGTCCTCAAATTATGGGATATGGATGGTTTTAGTCGATGTGGTACTAAACATTCTACCTTAATTTCGAAATTGCAGAATTTTGGAAAGTTTTGCTAGAGTTTCAACCAACTTTTGAAATTACAATTTGCAGTGATTAGAGTTTCTCACATGCAAAAGCCAGCTGCGAAATGGCTTTCCCCGAAATTGCCTATCCAAAAATATACTTTTGTCAACTAAATATGGATCTTTGCTTCCTTTTCTTTTAGGAAGTGATAGTTACGCCCCTCTTGATCACCAGGGACACCCAGCGGCAGTGTATCAATGGCACAAAAAGGGGGCTAATGAACTTTACATCAGAAAAATTCAGTGGCTTTGATGGCAAAGTACACTAGCAAATGGGTGTCCCTGGTGATAAAAGGGGTGTAAATATCATTTCCCTTTCTTTTTTATGATCATCCATCTGTACCGTCTTAATCAGATGTTTACGTTTATTGGCTCTATCATCTATGTGGTTTTGGATGGTTACAGGCCAAGGTGACCTATGACAATGTGACCGTCTAGATTGACCAAAGGTGAGTTTTAATGTTAAGTCTCATTTATAACATGTGTGATCTTCACAGTTTTTTTACATAATTATTTTGGTAGATGATATTATCACCCCCTTGTCGTCCTTGGCCACACCCCTTCTAGTGTATTCAGGGTGAAAATATCACTTCCCTTAAAACAATATGGGATACACCAAATGCTAGTTATTGGGACTATCCCTGTGAAGGTAAGATGAGAGGCAATATAAAAAGTGATGGGGTTGCTCGCAAGGGGGTTCTCTAAATTAGGGCATGCTGAAAAACAGCACAGGATCCTCTATCGTTACACCTGCACAAGAGACAAAAAGAGAGAGCGTGCATCCCTAAAAATCCAAAACAAAAAGGGTAAAACTATCCAAATCCTTCGGTGGTTCTCATCGCTTCTTTATTTGGCACAGGATCCCATTTTGAAGTGTTTTCCAAGAGTGATTGAGATTGTCACGTGGAGTGTATGGCACACCATACAGAGATTATCTTGAGTCTCTTGGTTTCTAGATCTCACATGGACCTCTGAATTGTTAGAAGATGGATAAGTAAAATACATTTCTAGCAAAATGCAACTTTATCTAATTCTTTAGATAATTCAAAAATGTTAATTAGTGTTAACTATTTTCTATGAGGGTATGTTTTGCGTGGCATGGACTAGAGAGTGGTGGAATAAGTAGCCAACATGGAGGAGACAATAATTGGATTTGCCTAGAATTACCTTGGAGAATAGTCGTTAAAAGTTTTAAGTAGCCAACATGCACAGTGTAGACCCGGAGAGTAGGGAAATAAAAGGGAAATTGCGTCTTATATTTTTGGTGTAGCTGTCAATGTGAGAAGCTAGTACGATTCCATTACATTAAATACGAAGAGTAATGAGCTAGTTTCCTAAATAATAAAGGAAACATTACAAAACCATTAAGCTACTTTCCTAAATAATAAAGTAAATGTTACAAAGGATTATTCCTAATAAAGAAGTAATGATTCTAATTGGCAATAGTTGCCATTTAGGCACTACATGATTTCCGTCCATGATGTTGCCCATTCAAACACTGCATGATTTCTTTCCTTGAAGTTGTTGTCGACTGAATGTTGCCTTTTATATCTTATCACTCCCCCTCAAACGGATGCATGATACAGGAATCGGTTTGGAACGTAAGACATCAATTATAGGGCTAGAAAGACCTTTAGTGAAGATTTCAGCAAGTTGCCGTGTACTGTGAACAAACCGAACTTGAAGAGTGCCATTGGCAACAAGCTCACGAACAAAGTGGTAATCAATTTCAATGTGTTTAGTGTGGGCATGAAAAACAGGATTAGAAGCCATGTGGGTAGCACTAACAATGTCGCAATAGAGGGTAAGAGGAAGCTTAGGAGCGATATGAAGATCACACAGGATGTACATAAGCCATAATGTCTCTGGTACGGTGATAACAAGAGCCTTGTACTCAGCTTCGTCACTTGAGCGAGCAACAATGAGTTGTTTCTTTGAGCCCCATGAGAGAAGATTGGAGCCAAGAAATACACAATATCCAGTGGACCAGTGGTGGAGCGAAGACTAGTGGGGTAACCGGCCCAATCAGCATTAGAAAAGGATACAATAAGCGATAGAGGTCCAGATTGAAGAGTGAGGCCAAGCCCCAATTTTCCTTTTAGATAGTGAAGAATACGCTTAACGGCCTGTTCATGAATTGTTGTCGGCTTGTGCATAAACTGACAAACTTGATTAATAGCATAACAAATATCTGGTTTGGTAAGAGTAAGATATTGTAATACTCCAACAATACTGCGATATTCATGAGGGTCTGGAAAAGAGATCCTTCAGATATAAACATTTTAGAACCACTAGTAATAGGTGTGGAGCATGGCTTGCAGCCTATCATTCCTGTGCGGCTATGAATATCCAATGTATACTTGGTTTGAGTGAGAAGAAGGCCTGATGAAGAGCGTTTGCCTCAACACCCAAAAAATAGTGAAGATCACCGAGATCTTTCATAGCAAATTTTTTCCCCAAATGGCAAATAAAGGTAGAAATAAGTGTTGTATTGTTACCAGTGAGGATAATATCATTGACATAGAGTAAGAGAACAATAGTGCCAATAGAGCAAGAAAAAACGAACATGGAAGTATCTGCCATCCTACGACGAAATCCAATAGTAAGAAGAAATGCGCTAAACCGTTGAAACCATGCACGTGGGGCCTGACAGAGTCCAAAGATGGCATTATGTAACTTGCAAACATATTTAGGATGAGCAGCATCAATGAAGCTAGGAGGCTGGTCCATGTAAACCTCTTCTTCAAGAAGACCATGAAGGAAGGCATTCTTAACATCAAGTTAGCGAATAGACTGACCGTTAGAGAGAGCAACAATTAGAATGCTTCTAATGGTGGCAGGTTTGACAACGGGGCTGAATGTTTCCGAGAAATATATGCCAGGCTGTTGGTGAAATCCTTTAGTAATGATTCATGCTTTGTACCTCTCAATTGTACCATTACTGCAATGTTTAATCCTATAGACCCAACAACAACCAACAACATTCATAGTTGGATGCGGAGGAACAAGGGTTCACGTGTTGTTCTCAAGAAGGGCATTGTATTCTTCAGACACTGCAGACTTAGGATCATGATGTGCTTGTTTGTAGGTGGATGGCTCAAGGGAATTAGACTCAAGGATGGCTACATAGGCTGATGGAAGAGGATGTTCCGTGGCAAAGTACACTTTGAGCTTTCGAGTACCGTCTTGAAGATGTGTAACCATGGCATGCCGTGGTGGGGGAGGGGGTGTGAAGGTGGGGATATTTGATCAACCAAATGAGGGGACTTGGGTGGTGGTGAAGATGGGGATATGGGATTAGCCAAATGAGGTAGTTGCGGTGGTGAAGGAGGAGCCAACTGAGAGGAGTCAATGGGTAATGTTGGTAGATCCACAATAGGGATAGGAATTGAGGTGGTAGCAGATTTCACTGTAGAGGGAGATTGAGACATAACATGCGAGATAGCAAATGAAAAAATGTCCTCATTAAAGACAACTCGTGAGATATAAACACGTCTTGATGTGGGTTCATAACAGCGATATCCCTTTTGAGTGTCATTGTAGCTCAGGAAAACAAATGAGAGTGACTTTGGACTCAGTTTGTCACGCTGATATGGCCTAAGATAGGGAAAACACTGACAGCCAAACATACGAAGTAGCCCATAGTCTGGACTTTGTCCATAAAGAGTTTCATGAGGAAATTTTCCATGTAGTACAGGTGTATGCAGCTGATTAATTAAATAAACCGCAGCATAGAAAGTCTCAAGCCAGAAACATCTAGGCATGGAAGCCTGAAATAGAAGAGTGCTACCCATCTCACTATTATGTCTAATCTTGCGCTCAACTACCCCATTTTGTTTAGGGGTATGGGGACAAGATATCCGCAAAACAATACCACATATATCTAAAAAAATTTAAAGTCCCCTTTAGTTAACTCATAGGCAATATCACTTTGAAAGCACTTAATAGTAGTAGAGAAGAGATTTTCAACCATCAACTTAAAGTGTCTAAAGCACTCATTGCTAGAAGACTTAACAACCAGAGGATAAATCTAAGCATAGCGACTAAAGTCATCAATAAACAAAATATAGTACTTGAAACCACTAGCAGAATTAACTGGTGCAGGTCCCCAAATGTCACAGTAGACAAGTTGCAATGGAGCAGTAGACTGCCTACTAGATGAAGAGAATGAAAGTTCCCTACTTGTACCCATCTGACAAGAGTCACAAATAGTATTAACAGATAAGAAGTCTGAAAATTCTAGAGTTCTACTCATCTTAAAATCAGAAAGTATCCTTGCGACAGGATATCCAAGTCGCCTATGTCGGATGCGTGCTGGAGCTTTGGTCCCGTAATACACGATGAACTGCTTAGTAACTGCATCTTGACATCGTATTGGGATAGGATAGAGGTTGTCCTTAACGGGGCCCTTTAGCACCGGTATCTTGGTCCGCAGATCCTTAATAGAAAAGCCCCATTGAAAAAATCAATAGAACAATTATTATCCTTTGTGAGTTGTGCAACTGATAACAAGTTTTGTGTAATGCCAGGTACCAGAAGAACATTTCCATGTGCCAATTTAGATTGCAGAGTGGAAATAAATGAGTGGCCAATATTCTTAATACGCAGTGCCTTACCATCACCAATGAAGACTTGATCCGATCCATCTTAAGCATGTGATTGCTGAAGGAGCGATGGGTCAAAGCTCATATGACTGGTCGCTCCTGAATCGAGAATCCATTGCGAATTGCGGGGAGTATTTTGTTGTCCTTGATTTCGAGGAGTAGGATGTAAGCCTAGAAAATCATGAGATAGCCCACTATTGCTGAAGATCCATAATAAAAAATAACACTTATCTACCTCATGACCTGTTTTTTTGCATATTTGAAACCAATTTGGACCATTAGATGATTTGGAGTTGGATTGGTTGGTATTGGAGTTGCGAGGCTCATTGCTGCTGCTAGAGTCAATTTGACAAGGACCAGATCTAGAACCATAAGAAAAGCCACAATTCCAAGAGTTGTTATTCCGTCTATTGGAGTTGTTACGCTGTCCATTCTTGTGATTTTGGCTAGAGTAAAGTGTTGATTGGTTGCCTAAGTCAGTGATGGCAATAGGCATGCGGGTGAGTCGTTGTTCATGACTCAAAAGACGAGCATGCAGCTTATTGAAACCTGGTGCGTTCGATCTACTCTCCATGGCAATGACAAAGGAATAATACTCCGGACCTAATCCATTAAGATTCGATGTGACAAGGTTGTTATCTTATAAATGGTCATCATTGGCAGCCAAGGAGTCAGAAATTGATTTGATGGTTTGAAGATATTCAGTGATGGGTTTTTACCCTTTTTTGAGTTCAACGAGTTCATTTCGAAGGAAAGAACGTCTTGCTTGTGATTGTTAGATGAAGAGTTCATATAGTGTATCCCATATTTCTTTTGAGGTTGGAATACCAAGTATTTGTTAGAGTAATTAGGGTTTAAGCCAGGATGCTTAAAGCATTACACCCAAGGTATCTATTTTGGAATACAAAGGTTGTTGCCTCCAGCCCCTATATATAGAGATACACTAGGGTTATAAGAGGTTAATGGGCTCCAGTCCAAATGGGCCCACTACACCTGATCCATTACCTATTGGGCTTATATTAGAACATACATGGGTTATATTATATACCCAACAATCTCCTCCTATGTTCTACATATAGCACAATCCAATAGATAGTTAATGTGATGTCCAAACAAAATTATTGAATCATCCATATCACCATATCAATAAAGATTTGTAATCCAACTGAAAACAAAAATACTTTACAGAATAACCAAGAGTTTTAGAAATAATCTAAACTCAAACATAAGCAGTTTCATATGTAGGTGAACTATTTAATCAACGGAAAAGAAAATAATAGTTCCCACTGCGCTATAAGGATTCACTCATCAAGTAAGTCATCCTCATCAAGATCCAAATTGAGGCAATCTCCTCCATTTTCGCCAATTCCTGTAAATTATCAAATATGAATTTCATTAAAAAATGAATCCAATCATTTGTGTATTTTACTAAAAGTATCTAGTTCTACCAGAAGAACTTAGTACAATTACATAATGGCTGAAAAAACAAATATCAATATCAATAAGCATCAATGTCAAGTTTCAATCAAGAACAAGACCTAAACAGTTTCTTTTACAAAGAACCATTCCATGTTTCATTTGGAATGTTACAGGCATCATATCCAAATTGAGTTAAGCTGTATCATCAAGTTTGGAATGAGACAACCTTTCCCAAGAAGGACATGTCATCAAATGTGGAATGACATAAAGATAACTGTAAACATCATTGAAACATATCAAGTGCTTATCTTGGCCAAGATAGGGAGATTCGAAAAATTCAAAATAATATGAATCTAGGTTAAGACACGTCTACACAGTCTTTAACCCCATCTCCCCCGCAGTTTTGAATATTCGATCTTTGTTCAGTCCCTTCGTAAGAGCATCGGCCATATTATCCTTTGATCTCACATCAACCAAAGTGATAATACCTTGTTCTAGAAGATAATTCAGCGTGGCATGTTTCAGCCTGACATGTCTCCTCTTACCATTAAAGAGTGAGTTTTTCACAATCGTATTTGTAGCTTGATTATCACAGAACAAACTTAAAGAGTTAGTCTTTAAATGGGTCAATGGAATATCCAGGATCAGATCTCTTATCCACTCTGCTTCATCTCCTGTAGAAGCTACAGCATAAAGTTTCGATTCCATAGATGACAGAGCAATACAAGTCTGTCTCTTTGACTTCCATGCAACAGCGGCTCCATCCAGTGTAAAAACATAACCACTGGTAGATTTACTGTCTCCTAATTCTGAGCCCCATGATGCATCAGAATACCCTTCCAGGATAGGAGGATGGCCATTATAACATAGAGCATATCCTTGAGTACCCTTAAGGTATCTCATCAGCCTCATAAGGGCATCCCAGTGCTCATGGCCAGGATTACTAGTGAAACGACTCAGCATGCCAATTGTAAAGGCTATGTCTGGCCTAGTGCAACTCATAGCATACATGAGACTACCAATCAGTTTAGAATAATATAACTGATTCACACTGTCTCCTTCATTAGAGATCAGCTTATTGGTATAATCAAATGGTGTCTCAATCGGTTTACACTCACTGTATCCCCATGTAGAAAGTAGTTTTTCAATATAATGGGTTTGGCTAAGAGTAATCCCTTGCCTTTCAAAACTTACTTTCATACCAAGAATGGTGCCAACCACACCAAGATCTTTCATGTCGAATTCTTGAGCCAAAGTGGTTTTCACGTCACTCACTACTGAGAGATCGGAACCAAGAATCAACATATCATCTACATACAAGCAAATAATCGCAACCTTATTCGACACAGAACGAAAGTAAAGGCATTTATCTGAGTAACTGGTCTGAAAACCAAAGCTCTTTACTACCTTGTCAAATTTTTGATGCCACAATTTAGGTGCTTGTTTAAGACCATACAAAGATTTGTGTAACTTACAAACTTTGTTCTCGAAACCCTCCATGACAAACCATTCAGGTTGGTTCATGTAGATTTCCTCTGTGATGTCTCCATTAAGGAAAACCGTTTTTACATCCATTTGATGCACAACATACTTCTCAATAGAAGTCAAAGCAAGAAGAATTCTTATCGTTGCCAAATGGCAGACCGGTGAGTAAACATCAAAGTAGTTTATCCCACTGACTTGAGTATAACCCTTAGCTACTAAACGTGCTTTATACCGAGCTATGGATCCGTCAGGATTAAGTTTCTTCTTTAAAATCCACTTACAGCCCACAGTCTTAGCCCCTTTTGGCAAATCGACTAGCTGCCAAGTTTGATTTTGTAACAGAGAGCTCATTTCATCATTAATGGCTTCTGCCCACAACAGAGAGTCCCTAGATCTCATCGCTTCCTTATAGGTTGACGGATCAATCTCTACATGGTAGGTCACAAAGTCCTCACCAAAGTTCTTGGGTACTCTATCTCTTGCAGAAACTCGTAAAGGTGCTGATGTAGAAATCAGTATAGGACAGGTGTCAGAAATATTCTGTTCAAACTCTACATGCAAGTCTGTAACCATCAGTATCGCCAGGTAGGTTCAAACCATGATCTCTGAGAAATTTATTCTCAAAGAATACTTCATCTCTAGATTCTATAACCAAATTGGTAGATAGATCCAAAAACCGATCAGCAGCACTATCTTCTGCACCACCTAGATAAACACAAGTGTTTGTTCTAGGTCCTACCTTAGGTCTCCTAGGGTCTTGTATCCTCACATAAGCAATACAGCCCCAAGTCTTAAGAGTGTCATATCTACAAGGATGTTTATGCCATAACTCATAAGAAGTAGAGGGCAACTTAGAGTGTGGTACTCTATTCAGGATGTGATTTGCAGTTAAAGCTGCTTCTCCCCAATAGCTAGTAGGCATGCCAGCTGTCAATAACATAGAGTTTAACATTTCAGTTAACGTCCGGTTCTTACGTTCAGCTATGCCATTAGATTGAGGTGAGTAAGTAGCAGTAGTTTCAAGTATTATGCCCTGAGAGGCACAGAATTCCTTGAACTCTGTTAAAGTGTATTCTCCTCCTCTATCACTCATAAATCGCTTAATTTTCAAGTTCAATTGATTTTCAACACGATTCTTGAAAATTTTAAATTTATCAAAAGCTTCATCTTTCAATTTAAGGAGATAAATATGACAATATTTAGAAAAATCATCTATAAATGTGATTAAATACTTCCGACCACCTCGTGTAGTGAAACTTTTAAAGTCACAGAGGTCAGAATGTATTAACTCAAGAAGTTGTGTGCTCCTAGAAACCGAACGAAAAGGTTTTCTAGTGATATTGGTTTGTGCACACACTTCACATCTGTCAAATCTAATCGATGTATCTAAAGGTATATTATAAGTTTTAGCAAGTTTGACCATTTTTCTATAGTTCACATGTCCCAATCTAGTGTGTAACAACTTAGGATCAATCAAAGTGGAACTAACCTGATTAACGGTGTCATTTGCTAAACTCAGTCTATACATACCATCGATTAAGAAAGCACAACCAAAATAATAAGAGTTAACAGTTAAAGTTACTCTACCACCCAAAAAAGATGAACACATGCCAGCATTGTCTAAAAGACTAATAGAAATTAAATTCTTTTGAATAGCAGGAACTACTTTAACATTTTTTAAAGTTAGTATTTTACCTGAAGAAAGGACCAGGTTCGCAGTTCCAGTGTGAGTCACCTTTGCCTCAGCTCCACTAGCCACTGTAACGGTCTCTTTCACGCCAACAACATCCGTAAGTAGTTTCTTTGAGTTGCAAACATGGCAGGTGGCTCCGGTATCTAACCACCAGTCTGAAGAAGTACTGGCCTTACCATTGCCTAACATGGCAATAAAATTCTTCGGCACAGCACTGCCCACCATCATATGAGCTTCCTTTTGTGGTGTGTCAGATTTAGCCTTCTTAGGTTGTTTACACTCTGCAGCAAAGTGACCCCATTTCCCACAGTTGCGGCACTTGCCCTTCTTTTTGTGAAAGATAGTCTTTTTGGCCTCCAACTTGGGATGTTCACTTTTAGGTGACTTGGATTTCCGAGGAAATTTCTTGGGATATATTACCGCGTTAGCAGCAGATTGTTGCTGTTTAACCATCTCCAAGTTATTCCTAGCTCGATTCTCATCTTCGATTCAAATGAATCGTCTGAGATCATCCAGTCTCACTTGCACCTTTTTCCGATATATCTCGGTTTTGAAAGAGTGCCATGCAGATGGTAACTTGTATATAATTGCACCCACAAGAAATGAATCACAGACAACTATTTTTTCATTATTCAACTTAGATCTCAAATTCTCTAGATCAGTCACTTGAGGAGTGATTTTCTTGTCTTCTTGAAACTTGAAATCCATGAATTTGTCCACAAGATGGGTCTTGGACAATTCCTCCTCCTTCTTGAATTGAGCATCTAAGTTGTCCCATATTGCTTTAGCAGTGTTAAATTTACTATAGGTTTCTGCAAGACGATCTAAAAGACAATTCAACAGGTAGTCTTTGCAGAAATCCTCATCTCTAAGCCATTGAGATTCATCAACTTCTTCATCCGTCTCAGCAAAGGTACTCAAAACAGTGTAAAAACAATTCATATATTTTAGACCGAATTGAGTCTTTCGCTTCCATGAATTAAACTCAGATCCACCAAAGGATTGAAGTTTGACCATCTCAAAAGGCATACCATTCTTTTCCATTGTATAATTAAGATGAAAAGAAAATTAGAAAGCGTGCACCTTATTGGAGAGACTCAAGAATTTGGCCACAAGAAGTGCACCATCAAGGGTTGGCAACAAGTGTTTGTATCCTCCAAAGCAATTCGCCCACCAAGATTTGCAGCCACAAGCAGGGATTTGGATACAAAATTCCAAATTCCAATTTTGACGAGATGATGGGTTTCGGCAGAAAAGGGGTGTTGTCTGCAAGATGGGTTTTGCCAACCAAAACTACCCAAAAAAAGGTTCGGCTACGATGGAATCTATACTCCGACGCCCAAAACGAGATTTTGAGGGAGTCAAAACCCACGCTCAAATCTGGATCCCAATTGAGAGAAGTGATAATCGGTTCTTGATGCAGACTCCCATGCCCAAAACGAGATTTTGAGGAAGTCAAAACCCACGCTCAAATCTGTCCAACTCGGTTCTGTGGGAGTGAAACCCACACCTTGAAACCTTGTCTTGTGGAAGAAGAAGACTGTTGGTAAAACCAGGAATCGAAGAGAAAAAACCCCAAATCGGTTCTGCAAAAAACGTGAAACACCCACTGCCGTTAGAATTCCTCAAAAATTGAATCAAAAAAGAGATTTTCCAATCCCCACGAGAAATCCGCTCTAAGCATTCGAACAGCAGATCGTTTCAGCAAGTCGTTGATGATCGGTTCTTTGCTTCTCTTCTTGATTCCAACGAATACGATTGAGAGAGGGTAGGAGTCTGGTGGAGAAGATAAGCCAACGCCCAAATCAAAAATCGTATTTGCAGCAGATGAAGTCTTGGCTTTCTTCAATGAGAAAGAGAGACCACCGTTTTTGCAGCAGAGGGTGGGTTCACCACCGTTTCTTCCAATAGCGTGAGAGAACCGTGACCCAGACGTCTGTTGGTGTTGAATAACCCAGCTGTGTATTTCCAACGAGGGTTCTCTGTTTTTGAGAGAGAGAAGCAGACGAGAGATCAAAACCCTAACGAGAGTGATCAAAACGATCGCACAAGAGAGAGTTGAAGACGATCCCTAAAAAAAATTAATGCTTTAAGATTGTTAGAGTAATTAGGGTTTAAGCCAGGATGCTTAAAGCATTACACCCAAGGTAACTATTTTGGAATACCAAGGTTGTTGCCTCCAGCCCCTATATATAGAGATACATTAGGGTTATAAGAGGTTAATGGGCTCCAGCCCAAATGGGCCCACTACACCTGATCCATTACCTATTGGGCTTATATTAGAACATACATGGGTTATATTATATACCCAACAGTATTTGTTCAGACAATCCTTCGGTTAGAGTTGCCAACTCTTGACATAATGGTCGGTTTTACGCCATTTTGTGTATTTCGGGTTAGCAATGGTACCGGTTCCGAAGGTATTTTTCAATTGTTTTTGGTTGGGCCTCAATGGAACCGTAAACATGGCCCAAAAGATGAGAGGAGATTAGAATGGAATTCATTTCATCTTCCCATTGTAGGTAGTTGGATCCGTCAAGTTTTACGAAAACAAAGTTAGTGATGTTTGGAAAGGGAAAGGACGATGATGTTAAATTTTAAAGTGTATTTTTGGGTAGCTTTTATTTTGAGAGATATAGTGAGGAGAAATATGTATTTTGTGTCCATGGGCATTTTGATCTTTTGTTGGCCTAGCTTGCACATGTGTGAGCCACACATGTTTGGTCCATCTTTTCTCATTACTCACCTATTTCAAATTCAAATCCTACTTGAAACTCTAAACCCACCACTTCCCTAAGCATTAATGACACCACTTTCCCATACCCACTAACACTTACCTAAGCTATTTTCTCTTTACTTTCCATTGACTAAGCCTATTCTCATTAACTTCATTTTGGTGGAGATTCTCCACTATGTACCTAGACCTTCATTGAAGCTATTGAAGCTTTCTTGTGTTCAAGCTTAGGTTTGAAGCAAAGACCATCTTTCCATATTTTCTCTATGTGTTGAAGCTTTCCTCTTGAAGCTTTCTACTTGTAGTTTTGTTCTTCTCTCATATATATTGGATTACATCTTGTGGTGATTGTTCTTCTTCTCTTTTAGCTATTGTTCTTGGGCTAGTGCAAACCTCGGTTGCACTATTTGAGAAGCGGATATTCCGGTGTTGTGAAATCTGTCTTTCTCCAAATGGTATCAAAGCCAAAAGGGTGGTAGTTGGTGCTTGTCTAGATTTCCTTGGTGAAGAAGTTCAATCGGTGCTTTGAAGATGGATATGAGTAGAAGGGTTAGTGGACTCGATATTGAGTTGCTAAATCAATCAAATTACAAGATATGGAGAACATGTATGGAGTCTTATCTTGTGGGAGAAGATTTATGGGAGGTTGTTTGTGGCAATGCCGTTGTAGTTTCAGAAGATACACAAGAGAATGCCGATGTATTGAAGGCATGGATGATGAAGAATGCCAAGGCTGAATTTCTTTTGAAGAGGTCTATTTTACATGACTTGTTTGAACACGTCATTGGGTGTAAATCGGCGAGTGAGATTTGGATTACCCTTAATGGATTGCTCAACAAGAAAAATATAGCTCGTATACAAATGTTGGAGAATGAGTTGGCAAATACTATACAAGGTAGTCTCTCTATTTCTCAATTCTTTTTTAAGATCAAGAATCTTTGTTCTGAGATTTCTTTATTGGATCCGGAAGAGCCCTTTTCGGAGGCACGAATGAAGCGGCATATTATTCGTGGGTTGCTTTACAAGAGAGGAGTTGATTTTGTGTTGAATGGATTTACTGATGCTGATTATGGAGGGGACTTGGATAATTGAAGATCTACTTCCGGTCATGTGTTTTTGTGTGGATCGGCGGGTGTTTCTTGGTGCAGTAAGAAACAAGGTTCGGTATCTCTTTCAACAACGGAAGCGGAATATAAGGCCGCTGCTCTTGCGTCTCAAAAATGTGTTTGGTTGCAGCGGTTGATTGAAAATGTTCATTTACCTATTCACAAGGCGACAACTATTCTTGGTGACAACCAAAGTGCACTCAAACTTACTACAAATCCGGTTTGTCATGCAAGAACAAAGCATATTGAGATCAAGCATCATTTCATTCGTAAAAAGGTGTTAGATGGTACAATTGGTGTAGCAGAAGTGAGGAGCAGATCGAATTATTGAGACTTTCAAAGTAAAGAGTGATCTTTTTTCTGAGCAGATCGAATTTATTAAATCACTAACATTCTTGGGTCATGGGGAGGTGGTGGGTCAATTTGTTTTAGGGTCAATTTGTTTTTCCATAAAATGGGTGTAAAAGTTTACAGTCTCGTTTTCTCCTCTTGAAAATGACCAAAGCAAAACTTTCACATAATAATAACCCCCGACCCCACCACACACACACACACACAATTTTTAAATATGAAGTCTATAAGAAGGTATATTGATGTTGGCAGTGGGACTTCCGCACTTTTTACTTGCACTAATTTACCTTGTCTTTTATTTCCTAATTTGGTTTTACGAGATTTTTGTAAAGGGATTTGCTAGCGTCCATCGCAGAATGTATTTTGCGGGGCATCTTATTCATTTAATTCATCTGAGCTGGCTGCTCCCTCATGCAAAAGACTCTCCGCGAAATGCCGTCTGCGATGGGCGCCAGCAAATCCCTATTTTGAAATTGTGATACCATTGACAGCTGGTAAAATAGTACAAGACAATGTGAGTTAGTGAAATTATCAGAACATGGTGTGCAAATTTCAGGAGCCTATCAAAATGATTGAATGTGCTACAACAAAGTCTGTGTATAATATCACATACTTAAGAGATGTTATTTGGATTACGTCTGACGGTAAGCTTTTAATACAATTTGGTCGAACTTAATTTTAACAGTGAACTTTTGGGTCTTGCACACATAGCATGAGGGGTGCCATGGCCCCCACTGACTGGCAAAATCTCTTTTATGATGCATGGCTTTATATGCATGGTTAGCTACTTTAGTGGTCATGTCCCCCAACGACCAATGCAGCCAAGTGAAAGGAGAGCATCCCTGCAATCCTAATAGAGCCTATATTCAAACATATCCTAACGGTCTCTTTTGTGGATAATCCATTGGTAGGGTTTGATGGGATTAGTATCATGGACAGCTCTATAGTTTTTTTACGGTCTAGATTGACCAAAAGTGTCTTTGATCTAATTCTCATTTTGTAATATATATACCTGAATCTTCTTTAAATAAATAGAAAATAAATAAATAAAGGTAACACAAAATGATAATGAGTGTGAGACCTACCATCCTTTAATTATTGATGAGTGATTTAGAGTGTGAGGCACGCGGTGGAAGTATTCTCTTGACGCTCGTGTTAGACGGATAGAGAAAGAGACGACCTTTCCTGTCACAGTTGTGGGTCTCACTCTTTATGAGATGTCACTATTAGTACGCATTTTTCCCTTATTTGTGAGCTCAGCTTCTACTTTAGACATTTGGACGGTCTGGATTTATGAACGGTGAGGTGGCGAAGACTGGGAAGACTTTGGATTCACCTTCCACCTTTCCAAGCAGCTGCCCCCTTATTGTGGTTTAATTTATTTAGTTTTTTTTTCTCAACTCATGGGGGGCAGCTGCCCCCTTATTACATACGTGGCTCCGCCCCTGGCCCCATACAAATTTTGTTTAACTCAACAAATAGGAAATTTAATATGAAAACATAGTTCTAAATTTTAAATATGATGTCTGTGCTTGATATGAGTCTTTTTCAAAAAAAAGTTGGTCCTGCTTTGTTAAAAGATCCAAACCCTTCATTTGGATTACCATAACATAAATATGTTGTGCCTCAATAATCATCTCCACGGGATGATCGTAACCCCGGATCTGTTACATTACAGAAACTGATACAGATCGGAGGATTAGGATCATCCTAAGGGGATGAATTTTGGAGCATAGCCTACTTACATTAAGGTGACCCAAACGAATTATATATATATATATATATATATATATATATATATATATATATATATATATATATATATATATGCCATCTGGCATCTACCTTGTTCAATCTGGACCAAATCATCATGGCCCGGTTTGGATTGTAGGAATTTTATGAAAAATGAAGGGAAACACTTATCCAATTTTTCCTTCTTTTCCATTGTTTGATTTGATATGAAAAAAATAACTTGAACCTGTTCAATTTTTGGCGAAAAACAAACCTTCAATTTATGATATATTTTTCTAAATAAGCCATAACCATATCATTTTCCTCTATTTTCCTGAAAGGAAAGAATCAAAGAATTCCTGCAATCCGAACAGAGCCTATATTCAAACAAATCCTAACGGTCACTTTTGTGGATAATCCATTGGTAGGGTTTGACGGGATTAGTATCATGGACAGCTCTGTAGTTTTTTGACGGTCTAGATTGACCAAAAGTGTCTTTGATCTAATTCTCATTTTGTAATATATATATACCTGCATCTTCTTTAAATAAATAGAAAATAAATAAAATAAAGGTTACACAAATTGAAAATGAGTGTGAGACCTACCATCCTTTAATTATTGATGAGTGATTTAGAGTTTGAGGCACGCAGTGGAAGTATTCTCTTGACCTACCATCCTGTCACAGTTGTTTAAATCTCTATCAACAAGACTGCTTTTTCACTGGTAGACATTAAATACAGTCCGACCCGCACTCCACGCTAGATACTAGACACAACCGTCTCATCTTCCAACGAAGGATGATAGGTCCCACAAATTAAGATTTTCAATCTTTTGGGAGATGATAATTCGCATCCACTGGCAAACTATAACCTTTTTCCATGTACAAGGGGTGCGAATCATCCTACAAAGGGTGCGAATTTATCATCGCCCTTCTCTTATCCTCTTCTTAGGAGTGAGAGTCGTCCACAGGATAGAAAAAGAGACGACCTTTCCTGTCACACTTGTGGGTCTCACTCTTTATGAGATGCCACTATTACTACGCGTTTTTCCCTTATTTGTGACCTTAGCTTCCACTTTAGACATTTTGGACGGTCCAGATTTATGAACGGTGAGGTGGCGAAGACTTTGGATATCCACTTTTCCTTCTCTACATATATATTTATGTTTAAGCTTAGAGTGAAACTACAACCGACCTTTTAGTTTGGAGATAAACTTGTTAAAAATATGAGGGGTTTACACGCGTATAGTATTGTTGGGGTGTTGTGGTTTGTGAGTGTGTGTTGCTGGTTTTACGGGGGCCAAGCATGTTTGGAGGAAGAGAGAAAAGCTCTCTTGCAATTGAAAGACTCCATCAACATCTATCCAAATAATGCTACTTATCCTGTCTTGGAAGATTGGGTTGGAGAGGATTGCTGTCAATGGTATCGTGAGATATCATGCTCTACTTCTTCATCTCGTGTGATAGGAATCGACCTTTTCAATGCAAGGGATCCTTCATTAGGAGTGTGGTATCCTAATGCTACTCTGTTTGCCCAATTCAAAGAATTGGAGTCACTAGATTTGACTTCTAATCAGATCGGTGGATGGGTTATGCCAGAAGGTAATACTTGTTTCCTCCAATTTTATAAAATCCTTCCTCAAATTGCATAAAAACCCTCAATCTCTTTTCTTAGGCAATTCAAAGATATTGAGGGATGTTTAGCAAATCAGGTTTTTCTTTTAGTTCAACAAAGACCTAAAATGGATTCACCGTCTATATATTTTTCTGGAATTCTCCAATAGGAAAAAAGAACAAAAACAACAATGGACAAATGGTAATTTGAAAGTAGTGGTATCCAACAATCATTCCCGCCATGAGGCCCATATATGTTTTAGTATTATTATAAAAGGGGAGGAAATGTAGTCATCAGCACCTCACTCTCTCATCGTCTCTTCCTTTTGCAGGGTTCATTCAAATGAAAAACTTAAAGTTACTTTACGACCAACTCCATAGAATGATCCAAACCATTCATTTGATGGGCCACAACGTAAATAGGTTGTGCCCCAAAAATCATTTCCATAGGATGATCACAACCCTACAATCTATAGAGGTTGGGCTAGGATCAGCCTATGGAAATGATATTTTGGGATGCAACCTATCTATGTTATGGCCCATCAAATGGACGGTTTGGATTATCCTATGGTGTGGTATGGGCGGGGCTTACGTTGTTCAAAGATGGGCCCACCATTCCACCAACGGTTTCTGTTGGGCCCACCAACTGTTCTTGTTGTGTGTGGAGAGAGAGAGAGGTCAAATGGTGGGAAAGTGACATATACGTTCAATCCTAACGTTTAACGTTAGCCAGCCGTGGGGGGTGGGGGGGGAGGGGGGGGGGTGTGTGGTGGTGGAATATCATCGCCCGAAATTGACCTACTTTATTTAGAGTGTGAGGCACGCAGTGGAAGTATTCTCTTGACTCTCCCATGTTAGACGGATAGAAAAAGAGACGACCTTTCCTGTCATAGTTGTGGGTCTTACTCTTTATGAGATGTCACTATTACTACGCGTTTTTCCCTTATTTGTGAGCTCAGCTTCTACTTTAGACATTTGGACGGTCTGGATTTATGAACGGTGAGGTGGCGAAGACCGGGAAGACTTTGAATCCACCTTCCACCTTTTCAAGCCAAATTTTTGGCTATGGACTTACTCAAAATCAAGTCCCACAAGTGTAATTTTTGTATTTTATTTCAAAGGCTGTTATCTACTCTTTTCATAGAGTATTTGGCAACCTTTCTGTTTGAGGCAGAGGTGGGGCCCAAGATTTGTAACTAATCACCAAGGTTTGGAATGGCTATCAGTTACTAACCGTTAGACTAAAAAATTCAAATTCAAACTCTGATAAAAAAAAAACCGAACCAAAGCCCCTCTATCAGACAACACCTACAAACAACAAACGAACTCTTTCAACCCATTACCCTCAAAACTCATCCTCTCCATGTTTGTGGGTTATCGGAATCTTGCTAGAAAATGGACCAAACCGATGGAATTCCAATCAAATTATACGATCTCCAGAGCGAGCCCTCCTCGTTCCCCTCTTCTCCATTGTCGGCCCCGGCAACAGGCCAGAAAAGGAAGGCAATGGCAAAAGGAGTCCAAAAAACCCTCTCCAAGACATCAATGCTAGTGAATTTTCTTCCCACGGGCACCCTACTCACCTTTGAGATGCTCCTCCCATCGGTCTCCGGCACCGGCGAGTGCTCCCCGGTGAATACTATGATGATCCATGTCCTTCTTTTAGTATTATTATAAAAGGGGAGGAAAAATAGTCATCAGCACCTCATTCTCTCATCGTCTCTTCCTTTTTGCAGGGTTCATTCAAATGAAAAACTTAAAGCGGTTGTATCTATCGAGTTTAGATTGAATCTTACAAACTCACACACATACAAAAATTCCAGTAAATATTTAGTGGAGTAACAGTCGATAGAATCATATTCTAACGACATGCTTTGGATGGAAATTGAATCATGTTTATGATTTGTATGAAACATCATCTATTCTTTTCTTCTTTGTTTTCTCATTTGTAAAAAGCTTGTTTTCACTATAATTTGCTCATTTCTTGCATGATTATGTGGTTTGAAAAACCTACTATATTTGGATCTTAGCTACAACAATTTTGAAGCACTTCCATCGTGTCTGCTGAGCAATCTCTCTGCATTGGAAGAATTGTTCTTATATGGGAATAACCTGAAAGGAGACTTACCTGGTATTCTGCATTTTGCCATTTCATTTCTGTGTTAGTTGAAGCAGTGTGAAAAATCAAAGAGTAGATTTTTTCCATTTAGAATTAGTGATGTGGAACAGGTGAGTAGGAAATGGATCTTAAGCTGAAAAACTTTAATCTCTATAGACTGAGGTGTTTTAGGTCAAAATTCAAGTTTAATTTTTAGAGAAACAGCACACTCTATCTTGGAACATTGTAATGAATGAGGATTTATCAATAACAACTCAGAACCGATCGGCCGAAAAGAAACACTTAAAACAGAACGTTAACTCCAACTCATGAAAGAACATGTTTCTATTTTTCTTGGCCCACTGACCGCTTAGGGAAATGATCGGATCTGATCACTATGGATGCAGAACTGATTTAGTAGGTGGAAGTTAAAGGAGATTCCTTAATTTCTCTTCACACTTGTCATCTAAACATAGAGATGACATGAGATGGGAAAGACCCTTGTAGATTCAAAGTTGACTTGAAAGAGAAATTTTACAAGCGTGGGACTGATTACATTCAAAGAAATTCAAGATAAAGGAGATGATTTCAAGCGTGGGACTGATTACAAGCGTGGGACTGATTGCACCTTACCTTTGAAAACTGCCAAAAATGAAACTCCTTATTTATAGAGGAAGAGAAGTCTACTAGAAGCTGCTGCCATCTTATGACAGCTCAAGCCAGCTGGCTTGCTGAGGTGGCATGCCACATGGCTTCTTGTAAGGCTCCCAATCATGTGGTCCCTGCTTGCCCAAAGCCCCCCCTTCTCGCCTTCTCTAAGCTCCCAATTGAGTGACACATGGTGTGTTCTTGTGCTGTCACGCCTTTTAACAATCAGTCCTCCCAACCGACTATGCCCTACCATCCTTTCTACCCGATATTGCCTCTCATATGACAACATTAACCTTACAACATTTAACCCCCCGTACGCATAAAGGAAAGTAAAAATACGACTACTCTATGCTAAAAAGAAACCCGCGCTCCTCGAACTCTCCCCCTTCAAAAGAACATTCCCTCAAGCTCACGTCTTTCTCCAGGCAGACTCGACTCAGGTTCTAGGAGGCCCTTTGCTCGGGGCCGATCCATGTCAACACCTTGCCTTGTTGTCAATGGTGTATCGCACCACCTGCCTACTTCTGATGGTGCCTTGTCTTTATCTCCATCTTGAATTTCAAGTAAGTTTTATGTCCCAAGGCTATCCTCACGAATCAAATGTTTCTGCCATAATGTTCTATCATGATCTAGAAAAGGATCGTGAATGAAAAGCTCTATTAAGTCAAAATGGTCCCTTGTCATCTCAAGATCTAGGCCGTCCACTGCCCACACCCTTGGGCACAATATGGTCGTCCTCTGCAAATGCCATCCACTCTCCATCATCCTCTATGAAGTGTTCCTTGTATCTACGACGTCAGACTGACAATCCTCCCAAATCTCATTTTGTGTGTCAAACTCCCCTATCTCCACACAAGAATCTATCATCAACCAGCTCATGTACACACATCAATTGATGTAGATCGCCACGTTTAGATCAAATTGTCATGCTAGTTCCCAAAGGTTAGCGGAAAACTCTGAAGATCTGATCTTCAAGACTTGGATCTAAATGCAAACCTCTCATCAACAGTGATGAAGTTCGATCTACTCACTCTTCAGAAATGAGTTTTAGAATTCTGGTCAGGTTGAGGCTTCACTATCACTATATTCTTTGTGAAATTAATGCTCGCGAATGTATACTGCTGCTCAGATTGAGCTCTCAGATTGAAGATTCTTCTAACCAAGGACTTTTGATTCTTTGGGATTCAGTTGTGTTTCAGTGATGGAAGCTGCAAAGCAATCTCAGATTTGCAAGCTCCAGGTTGAAACAAACTCCTCCAATGATTGCTCCTTAGTAAACTCAATTTGGCCAGATCCTCTCGCTTGTTGTTTGACAATAGCTCGCTGGATTGGAGTTCAACGAGGTTTGCTTCACTCTCTGAACTGGTTCGTGTTTATTGTGAAGAGGAGAAGTAGATCCAGAGAAGATATTAAGAAGTATCAAATTGGTAACTGAATACCTTCAGCTCTGAGTTCTCCTGTTCTAGGAAACTCAGATCTAGCACTTGAACCCAAGTATTGGAGGGGAAAAAAAACAAATGAGAGAGAAGGAGCAATAGGACCTAGAACTTGCTGAATTCTAGAGTGGAGAGCCGGAACTTGTAGATCCGGAATGCCTTTGTATTCAGGTGGACCAAAGCTCAGCTTCAGAAAACTATCGCCTCACGCCAGGATACGACAAGCAGGTGGTAGCTCAAGCTCCACATAGTTGATTTTCATGATAACATAGCACGATTTCTTTTCTCCTTCCAGCTCAAAATGGATCAAAGGTTCATCAATACCAATTCTCAAATACCTTTTGGATCGAACAACCAGAAAGCATAGAATTTTCTCAAAAACAGAGTGTCGGTGGTACTCTGTTTCTGTGTTCTTCTAGAATATAAGAAACAAAAGTTGAATCCTTTAAGATCAAGTGGATTTGTTGTTTTGTAGAGATGTAAGAAGATAATAAGTATAGGATCCACAATACTTGTTGTTAACAATTAGCACTGTGTATTCCAATAAGACGAATGATCAGTTTTCCCAAAGACGAATTATCTGCCATGAAGTAGTGTAAAAACTCAGTGGTTTTATTGCCATCTAGATGACTCCTTTCCCCATTTCAATTCTGTTCAAGGAAGGCTTTTGAAATTTCATGAAAAACATGAATAGATTCATGCATTTTCTATTTTGATCTATTAGATCTTTATGAGGAAAGATCTCAGAGATGAAGTCCAGCAATGAATGTAGAGAGGACCGAATGGATTGCACGTCTAGAACAAAGCGAAAAAGAACACTCAAGGATATGGAATCAAACAACAAGGCTCTCCTCCAATTGCTAAATCTCTAAAACTCTAAGTCCCATGAAAGCAAAGAGAATTCCTCAAGTATCCTAATAAGCTGCAGTTCGTGTGACGGGGATGGTTTTCCTGATATGATCCAAGGAAAAAAAACAATGGAGGTAGAGCAATGTGTGATGCTCTGTTTTTTTATTCTGTGAATAAATTCAATGGAAAACTGTAAAACTCTCAATGGAGGAAATATGATCGACCAAAGAAGAAGGACTTTGTCACTCCTTGATGTGCTTGTCACGAGGCTTTCCATTTGAGTTGCTTGTGGAGTAATCTCATATTGACCTGAACTTAATCCACAATACTAACAAGAAAATCATTAGATTATAAATTTCAATCAATTTGGGTTTGGGATCAATCAAAACAGGGGTGATCGTTGAACCTTTTTGCTTACAAAATTTCCGCAAATTTGGTGGACTTTTCGACAATTTCTATGGAAATTTTGGTGGACATCTTTAAAATTTCGATGGGAATATTTAAAATTTGGGTGGAAATCTTGTAAATAAGCACGAAAATGAAATTTTGGAATTTCAATGAAACCGTGTAAAATAAATGACTCATTGTGAATTTTGTTTCGGTCTTGCCGAAATCCGAAATTTCGGCTGAACTTTAAAACCATGCCACTAGTCTTATGTCTTGGAAAGCAGCCCTCACTTCCGCTTTGTTAGATTCCTTGATACCAAAAGGCCGAGGGAAGGCTCCCTTATTATCACCAGTCTTGTCTCTAACAAGGCCTCCGATGTCGGTCCAGCCTGGGTTGCCAAAGCTAGAACCATCGAAATTTAGCTTCAAACAACCGGGGTGTGAGTGACATTTTTAGCATTTTTCATAGAAGTGATATAGAAATTTGTGTTAGTATCTAAGTCAAATAAAAAATGTGGAAAATTGATCGTACCTCTTGCCATGATGATCATATTGACAGTACTTTATGATATGTGCTACTATTGAAAATGCTCCTATCTTCGAGTATTGTTGATCACTGGAATGATTTTGCAATATAGCCAAGTCGTGATGCTCAGATCAATAGAATCTTTGGCCTTACCTTTGGTATATCAAAGAAAAATCATAAGAAATCCTAAGATCTGAATATCTCTTGCTCCCATCAATTAGACATATTAATAAAAGAGATTGGGGTTAATCCTCCTAGTGAAACACACCTTCCTTCTTAAAGTTGAACTTCTAATAGATTTAATCTTTAATTTATCTAAAATCTATTTTAGCAAAAATCCTAAACAGGGATTAATAAAAAATCTAAGTGGCAATGTCGGCTACCCTATTAGATCTCACGAGAGATTATTCCAGCATTCTCCCAGTGGTCGATATTGACACTGCTATGTTCTGGGTAAAAAAAGACCGGGCTTTGGACACTTTAAATTTCTGAAGTATGGGCATACATCATTTCCTTTAACAAATAATCTCTTTAGTCTAGTCTTTCAGGGAAAATATACATTCATGTAAAGAGAACTAAATAGATAGGTCATGGCAGCAAATACCCAAATAATGAGCATTACATTCCATATGTCACAGAAATAATGATTTCCTTTTATGAGTACTTAATGTGGTGCACTCTTTATGATAAGACTAACTAATATGCATCCGTGGTTAATCTTCCTTTGACTATATCCAAATGTATACACTTTACATATGATCATGGTTTTAAATTTCGGCCGGCCAAACTGTTTTGGTTTCGGCACAAAACCGAAATGAAATTCACATGAAGTCATTTCTTTACAAGATTTAGCTGAAATTTTACATAAATTCGGAAATTTTTCGGTGTCAATTTCGGTTGAAATTTTTGCTATTTCGGTGGAAATTTTGTAAAAAAGTCCAAAAATGAAATTTCAACCGAAATTTCAGCAACATTTTGGCCGAAATTTCGGCCTAAAAACTACTATTAATGCATTTTATGCAGGCATCATCGCAGGGAAGTTGGTGGTCATGAGAGTCACACCTTTGATTGATTTAATCCAAAAGAAAACAGGGCCTAAGAATCACTGTTTTTTGCATTATTCTTATAAGTAATATAGAAATTTGATTTTTTTTTCCTTTGCATTGAAAGGAATTTGTTTTTTGGTAATAAATGAAATTTGCTCATATTTTCTTGTCTTCATCATTTTCTTGTAGGTTTATGCAGCTTGAAGAGACTCAAGCAACTAAATCTCTGGGGAAACCAACTTGATGATCGAAGTCTTCCATCATGTCTAGGAAACCTTTCATCCCTGGAAGATTTAGATTTATCATCTAATAATCTTAGAAATCCACTTGGCATCTCAACAGGTATGGAGTGGCAATAGTATTTTTCTCATCCTAAATGATGATGGTTGAAGTAGTTTTTCTCTTCACTTTCACTTATCTCATAATTTCAAAGATAAGATGATGCATATAATACACTTTTGGGATCTTCTGTAGCTGCACCCTTTTTCAATTTTCGAAAGGCAACTGATCAAGGCACAAACTAGTTTTGACAATAGAGCAAATTAACTCATCTTGTCCACATGGATGGGGAGATCAGATAATGACTGTCGTTGGCGAAATTAACAAATAGGCTAGTATCATGTCTCATGGCGAAATGAACAAATTTTCCTTCCTTCAATTTTTAAAATAACAAAAATACCCATTAGATCAATTGTCTATTCGGTTTGAGCAAGAACAACATATTTTTGTTGTAAGGTGGGATCCATTGTTTGGTTATCCGAGCCATTCAATTCATGCTCATATGCTGGTGGATCAACGCCATCCAAAAAAAATTTGTTTTTCTTGGACAAATTAGGCAAAAAAAAAGGGAATAAAAGGGGAAGAAAGGGAAAGTGGGTCCATTGGTGTGGCGATCAGAGGAGAATCTAAGATATAGGTCAAAATCCATTAGGCCAGAGAAAGATCTTGGGTTCGATGGAGATCCAAGAACAAGATGAACCCCAAGGAATCCGAGATCAATTGCGGAGATCCTCTCAGACGACATTATTCCAAATCAACAGAACTTAAATCTTACTTGGATCACGATTTCCGGACTCCAAGATGGCCTTTCCACTTTCTCCCACACCAACACGCTACTTTAGGGCTGTTGCACGATTAGATTAGATTAGATTAAACTCTAGAAAAACCACCCAAAAGTTGTATTTATTGGTGTTTAATAGGAAGCCCTAACCCAGGTTTTGCAAACAGACAAAAACACCCTCTTTGTCTAAAGAGGAGGACGAATTTGGTTAGGGTACTTTCGGGCTTTCGGTTAGGATAAGCCATTTGGTTAGGTTACGTGGCTCAACTTCTAATCCCATTAAAAAGGGTGGTGATAAATTCGCCCATTGGAGTCGGCATACGCCCCCTCTATCGCCTCTCTAATGCAAGCTAAAGCTTTTATGTGGCCCATTTCCTTGTCCCCAATAGAAGCTAAAGCTTTGATAGTTGTAGGCCTTAAATCTGACATATGTGATCTCTGATTGGACTATATGGGTTGCCTCATGATAGTCCATTAAATCAACGGTCTTAATTACACCCTTGACCATTTAGAAGACAGCCATGAGGAACTACGCATATGGCCCTTTTGGATTGCAGGAATTTTCTTAAAAAGTTTGGAAAAGAAATTTTTTATAAAATTTCTCCCTTTTCCATTGAGTGATTACAAGGTTTTATTTATTAGGACTTTCTTTTTATAATGGTACCCCTCTAATTAAACCGTAAGCATATGATTCCCTTCTAAATTGTGAAATAAATAAAAAATCAAAGAAAATATTTTCTGCGAGAAATGTTTTTCTGCAATCCAAACAGGGCTGAAACAAATCTCATATGTTTTTCTGCAATCCAAACAGGCTTAAACAAATCTCATAGGATGAATACTAGGCCAAGATCAGATACATTGCACATAGGCACAAGGGTGTGCATAACCAAGGCCCTTGATATGGCAAACTATCATGAGGCAACGCATATGGCCCTAGCACCACACCCAACGCCATCCCGTCAGTAAGGGCCCATTTGGATACCCAGAAGATTTTGATTTGGATTTCTCACATTTGCAGCCCTTTTTGTGTTGTGATTTGGATCCGGATCAAATCCTTGGATTTCCAAATCAGCTACTGACAGTGAAAAAAATCAGATTTCCAAATATGCTGTCGTAGTAAGTAATTGGAAATCCACAAATCTGTCTCCCTCAACATGAGCTGCCGGATCTATTCATTTTGTATTCAAAACTCAATTCCAAATCCAAATACACAATATCAACTATCCAAACGGGCCCTAAGATTATTTGTTGAATACAAATATGAAAGCTTTAGCGGCTTTTGGTGTGAGACCTACTAAATCAAGGCTTAGGATCATCTGATCAGGATTGGGAAAATGATAAAGAGCCACTTTTGTGGCTGTCTTCTAAATCAACAGAATTGATCATCTCCACATGGCACAAGTGTGCCCAGAAAGTGATCAATAGGGAAAAAAATTCTAAGTCATATAAAACTTTGAGATTTCTCCCTTGCATTGAGAGCAATTTATTGTTTAGTAATAAATGAAATGGGTTTTGGGTTTTTACATCTGGTTCGTTTTTTCTTGTAGGTTTATGTGGCTTGAAGAGACTCACGTATCTATTTCTCAGAGATAACAATCTTCACGATCAAAGTCCTCCATCATGTCTAGGCAACCTCTCCTCCTTGGTATATCTGGATTTAGTTGGGACTAATCTGACATTTGGCGCCATCTCAACAGGTATGGGGCAATAGCTTTCCCTCGCCCAAAATGATGATTCTGTTATTTTCCTGCATAGTACCCGCTTTAAGAAAAGTAAACTATTGATTTAATAAAGAAAATGGGAAATGGTATTCCCACCCCCTCTTTTAAGATCTTTGGATCTCACAAGTCAAGTCACAACACAGAGACAACCAATACAATGGCTGGGCCAAATCTTATAGTTATATCATCTCCACATGTTTACAGGACTAATTATGTTATTACTTTGAGTGGTCATGGTTAGGATGAAGCCTAGGGTCAACATTAAGTTCCACATATGGTCAGGGGTGTAATCAAGACCGTTGATCAAGTTGACCATCATAAGTCAACCCAAAATGTCCAAGTCTTATGCCTAACTGAGATCTCATTTGTCAGATTAAGGCCTCTAAATATCAAAGCTTTAGCTTCTTTTAGTAGGATCCTTAAAACAAGGCTTGATTGGTTAGCATCTCCATATTCTTTAAAGAAGAAACCTACTGTAGCATTATCCCAATAAATAAGATATAGCCTAGAGATATGAGTGTACGACTCCAAGCCTTGTAATAAAATTCTACAACCATAGTGCCTGTATCGCAGTCTTTGTTTTTTACTTTGCATTGAAAGGAATTTGTTTTTTGTTAATAAATTAAATGTGCTCATATGTTTTTGTCTTCATCATTTTCTTGTAGGTTTATGCAGCTTAAAAAGACTCAAGACTCTAGATCTCAGGGTTAACCAACTCGATGATCGAAGTCTTCCATCATGTCTAGGAAACCTTTCGTCCCTGGAAGAGTTATATTTATCAGATAATAATCTTAGAAACCCAATTGGCATGTCAACAGGTACGGAGTGGCAATAGTATTTTTCTCATCCGAAATAATGATGGTTGAAGTAGTTTTTCTCTTCACTTTCACTTATCTCATAATTTCAATGATAAGATGAAGCATAAAATACGCTTTTGGTATAGTCCTTACGGTATCTTGGGATCTTCAGCAGCTGCATCCATTTTCAATTTTCGAAAGGCAAACTGATCACGGCATATAATGACTATCATAGGCCTATGAAAAATATAATAATAAAAAGTTAACCTGTTTTTTCTTTTTGGAGAAACCATAAAAACGAGGATTGATTGATCAATAGGCTAGTATCATGTCTCTTGGAGAAAGTAACAAATTTTCCTTCCTTCAATTTTTAAAATAACACAAATACACATTAGATTAATTGTCTATTCGGTTTTAGCAAAAACAACATATTTTTGGGTTAGGCCAAAACCGAAAGATCTTGGGTTCGATGGAGATCCAAGAAAAAGGTGAACTGCAAGGAATCCGAGATCAATCACGGAGACCTCTCAAACGCAATTATATGTCCAAATCAACAGAACTTAAATCTTAAGGTTTTTAAAGATTTTTTGGATGGGATCTTAGCTTGGATCACGATTTCCGGCCTCCAAGAATGGTCTCTCCACTTTCTCCCACACGAACACGCTCCTTTAGGGCACACAAACACGCTCTTTTAGGGCTGTTGCATGATTAGACTAGGTTAAACTTTGAAAAAACAACCCAAAAGTTGTATTTTTAGGTGTTTAATATGAAGCCCTAACCCAGGTTTTGCAAATAGACAAAAACACCCTCTTAAAGCTTTAGCTTCTATTAGAGAGGAGTTAAAGGGGGCGAATGCCGAGTCCAAGGGGCGAATTTATCACCGCCCTTTCTAATGGAATCAGAACCTTATGGGCTACCCCATGATGAAGTACAAGGGTGTGCGTAACCAAGGCCCTTGATCTGGCAGACCATTATGAGGCAACACATGGCTGACCCTTCACGCAATCAAGTATACTAAAAAATGAACTCTGAAATTCCCATATATATGCACAGAGCCTAAATGACATGACCATTCACATTTGGCATCCAAAACAAACAGGACCTAACTGAACTAATCAATCCCATATGCTCTACATGCCCCTTATGTGATATGTATGGAAGCCTTTTGGTCACTTGGTATGCAACTATCATCACAGTGTATATGTACTTAACACCCAAATGATGATCCCTAACGTTCTCCCTAACAATATGATACTTTAAGTAATTATGCTTATTGTCATTGTCACTCTTCTTTCTCCTCAGAGAAGAAACCTACTGTAGCATTATCCCAATAAATAAGATATAGCCTAGAGATATGAGTGTACGACTCCAAGCCTTGTAATAAAATTCTACAACCATAGTGCCTGTATCGCAGTCTTTGTTTTTTTCCTTTGCATTGAAAGGAATTTGTTTTTTGGTAATAAATTAAATGTGCTCGTATGTTTTTGACTTCATCATTTTCTTGTAGGTTTATGCAGCTTAAAAAGACTCAAGACTCTATATCTCAGGCGTAACCAACTTGATGTTGATGATCGAAGCCTTCCATCATGTCTAGGAAACCTTTCGTCCCTGGAAGATTTAGATTTAGCAGTTAATAATTTAGAAACCCATTTGGCATCTCAACAGGTACGGAGTGGCTATATTATTTTCTCATCCGAAATGATGACGGTTGAAGTAGTTTTCCTCTTCACTTTCACTTATCTCATAATTTCAATGATAAGATGATGCATACAATACGCTTTTGGGGATCTTCAGCAGCTGCACCCTTTTTCAATTTTCGAAAGGCAAACTGATCACTGCATATAATGACTGTCATAGGCCTATGAAAAATATATTAATAAAAAGTTAACCTGTTTTTTCTTTTTGGAGAAACCATAAAAACGAGGATTGATTGATCAATAGGCTACTATCATGTCTCTTGGGGAAAGTAACAAATTTTCCTTCCTTCAATTTTTAAAATAACACAAATACACGTAGATTAGATTAATTGTTTATTCGGTTTTAGCAAAAACAACATATTTTTGTTGCAAGGTGAGGTCCATTGTTTGGTTATCCAAGCCATTCAACTCATGCTCATATGCTAGTGGATCAAGGCCATACAAAAAAGTTTTGTTTTTCTTGGATAAATTAGGCAAAAAAAGAAAAGAAAAGAAAAGAAAAGGGAATAAAAGGGGAAGAAATGGAAAGTGGGTCCATTGGTGCGGCGATCAGAGGGTTAGGCCAAAACCGAAAGATCTTGGGTTCGATGGAGATCCAATAACAAGGTGAACCGCAAGGAATCCGAGATCAATCACGGAGACCTCTCAAACGCAATTATATATACAAATCCACATTATTCCAAATCAACAGAACTTAAATCTGGGTTTTTAAAGATTTTTTCTAGCAATTTTCATATAAGTAATAAAAAACTTTGAGATTTCTCCCTTGCATTGAGAGCAATTTATTGTTTAGTAATAAATGAAATGGGTTATGGGTTTTTATGTCTGGATCATTTTTCTTGTAGGTTTATGTTTCTTGAAGAGCCTCACGCAACTAGATCTCAGCTATAACAAACTTCACGATCAAAGTCTTGCATCATGTCTAGGCAACCTCTCCTCCCTTCAAACCCTGGATTTATCATGGAATAATCTGACATTCACATATGGTGCCATCTCAACAGGTACGGGGCTATTAGCATTTCCTCGCCCAAAATGATGATGTGTGGAGTATTTTTTGACAGGATTTTATTATTTTTCTGTCATAGTACCCGCTTTAAGAAAAGTAAACTATACATTTAATAAAGAAAATAGCATCTGATCAAGATTGGGAAAATGATAAAGAGCCCATTTTTGTGGCTGTCAGCTAAATCAACAGAATTGATCAACTTCCACATGGCACCAGTGGGCCCAGAAAGTGATCAATAGGAAAAAAAATCTAAGGGTGATTTTTTTAGCATTTTTCATATAATAATATAAAACTTTTCTGCACATCCAAACATGCTTTAAAAGATGATATGAGTTCGTAACATGCGGGCGGTGTTTTTGCTTCTTTAACCAAGTACAGTGACATGTGATATAGTATAGCTAAGGCAGACTGGCAGACCATATTTGGATAATGCCATTACTCTCTTTGTTTTGCACCTTTTATGAGTGACATGTTTATACCATCTTGAATATTGTAGTGTCATTATCAAAATACGGTAGTGCAGATATCAGTCCCCCTAAAATAATCTTCCAACCTTGTGACAATAGAATTTGGCACTACTCTGTTTTCATAATTGCAGAATCTCAGCTTGTCTTTTCTTCCTTAATTGCTTTGAGTGCTTTTGGGGAACTATAATAACCTTTGACAGCTATTTAAATGATAAAAGACAAGATGAGTTAGTGCAATTATTAAAACATGGGAGTGTCAACATTAGTAGCCTAGAATATACACTAATACAATACTTAAGATGGAAACACAAAAAAATGAAAACACAAAAAAAATGCATTAAAAATTTTGTCATTTACAAAAATATAGTGGGGGTAATAAAGTTGGAAAGTTGGGGTAACAACAACCTCCCTATAACAACAACTTTGAGATGATTTTTTAGCATTTTTAGTTTTATATTCCATTGAGAGCAATTTATTGTTTAGTAATAAATGAAATGGGTTTTGGGTGTTTATGTCTTGATCATTTTTCTTGTAGGTTTATGTGGCTTGAAGAGACTCACGGAACTACGTCTCAGAGATAACAATCTTCACGATCAAAGTCTTCCATCATGTCTAGGCAACCTCACCTCCCTGGAATATCTGGATTTAGCAGAGAATAATCTGACATCCACATTTGGCATCTCAACAGGTACGAGGCAGTAGCATTTCCTCACCCAAAATGATGATGTGTGAAGTATTTTTTGATAGGGTTTTGTTATTTTTCTGACATAATACTACCCGCTTTAAGAAAAGTAAACTATAGATTTAATAAAGAAATGGGAAATGATATTCCCACCCCCTCTTTTAACAACAACTTTGAGATGATTTTTTAGCATTTTTTTAGCATTTTTAGTTCTTTTATATTCCATTGAGAGCAATTTATTGTTTAGTAATAAATGAAATGGGTTTTGGGTGTTTATGTCTTGATCATTTTTCTTGTAGGTTTATGTGGCTTGAAGAGACTCACGGAACTACGTCTCAGAGATAACAATCTTCACGATCAAAGTCTTCCATCATGTCTAGGCAACCTCACCTCCCTGGAATATCTGGATTTAGCAGAGAATAATCTGACATCCACATTTGGCATCTCAACAGGTACGAGGCAGTAGCATTTCCTCACCCAAAATGATGATGTGTGAAGTATTTTTTGATAGGATTTTGTTATTTTTCTGACATAATACTACCCGCTTTAAGAAAAGTAAACTATAGATTTAATAAAGAAATGGGAAATGATATTCCCACCCCCTCTTTTAACAACAACTTTGAGATGATTTTTTAGCATTTTTTTAGCATTTTTAGTTCTTTTATATTCCATTGAGAGCAATTTATTGTTTAGTAATAAATGAAATGGGTTTTGGGTGTTTATGTCTTGATCATTTTTCTTGTAGGTTTATGTGGCTTGAAGAGACTCACGGAACTACGTCTCAGAGATAACAATCTTCACGATCAAAGTCTTCCATCATGTCTAGGCAACCTCACCTCCCTGGAATATCTGGATTTAGCAGAGAATAATCTGACATCCACATTTGGCATCTCAACAGGTACGAGGCAGTAGCATTTCCTCACCCAAAATGATGATGTGTGAAGTATTTTTTGATAGGATTTTGTTATTTTTCTGACATAATACTACCCGCTTTAAGAAAAGTAAACTATAGATTTAATAAAGAAATGGGAAATGATATTCCCACCCCCTCTTTTAACAACAACTTTGAGATGATTTTTTAGCATTTTTTTAGCATTTTTAGTTCTTTTATATTCCATTGAGAGCAATTTATTGTTTAGTAATAAATGAAATGGGTTTTGGGTGTTTATGTCTTGATCATTTTTTCTTGTAGGTTCTGTTTATGTGGCTTGAAGAGACTCATGGAACTACGTCTCAGAGATAACAATCTTCACGATCAAAGTCTTCCATCATGTCTAGGCAACCTCTCCTCCCTGGAATATCTGGATTTAGCAGAGAATAATCTGACATCCACATTTGGCATCTCAACAGGTACGAGGCAGTAGCATTTCCTCACCCAAAATGATGATGTGTGAAGTATTTTTTGACAGGATTTTGTTATTTTTCTGACATAATACTACCCGCTTTAAGAAAAGTAAACTATAGATTTAATAAAGAAAATGGGAAATGATATTCCCACCCCCTCTTTTAACAACAACTTTGAGATGATTTTTTAGCATTTTTTTAGCATTTTTAGTTTTATATTCCATTGAGAGCAATTTATTGTTTAGTAATAAATGAAATGGGTTTTGGGTGTTTATGTCTTGATCATTTTTCTTGTAGGTTTATGTGGCTTGAAGAGACTCACGTATCTACGTCTCAGAGATAACAATCTTCACGATCAAAGTCTTCCATCATGTCTAGGCAACCTCTCCTCCCTGGAATATCTGGATTTATCAGAGAATAGTCTGACATTCACATCTGGCGCCATCTCAACAGGTACGGGGCAGTAGCATTTCCTCACCCAAAATGATGATGTGTGAAGTATTTTTTGACAGGATTTTGTTATTTTTCTGACATAATACTATCCGCTTTAAGAAAAGTAAACTATAGATTTAATAAAGAAAATGGGAAATGATATTCCCACCCCCTCTTTTAACAACAACTTTGAGATGATTTTTAAGCATTTTTTTAGCATTTTTAGTTTTATATTCCATTGAGAGCAATTTATTGTTTAGTAATAAATGAAATGGGTTTTGGGTGTTTATGTCTTGATCATTTTTCTTGTAGGTTTATGTGGCTTGAAGAGACTCACGTATCTACGTCTCAGAGATAACAATCTTCACGATCAAAGTCTTCCATCATGTCTAGGCAACCTCTCCTCCCTGGAATATCTGGATTTATCAGACTATTACATCTGGCGCCATCTCAACAGGTACGGGGCAGTAGCATTTCCTCACCCAAAATGATGATGTGTGAATTATTTTTTGACAGGATTTTGTTATTTTTCTGACATAATACTACCCGCTTTAAGAAAAGTAAACTATAGATTTAATAAAGAAAATGGGAAATGATATTCCCACCCCCTCTTTTAACAACAACTTTGAGATGATTTTTTAGCATTTTTTTAGCATTTTTAGTTTTATATTCCATTGAGAGCAATTTATTGTTTAGTAATAAATGAAATGGGTTTTGGGTGTTTATGTCTTGATCATTTTTCTTGTAGGTTTATGTGGCTTGAAGTGACTCACGTATCTACGTCTCAGTGATAACAATCTTCACGATCAAAGTCTTCCATCATGTCTAGGCAACCTCTCCTCCCTGGAATATCTGGATTTATCAGAGAATAGTCTGACATTCACATCTGGCGCCATCTCAACAGGTACGGGGCAGTAGCATTTCCTCACCCAAAATGATGATGTGTGAAGTATTTTTTGACAGGATTTTGTTATTTTTCTGACATAATACTACCCGCTTTAAGAAAAGTAAACTATAGATTTAATAAAGAAAATGGGAAATGATATTCCCACCCCCTCTTTTAACAACAACTTTGAGATGATTTTTTAGCATTTTTTTAGCATTTTTAGTTTTATATTCCATTGAGAGCAATTTATTGTTTAGTAATAAATGAAATGGGTTTTGGGTTTTTATGTCTCGATCCTTTTTCTTGTAGGTTTATGTTTCTTGAAGAGCCTCACGCAACTAGATCTCAGCTATAACAATCTTCACGATCAAAGTCTTCCATTATGTCTAGGCAACCTCACCTCCCTGGAATATCTGGATTTATCAGAGAATAATCTGACATTCACATCTGGCGCCATCTCAACAGGTACGGGGCAGTAGCATTTCCTCACCCAAAATGATGATGTGTGAAGTATTTTTTGACAGGATTTTGTTATTTTTCTGACATAATACTACCCGCTTTATGAAAAGTAAACTATACATTTAATAAAGAAAATGGGAAACAATATTCCCACCCCCTCTTTTAAGATCTTGAGATCTCACAAGTCACGAGACAACCAATACAATGTCTGGGCCATATCTTATAGGTAAATCATCTCCACATGTTTAGAGGACTAATTATGTTATTACTTTGAGTGGTCATGGTTAGGGTCAAGCCTAGTGTCAACATTAAGTTCTACATATGGTCAGGGTGTAATCAAGACCGTTGATCAAGTGGACCATCATGAGGCAATCCATATTGTCCAAGTCTTATGCCTAACTGAGATCCCTTTCGTCAGATTAAGGACTACAAATATCAAAGGTTTAGCTTCTTTTAATAGAATCCTTAAAACAAGGCTTGATTGGTTAGTATCACCCATATTTATTTAGCATCTTTCTTGTGAAAAAATAAAGCGAGCCCTATTTATAGTTCTCAACAATAAAGCGCGATTTTCTCCTAACAAGAGGATATTTTTGTCTTAAAAAATAATTATGACTGTAACGTTACACACATGACAAAGCATGCTAAAAAATAATTTAGCATCTTTCTTGTTATGTTATTCTACGTACTACACAGGCCTTTCTAGAAGTTGTTTTTTACCTTTTTTTTTTGAACTACTGAAAATTTATTCCAAGCAGCCACAAAAAACACAAAGAAAACACAACACAAGAAATCTTATGAAACTATGAGGGGAGAAAATAAAAAAACTCTAAAGTTGCATGATCTCCTTACAAGATGGAACGGGACATGGTGACCCTTCACGCGATCAAGTATCTCAAGTTCTCAACAATCAACTCTGAAATTCTCCATGGAGAGGGAGATCTCCCATCCAGCCCATCGAGCAACCTGACAACAATTAGGGAGTCAAAAGTTATCTTTTACCCTTTTTTGGCATGCTAATTGGATCCAAAATTTATAATTTTTTACAAAACCCGTCGTATCACATGTGCAACCTGAATAGGTTTAAAGGGAACACAGTAAAAGACAGTCTTACCGGATTGTGTCCATCTATCCCAACTAGTGCAAGAGTCCTTTTGTTCCCAACAGGCTAGCCTACATAGTTGTAAACAGTTTCTAAACAGCCACTAGTCACCGAGAGACCAACCCTTGCCTTCATCAATAGCAGTCATCGTAGGAAGATGGGCACCCACTGCACACATGGGATGATCGTCGGACCCCAACCTCTCCTTGTACTTTCTATTGATGCCAGAATCCAGACTCGAGACTAGGGTGTTACTTCGAAATGAACGAGGTTATAAACACCCTTTCTTGGCTCAAGTATTAATTTTCCTTCCATTAGTCAAATAACACACAATTTCACAGACGGAGGTCCGCAAACTCCGTAGCGGATGCTTTGGCAAAGACCGGGAACCGTAACGATACCATTATTTAATACCATCTTAAACGTGCTTAAAACATTTTCCACAGAAAATGGGGGTTTTTACTATAAAAGTTTTAAACAAAGTACTAACTCGATGCCAATAAAATGAGACTTTTTTCAAAAAAAAAAAAAAGAAAAGAAAGAAAAACTCTCCTTAAACAGTGTTTCGTTCACTACGGTTAAAAGATACTGTGTATATGTAATGTAACAACAACCACCCGATAACAACAACTTTGAGATGATTTTTTAGCAATTTTTTAGCATTTTTAGTTTTATATTCCATTGAGAGCAATTTATTGTTTAGTAATAAATGAAATGGGTTTTGGGTGTTTATGTCTTGATCATTTTTCTTGTAGGTTTATGTGGCTTGAAGAGACTCACGGATCTATATCTCAGAGATAACAATCTTCACGATCAAAGTCTTCCATCATGTCTAGGCAACCTCTCCTCCCTGGAAAATCTGGATTTATCAGAGAATAATCTGACATTCACATCTGGCGCCATCTCAACAGGTACGAGCAGTAGCATTTCCTCACCCAAAATATGATGTGTGAAGTATTTTTTGACAGGATTTTGTTATTTTTCTGACATAATACTACCCGCTTTATGAAAAGTAAACTATACATCTAATAAAGAAAATGGGAAATGATATTCCCACCCCCTCTTTTAAGATCTTGAGATCTCACAAGTCATGAGACAACAAATACAATGTCTGGGCCATATCTTAAGGCGGGGTCCATTGTTTGGCTATCCAATCCATTCAACTAAATATATAAAAAATATTTTTTATGAAGATAAGCAAAAAAATAAAAAAGGGAAGAAATAGCGAATGGGACCCCACATTGGAGATTTGATGTATGAGGGCGTCATCCAGAGGAAGTTGGTGGTCTTGAGGGTCCCACCTTTGACTGATCTTATCCTTACATTTGATAGGCCTTACATTGAGTCAAGGTGTGAGAATATTATTTCCCAAAATATGACTATTTACATTTACACTAATAAATTGGAATTTTTTTTTTATTATTAGAAACTTGTTTTTTAGCGAAGAATTTTATCTTGCCTCATAATCATACAATGGGGCTTCCTCGTTATCATTTTGCAACATCAATCTAATTTTGTCACCATTTTCTCTGTCTTATTCTTACAGGGATTTGCAAACTAAGGAACTTAAGTTACTTGGATCTTTCGAACAATTCAATTGAGGGCATTCATCCATGTATGGAAGGCATGCATAACCTGCAAGAGCTTTATCTCTCCCACAATCGCTTTACAGGGAAGATTCCTTCATTCATTTTCAACAACCTAACGAAGATAGAATCTATTGATCTTTCAATTAATCAGTTCATGGGTGTGTTCTCATTTTCAACAACCCTGACTTGATGATTCTTGATATGCGAAAAAATACCCTATCCGACACTATTCCTAGTTGGTTATTCTCCCTCTCAAAATTGGTATCAATTCTTTTAGGGAATAACTTATTTCGAGGAAACATTCCAATACAACTGTGTCAACTAATAACCTCTATACCTTGGATCTCTCCAACAATTCTTTTTCTGAAAATATACCTTCTTGTCTCAACAACATAAGTTCATGGAAGAAAACAGATCAAATTCAAATTCCTGTTGTTTTCTTAAGTCATACAAAATTTCATCCTAAGCCTTCAACTTCTTTCACCACAAAGGGTATAACTTCCTTTTACGAGGGCCTTCCTTTTGGCTTGATGACTGGAATTGATTTGTCCATGAATCAATTGCAGGGTGATATTCCATTCCAAATAGGAGACTTGGAAGCGCTTCACTCATTAAAATTTTCCATCAACCTGCTAAGTGGCCATCTTCCACAATCCTTTCAAAACCTAAAAAGCTTGGAGAGTTTGGATCTTTCCCACAACAAGTTAGTTGGGAGAATCCCTTATGAATTATCTCAACTGGATTCACTTGGTGCTTTCTCTGCGCCTACAATAACCTATCAGGTAAGATCCCTTTTGATAAACACCTTACCACATTTGGTAAGGATAGCTATGAGGGAAATCCTAATTTTTGTGGACCACCACTAGAAAGAAATTGCTCCGTGGAAATCCCTTCACAACCTCCTAGAGATGAGGGAAAAAATTCTAGGGTTCTTGACAATCCTGTGATTTTCTACTCATTCGTGGCAATGTCATATGCTTTGGGATTTTGGGGATTCATCGTCTTTCTCATCCTCAACAAAAATGGGAGGCATAAATACTTCAGAGCTATGGATGCATATATTGATCGGTCGATTGAGAAGCTCTCAGAATTCTGCAGTTACTTGAAAACTTGTTGTTTCAAATAATGGTACAATTTTTCTTTAGCTGTAATGCAAAATGATTTTTGGAACTAATAATAAGCTTTATCTTGAGTTTTAAGTTAATAATTTGATATTTTTGCAATGAATGGCTTATGACCACAAAGATCAAACCGCCTACCCAAAACGATGGTGTTGATCACTCCATATCAACAATTATATGGTTGGGATGGCACAAAAAAAATAACTGCTTGAACTTTTAATAAATTATTGTTAGATAATCATCACCTGCATTGTGAGGATGTCCTAGATTGTGTTGATTGTTCCTAGCAATCTCTTTAGACTATAACATCCTCTTAGAGTGATAGCTGAGATATCTTCACTATATATATAGACATTTTACTAAGTAATTACTCAAAGTTTCTGAATTTATGGATGAATGGTAGTTTAAAAACTATTGACCTAGGAGGCGTGTCTCACGGTTCGAAAGACCATTTTGTCATCTTTTTCTCAGATCATATTTCCTATCTTTTCATCTCCTGCAATGTGTTTGTTGCACCAGCGACTACCAATGAAACCCGGAAGTGGAAGAAGAGGAGGAAATAGTAATATGTAGCCAATGGGTGCATATATCTAGTCCTAGACAATAAACAATTGACATTTAGTTCTTTTGTTTTAAAGTAGAAATTTTGAAAAAATAAAATTTGATACTTTCTTTCCATAGGGCTTTATAAACCTTATAAAAATTTATTTTGATAGAGCTCAATTTCCTCATATAAAAAGTTTCCAAGTACGAAGAAAAGATCACGTTGTAAAATAGGGCTTTATAAACCTTGTTCTCATCATGTTCCACAAATTGCCACATCCAATGAGATGTTGTGTGTCAGATATATCGACTGATTATATATGGCACATCATACACACTAAAGAGAGATAATATAGGTGAAAACAAGGCCACATGTATGATCTATCATCACTCTCAAAAGTAGCTTCATATCACATAATACATATATATAACAAACAATATGGAATACCTTGCTCAAAACATTCTACTATATAGTTAATCCATATAACACAAACTCATCAAGATATATATCATTTACCTTAGTCATTGGAATATAGAAAAGGGAGATGATAAATTCGCACACCCTATAGGATGATTCGCACCCATTTAAGGTGAATTGACGTCAAAAAGTGTCAAAAAGCATAAACAAGCATCAGCCTTTAACATTTTTTTTACCTCAATTCACGTTAAAGGGTTTGAATTATCCTACAGGGGGTGCGAATTTATCATCACCCCATAGTAAATCCATAAAATATGCCAATATGATTGAGGTCAAACTGTTAACTATCTACAGCCATCAGAATATAGTGTATCCACAATATGGTTGAGGTCGGCAGTTCAATCCCAGCTTACCTAGTGAAAAAAGGAAAGTAATAAGCTTTGCTTGATTGTGAAAACTTTCTAAAACTTACAGAAGACTTCAAGCTCTTGCTAGCAGACTTGGAATCCTTTAGGCCCTATTTAGATGGCAAGAATTTTGAGGAAAAGTTTGGAAAGGAAAAATATTTCAAAGATTTCGTACTTGTTTTACACATGAAAAAGCTAATTGGAACCACCACTATTCAAATTTTATTAAGAGTAACTTACAATTTATAATAATATCCTTCCAAATTAACCATAATCATATCATTTCCATCTAAATTGTGGAAAGATGAAAATTTTCCAAGAAAGTTTTTTCCATCTGAATTTTTTTTCTTGCAACTCGAACAAGGCCTTAAGGTAGACCTGAAAAGGAATCTTAATGACTAGCTTAATACATTCCAAAGGAGGACTTCAAGGCACCTAAAAAATACAACACTGGCTTAAGACTAGCGTTAGTCTGCTAACTAATGCTGGTTGTTGAAGGGTCAGAAATGCTACACTCTCTAACACCAGACAGTATTACTGAAAGGATATTCCAAACCAAACCATATGAAACGAAGAATCATGATCATGGAGAGCTCAAGATTAATATCGAAGGAGCCAGGATTGGTGGAATTCTTCAACATGACGAAAGAATGATTCTTGGTTTATTCTCCATTGAAATCATGAAAGAAAAGTTTTTTGGACTAGAGCTCTCATCCATTTTCACAAAATGGTGCAAAAATGGGGAACCCCAAATCTATAGATTAGAGCCGATTAATTATTTGCAGTAGATGTAATTACGGGGAAAATTCAAGCCCCCATGGAAAATATCCCAATGATAACCCACATTAGAAAAATCCTCAACACTTTCAGAGCCTGGTGCATAACTCACATGCCTCGGCCGCAGACTTCCTCTCAAAGTGAGGTTGCCCATGCAAGGGAGAAGATATCCCTCTTCTCCGCATCTCTCCTTGATAACAAAAATCCATATGCAATGGCATGTAGGCCAACCCTAAAAGAGGGGCCACAAGTGAGGGGGTGTTAAAGTATGAAAGATTAAATAATGCCGTCTCCAGCCGCTTAAGCTTTTGAAGCAACTGGTTGTTTGACACGATCCCTCGAACTCCTCACCACCCGTGTTACAAAAGATGATAAAAGATGTAACCAAAACTAAATCAATAGAGTTTCTGGAGAAGAAAACAATCTTCACGATCATACATTTTTCTTGATAAAAGAAGAAATCAAAAATAATTTTTCTTGTAGGTTTATGTTTCTTGAAGAGGCTCACGCAACTAGATCTCGGCTATAACAATCTTCACAATCAAAGTCTTGCATCATGTCTTGGCAACCTCTCCTCCCTTCAAACCCTGGATTTATCAGGGAATAATCTGACATTCACATTTGGCGCTATCTCAACAGGTACGGGGCTATTAGCATTTCCTGTTTAAGAAAAGTAAACTATACATTTAATAAAGAAAATAGCATCTGATCAAGGTTGGGAAAATGATAAAGAGCCCATTTTTGTGGCTGTCAGCTAAATCAACAGAATTGATCAACTTCCACATGGCACCAGTGGGCCCAGAAAGTGATCCATAGGAAAAAATTCTAAGGGTGATTTTTTTAGCATTTTTCATATAAGTAATACATCCAAACATAGCTTATATAAGTTTGTAACATGCGGGCGGTGTTTTTGCTTCTTTAACCAAGTACAGTGACATGTGATATAGTATAACTAAGGCAGGCTGGCAGACCATATTTGGATAATGCCATTACTCACTTTGTTTTGCACCTTTTATGAGTGGATGTTTATACCATCTTGAATATTGTAGTGTCATTATCAAAATACGGTAGTGCAGATATCAGTCCCCCTAAAATAATCTTCTAACCTTGTGACAATAGAATTTGGCACTACTCTGTTTTCATAATTGCAGAATCTCAGCTTGTCTGTTCTTCCTTAATTGCTTTGAGTGCTTTTGGGGAACTATAATAACCTTTGACAGCCATTTAAATGATAAAAGACAAGATGAGTTAGTGCAATTATCAAAACATGGGAGTGTCAACATTAGTAGCCTAGAATATACACTAATACAATACCTAAGATGGAAGTTCAATTTTTGCACCTTTCAATTTTATTGAACAATATAAAGACAATTGCAAATTCATATTTCAAAATAAAAGATCTGTTTTTCTCAGAATAAAGTACACAAAACATAGATCAGAAAAGAATATATAACAATAATGCAGGGAAATAAACCACACTAAAAAGGGGAAAGAAGAAAAAAGAAAAAAAATGACAGATTTTAGTTGGGCTTTTGCCGATGTATATTACACAAACACTACGCAAATCACGCACCGCTCTTACTCCAAGGCTTGATGACAACAACGACAATGATAACCACGATTATGAGAAGGATTATAATAGCAAAGCACGTCAATTTCCGTTTGTTCCTTTGCAATTTCTTAGCCTTTTGGAGAGCAACCGTCCCAGATGAAACGTGATCCACCGCGCTCGAAACCTAAGTTAAAAGCGTACTTAGCAAAACGTGGTTCGGCACCACAAAAAGGACGAGGATGGGGAAAATTCGAGTTTAATACATTATTGGTTCAAAAAATGTAGTAAAAAATGAAAACACAAAAAATGCATTAAAAATTTTGTCATTTACAAAAATATAGTGGGGGTAATAAAGTTGGAAAGTTGGGCAAAAAATGTATTTAATACCATCTTAAACGTGCTTAAAATATTTTCCACAGAAAATGGGGGTTTTTACTATAAAAGTCTTAAACAAAGTACTAACTCCATACCAATAAAAAGAGATTTTTTTCAAAAAAAAAAACAAAAGAAAAAAAAAACTCTCCTTAAACAGTGTTTCGTTCACTACGGTTAAAAGATACTGTGTATATGTAATGTAACAACAACCACCCGATAACAACAACTTTGAGATGATTTTTTAGCATTTTTTTAGCATTTTTAGTTTTATATTCCATTGAGAGCAATTTATTGTTTAGTAATAAATGAAATAGGTTTTGGGTGTTTATGTCTTGATCATTTTTGTTGTAGGTTTATGTGGCTTGAAGAGACTCACGTATTTCTACGTCTCAGAGATAACAATCTTCACGATCAAAGTCTTCCATCATGTCTAGGCAACCTCTCCTCCCTTCAAACCCTGGATTTATCAAGGAATAATCTGACATTCACATCTGGCGTCATCTCAACAGGTATTTTTTGACAGGATTTTGTTATCTTTCTGGCATAGTACCCGCTTTAAGAAAATTAAACTATACATTTAATAAAGAAAATGTGAAATGATATTCCCACCCCCTCTTTTAAGATCTTTGGATCTCACAACCCAGAGACAACCAACACAATGACTGGGCCAAATCTTATAGTTATATCATCTCCACATGTTTACAGGACTAATTATGTTATTACTTTGAGTGGTCATGGTTAGGATGAAGCCTAGGGTCAAAATTAAGTTCCACATATGGGCAAGGGTGTAATCAAGACCGTTGATCAAGTTGACCATCATAAGTCAACCCATACTGTCCCTTCCATTGAGAGCAATTTATTGTTTAGTAATAAATGATATGGGTTTTGGGTGTTTATGTCTTGATCATTTTTCTTGTAGGTTTATGTGGCTTGAAGAGACTCACGAATCTATATCTCAGCAATAACAATCTTTATGATCAAAGTCTTGCATCATGTCTAGGCAACCTTTCCTCCCTTCAAACCCTGGATTTATCATGGAATAATCTGACATCTACATTTGTCATCTCAACAGGTACGGGGCAGTAGGATTTCCTCACCCACAATGATGATGTGTGGAGTATTTTTTGACAGGATTTTGTTATTTTTCTGTCATAATACACCTTAAAGAAAAGTAAACTATGAATTTTATAAAGAAAATGGGAAATGATATTCCCACCCTCTCTTTTAAGATCTTTGGATCTCACAGGTCACAACCCAGAGACAACCGATAACTGGGTCTTAAACAGTACATCACTCAAACAAAACCTCAAATGAGTCTTACGATCAAGCCTAGGGTCAACATCATGTCATACATAGGGACAGGGGTGTGAAACATGATGAGGAAAACCCATATGGTTCTAGTCCCGTACGTAATGGACATCCCATTCACCCTATTAACTACTATAAATATCAATGCTTTAGCTTCTGATAGGGAAATCCTTAATGAAGCATAATGTTCCACAGGGCAAACAATAATGGGCCAGGTTTGTATTCGTCAGTTAGTTATCAAAACAGATCACATCCACAGGGCACAAGTGGCAGGCACAGGAAGTGATATGCCTTCATGGATGCGAAGATTGGATAATGACTATTTATCATGTAGGCTATGAAAATATAATAATACAAACTTTTTCTTTTTCGGAAACCTTAAAAACGAGGGTTATGAGTCACACCTTTGATTGATCTAATCCGTTTATTTCATCAGCATTGCTTTAGTTCTCCAAAGAAATCTTATGAAAATATGAGGGGATAAAATAAAAATACTCTAAAGTTGCATGATCTCCTTACAAGATGGAACGGGACATGGTGTCCCTTCACGCGATCAAGTATCTCAATTTCTCAACAATGAACTCTGAAATTCTCCATGGAGAGGGAGATCTCCCATCCAGCTCATCGAGCCACCTGATAACAATTAGGGAATCAAGTTTACCCTTTTTTGGCATGCTAATTGGATAAAAAATTTATCATTTTTTACAAAACCCATCGTATCACATGTGCAACCTGAATAGGTTTAAAGGGAACACAGTAAAAGACGGTCTTACCGGATTGTGTCCATCTATCCCAACTAGTGCAAGAGTCCTTTTGTTCCCAACAGGCTAGCCTACATAGTTATAAACAGTTTCTAAACAGTCACTAGTCACCGAGAAACCAACCCTTGCCTTCATCAATAGCAGTCATCGTAGGAAGATGGGCACCCTCTGCCCACCTGGGATGATCGTCCAACCCCAACGTCTCCTTGTACTTTCTATTGATGCCAGAATCCAGACTCGAGACTAGGGTGTTACTTCAAAATGAACGACTTCAAGTCTTCATTCGTCTTAGATCTCCGATGTCTTTGGCCTTCATAAGCGGTCCAATGAGAGCTTCTTGGCCTCAATCCAAGCAATCTTGTCTTAACACCATTATGATCTACAACTTAGACATTCAAACACATTAGTGATCTTAAATCACTTGTGTATTGGAATCATCAAAATAAGATGGGAATGCCAAGGTGGGAACCATTGGGCTTACAGACCATTCCCAAACAGACTCAGAAAATGAGACACCGCTCCCAAACGGGCTCAAAGAATATAAGAGACCATTCCCAAATGGACTCAAAAAATAATACACCGTTCTCAAACGGGATCGAAGAAGATAAGAGACCATTCCCAAATGGACTCGAGAAATGAAGCACCGCTCCCAAACGGGCTCGAAGAAGATAAGTGACCATTCCCAAATGGACTCGGAAAATGAGGCACCGTTCCCAAACGGGCTCGAATTCGGTTCGGTTACGGTTTGGGAAAAAACCAAACCGATGGGATCGGTTCGGTTCAAGAAACACCCTTAAATCGAACCGGACCGAACCATGTGCAGCCCTACATGATTTCAATGAAATGTACAACTGACCAATAATCATCAAATAGACACATTTTCCTCAGACCCCTAAAGTTTAAATATTTATACATATTTCAAAAAAAATGTAAACATCATCTACCTTAAATGACAAATGATAACTAGTTTTACAAAACAAATGAAATGGAACTAACTCTAATTGAACAAAATCTGTTTGCAAAAGAGAATGCGGATAAGATATAATAAAATCAATGGTCTAAACCATTCATTTCTATAGAATGAAGAAGGGTAATACTTTACACAGACAATATGAACATATTATCATGACATGCCATGGATGATTAAATTGGAACAAGTTAATAGAAAGGAAATCACATATAATTTTAATTCACAACAATCATGGAACAAATTGAATATAATAGGTCAGATATACCCTCCCAAATCATCTATCCATCTATCCAATTGAAGAATTTGTCATTCAAGCAACCTAAATTCCATTCAAGTAGTCCTCTACACATATGGAGTCAAGAACACAAGCCAATATTTCTATAAATGTCTCTCTTAATTATGGCTAATGTTTTAGGCATTTCACCTAGTGCAAACTTAAAGTCGGTCAGTTAGCATGCAAATTCTGTGATAAAGTTGCTGTAATAAAGTATATATCCATTTAAGAACAGCCCAACTTCATGTATTTATCAAAACTATAGCTGTTTCCAACCAACTGAAGCTTGTAAACTTTGTGCCACCACAAGTAGTATGTTAAACGGATCAACAAGGCACACAAATTTTACACCTTCTTTATTCATCTTGACAGCTTTACAAAGACCAAGGTTACGGTGGTTAACTGTTGAATTAACAAAAAGGAATACAAACAACAGATCAATTTTAGCCCATTCACTCAAGGAAGCAGAGGAAGAGGTCTCAACCAAATCTCAATTGAAAGCCATTTCCCAAAACATATTAACAGCTTGAATGAAATAAAAAAACTCAATGCTTTAATAGTCATCAAATACCCTGGAACTCGCCTATATATCACAAAGGAATATGACCCAATATGTATACCATGAACTTTTAGTTAGTTTTATTTCAACCTTACTTCAAGGCTTGATGAACTAATAAGACACAAAACTGTATAACCTATTGAATTAAGAATATTATTCACTCATCACATATCATGAAAATGCTACCCTTTTTTTTTTAGGAAGAAATACGTGCATTGAATACCTTCATATCAAAGTAACTCATGTAAAAAACAAGGTAACCTAAAGTAATCATGAAAATTCTCAACTAATCAACATTTATCTTATATCCATAGGATGTGTGAAAGATTATGGAATAAAGGATTTTGTATTACAATATTCAACTGAAACTAGGAAAATTACCATAGAAATAAAGAGAGCTTATCATTTTCAGATATCCATCTCGGTAATTTTTATTTGAAACATCACACAAACAACAATACATTCCAGTACCTTAATTCAAACAAAATCATAAGTTCAAAGCTTTGTTTTCTAGTATATTCTGGAAGAACTTAATAAGAAAAATTGTAAGTCAAAATACCGGGTTCTATCACATTTATGAAATAACAAAAAAAAATGTTGTTGGTTTAATCTCTAATGAGATAGCTGAAACTCGAGTTCTTAAACTCTAGTCTTAAATATGACTCTCATTCTACAGCCCTTATCATAACATCCACAATCATAAGGAGAATCAAACGAAAAGTCAAAACACTATAATCAGCTATAAAGGAAATCTACAGCAAAGACCTCAAGAAATCATGATGAAATGAAATTCTCATTTCGCTCTTCAAATGATGACAAAATAAAATGGCACTATCCGCCAATTCTATCAAAAGAAAAATCATTAGCTATTTATAACCTTTTAACAGAAAAAAGAATATAGGTGAAATAAAACCGAGACATCAACATGGTCCTGCATTCTGAACACCTAAACATCACGCAATCTAAAGCAGATCTACTCATCGAGTCTTTTCCATGTATCACAAATATACTAAACACACCACTGGACATAATATAAAGATTTGAAACTGAGCCGGATTCACCATTATGTCATAAGATCAGAAAGGAATTGCTCTAGTTCACAAATGATTTATAACATGCAAAATAGAATCCAAAGCGAATTTAAAAAAAAAAATGAAATGCATCAATCATATAGATTAAAAAAAAAAAAAAAAACTGATGACAGATGCAATGGTTTCCTTTCTCTCAAACATAAAAGTCAAGTTCCAGAAAACCTTAAGAAAATGCCATATATCTGAATGTGCAATGACTCCCAAACAATACAAGTAAGAGAAATACCTGTAAAGCACTTGCACTTATGAATCAGAGATATCTCTCTCTGCTATTAGAAACTCTCCTTCAGCTTTTTTTTTTTTTCAGATCTACTCTTTTAAAAAAAAAAAAAAGATCAAAGACCCTACTCTCTTTCCCTCACTAATTTGTCTTAGATCTCTCTATCTTCTTCTCTCTACTTTCTCCGTTGATCTCTCTTCGAGATTTTCTCTACAAATCTCTCAGTCTTCTCCTCTCCCTCAATTTCTCCCTCTACAGATCAGAGAACCCCTCTCTCCTTGATTTTCAACGAAAATGGAACCCCCTTTCGAAGCCCTAATTCGATCCATTTTAAGGGAAGTGATAAATTCCACCCCCATTTTCCTCCCTAGACAACCCCACTTTAGTGTATTTATAACCACTTTTTTCCCTACAAAGGAGTGGCTCAGGTAGGAAGGAGGGGTAGAATTTAGATTTTTTTGGCACATGAGATTGATATAGGTACACTAGGGCTGGATAATTCACCCCCCTTTGTTACGCTCAACTTGAACCCAAGACCTGGGTTGGGGTACGACTTGGCTCGATTTATGGGTTTCGGGAACTTATTCGATTTTGGGGAAGTAGGGTCCGGTCAAAATGGGGTGTCAACAATATCCAACTCTAGAATTCGAAGGATGAGGAACAAGGTAAGGGAAAAAAAATCTAAACTAGTATATGGATCTTGCCCAAGGAATTGAAATTAGAAGGAAACTCAGTTTCCTAATGTAATAATGGAAATTTAAGATGAAAACGTAGCAAATATACTTAGAGATATAACTAAATATGTGTTTATTGTTGTAGTGACTACTCCTAAGATTTTTTTTCTCTACAATTCACAATCCAAAAATGGGGAAACATTTCTAAAGATCGAGTGTTATTTAACTCTGTTCCACAAGAACGCAGGCACTTTCTGTCCTGGAAGGATGAAGGAATGCTCTTATACATTGAATTCTCTTGAATATGGTAAGTAATAAGGATAAGAACTATGGTGAGGTACTCCTAATCAACTATGTTTCTTAATCTAAATAATTAATTAATCAGTACCCAATAATCCTACGGTTAGATCTTAATGGATCTGATATATTCTAACATATATTAGACTAGAATTCGGGGGCCCATGCTCCGCGGTTTTCCATTCGATCAATGTCCACCATCGCTTTTTTTTTTCAAAACAGAGATCTACGGAGGTATGTCCCTCGTATAACAATGAGGTGTGTAAGATCCCACATCGAAAAGCGAGAGAATGTTCCTAGGCTATATATGTGGATTCTCCTTCTCCATGTGTAGATGTGTTTTCAGCATCTCCAAGGGGCGGGCCCCGCGGAGTGGGTCGGACTCGGTTAGTGCTATTGGAAAATAAAACCGAGGAGGGTAGAAGACCCAGAATCGAACAATATTTACAAAGTGGGGTCGAGGCGTGACAAGGTGCATTTATTATCTCGCTAAAAGATGAATCTTTCCTAACTATAGATTTTTTTGCTCCCACGTGTACCTTCTGCATGTGATCAATATTGTTGATCTATCTGGTGACCGAAAGTTTTTTTTTGTTTGAAAAATGACAATTTATTTCAATCTTTCAAACATCTTTACAAGGGTTGCGACCAGGAGTCCCAAATACAGAACAAAAGGTATCCTAAAGTATGACCTCGAATACCCAAAGACTACCTCTAAACCTCCGCATGTGTACTTATGTTACCATAAAGACCTAAGATTCTGACAATGTCCCTAACGCTATGGAAACCACCCTACTTTCAGAAAATTCCAATAGCAACTCATCTTTAGACCGCTCACCTATGCCGAGCACTTCTCCAACTCCTCCAGGATGTGCTGGATTCGGAAATCTGACATTTCAATGAGGAGATCCTCCGGAACCCGATCCAAGAATCCAAGAATTTTTCTGCTAGGCAATCATTTCCCCCACCAGCTAGATGCCCACCACCTTGTTAGCTTCCCAGTTCTGCCTCCTCACCACTCTTTCTTCGTTCAAGATTAGTTTGAAGAAAGGATGTTTATGCAACGGCGAGTGGGTGTCTTTGACCGTGTCTGTCCCATAGAGGCTATAAAGTTTCCAAGGGCAATCTTGGGTCCTTAGCTTAAATAGTTTCCATTGCTTCCGGAGAAGATCTCCCGACATCTCTTTATCGGTTGGGTCATTGAAAGAAGCCCTCTCTTCATCATAGGTCATCGTCCTCATCCTCTTAAGAATTTTTTCTAGAACCAAAATCTCCATAAACAACTGCTTGCTCCAACTTCCATAAAGAAATTTTTTCGATCATAGGTGATCGAAAGTTGATCTATCTTATGGATTTGATTTTCATGTGGCGTGGGACTAGCAATAATTAGGTCATCTCATAAACGACTTGAAAACACTTCCAAGATAGGAATTTGTTTGGAAAATACAGACGAAAGTGAAAGGGCACTGATAATTCACCCCGCTTCACAATAAATTCACCCCCCTTAGCAATCCTTTAACTCAAAAGGTCAAAGGGACTTATGTATCCGGTTACCTATCTTTTATTTTTACAAAGCAATTTCCCCCTTTGGAGAGCCACCTTTTTCAAAGGAGCCTTTGTTTTGAAACAACGGACAAAGATGACTCTTTGAGGAGGAGAAAGACGACTCTTTGCGGTGTTTCTTCCTTCCCGTTGCATTTTTATCTTTTTTTTAGAGAGAGAGAGATATATATATTCCAAATGATTAATGATAGGGAGAGATATTTAAGAATTTGTCCCTTCTTAGGAAAAGTAAACATTATCTAATTAGGTAATATAAGGATAAAATGGGCAGATTAAGCTATTGGTAATTAAGAAAATTACGTGGAGATTCTTATAGATATGTTGTGATGTAGTCGGTTTTTAGTAGTTTTCCCTAATATAATTAAGGTTGAAATTGGTAGAGACAAAAAATTAAAACTATTTAGGACACAATACTATGCTATTGGTAATCAAGAAAATTTTGGTCAGACTCTTTTAGATATGTTTTTATGTAGAGGGTTTTCAGTCATTTTCCAAAAAAATAACTTGAAATGCCCTCACTAGTTTCTTACCAATAAAAGTTGAAATGGTAAAGTAGAAAAAGATAGAGGGTTACATTTTCAACTAAATGTTAAGGTTAATTAGTAGTATGTCCATTAGATGTGTTCAATGCCAGGTGGAGTCCAGCCGCCGACCAAATTTCGTCTGGCGGACTGCCCATTTGAGCCATAATAATTAGGGGTCAAGGCTTTGATCGATATTGGTCTCCGATTATTTTTCTGTTGGACACATGGCCCATATGTACACAATTTTTTTGAATAAAAATTATTCAAAACATCAGAGGAATATAACAACAAACTCTTCAGACTAAAACATTGTCTTTTTAGCGTTACTCAAAAGTTCATGTTGAAGAAAACAAGTTCAATGTCTAATGCATGCAACATAAATAAATACTTAGTAGAAATATTTTTTTTCTAAAAATTATTTTTTGGCTAAATAATATGTTAGAATGGCTAAGCAGAGTATATTTTATAAATGAAATACTTATAGGTAAAAATCCTTTTCTAAAATTCTGCATACATGCACTCGTAAATAAGCAAAAATCCTTTTCTAAAATTCTGCATACATGCACTCATAAATGTATGAGCAAACATACGGGCATACATCAAGACACAAACATATAAATATGCATACACATACTAATATATTTATTAATAATGGAGAAGCATAATTACATGGATCATAGGAGTTACTTATTCAAAATTTCTGCTTTTTGATAAAGAAATAAAATCTTCTAATGCTTCCGTAGTTGCATTTCTGCTTTTTGATAAAGAACCGGAATCTTCTTATCCTTCCGTAGTTGCATTTTACCAAGTAGGGTTTACAAATCTGTCAGATATAATGTAGCTTTCAAGGCACAAAATTTGGCGGTTGATAGATTAGGAACCTCCAATGTATGTGTTGCTGGCCATTCTTTAGGAGCTGGCTTTGCCCTCCAAGTGGGTACAGCTTTGACCGAACAAGGGGTGTTTGTGGTGTCTCATCTGTTCAACCCACCATACCAAGGCTAATGATCTCTTTATTGTGCTTGAATAACCAACTGTATGGATCATTATCAGCAAAACAGCATCTCCTTTTGATCATTGTCACATTTGTCCTAAATGGTATGTATTTTGAAATTTGGATCATAGGAGTTACTTATTCAAAATTTCTGCTTTTTTATATAGAAATAAAATCTTCTAATGCTTCCGTAGTTGCATTTTTGCTTTTTGATAAAGAACCGAAATCTTATAATCCTTCCGTAGTTGCTTTTTCATAGGACCCACACGAATAATTTTGTTGTTGAGCTTGCAGGCTTGAGTTGCAGTTGGAGAGGTCTACTTGCAAAGAATGACAGTTGCTTGGGTGGAGTAGAGTGGGAAATTGAGGTTTCATCTTATTTCATCACTTAAGTACAGGAGACAATGTTCACCACTTGAACTTTTTGTTGATAGTCTGTCTTTGATTTGTTGGCTTAGAAGTTGGGATTTTGCTCGATTTTCATTCTGTTTATGTTTACGAAACTGAATTTGTTATTCCTTCCTCTTTCCAAGAAAATGAATTTGTTATTCTTTCCTCCTCCATTTTCATGTCCATTTTTAAATAGATAATTTATATGAGCTATTACTCTTTTTTCACATGTTTTGAGGCAAAACCTGCATCTCCAAACCCAATATTTTTAACGAATGCATATTTCTGCCTTTAAAACAATTTTAAGCCAAACTTTCTTTTTTTGCCTGTGCATCGCACGGGCTGTAGAATTGAGGTTCATTACTGTGTCCATGTAGAATTCAAAGTTTTTGTGATGTTCTAATACCACTTTACGGGTTAAGATTAGGATTCGTCATTGTAACGAAAAGAAGGATAGTAAATTGTCCTTTGTTATTTAAAAGAAATTTCAGAAAATAAGATTTTCTTACGTGTCAGCCTCTCATTCGTCCTCACATGCAGAGAGAGAGAAAATAGAAGCCAAAGAAAAGGATTGCTCGTGATATCGCCGAGATTTTCTCTCTCGAGATGTCGGTTGCTTTCCTCATCTCAACGTCACCACCTTCGTCTCGTGATACGCCTAAAATCTCGGCCCGTGATATTCTCTCTCTCTCTCTCTCGATGTCCGTTGGTTTCCCATCTCAACATCTTGCGATATATTCCGGATTTGTTTTTCCTGACTTTTGCCATTCCACCATCACCCCTATCTCTCCTCAGGCCCAGCTCTGCTTTCAGTTCCTGAAGGTATACACGGTCCAAGAAAAAAAGGTATTTTCCTTATCTTCCTCTTCTTCTTAGGTTTCCTGTTTATCTTCTACAACATTGGGATTTTTGTATTTTTTTTTTGGGGGTAATTTAGGGTTTCATACCCTCAGAGCCTTTCCCTGTCTCCCTGTCTAATACATTGGCTTTAGGGGTATTTGTCTCCTGTATGAAATCTAAGATAATTTTTTAGTTTTCTTCATGGATGACAATTTGGTATCTATTTTTGCTACAAACCTATTCTCATGCCCAGCTTCATTCTTGGAAATCAGGATCTGGAGGGCAGTTTTCATCTCCTACGAAGCAATACATTCAACCTTCTTAAAGGTGAATTTTACCACTGTGTGTTGCTCTGTCAAGCTATGGTAGTACTTTTGATAGAAAAAAAGTAATATTTTTTACTATTAATGAGGCAATTTTTTTCTTCTTTTCCTTCATATCCTCGAGGATATGAAGGAAAAGAACTTAGTGAACTTGCAGTTTTATTCTTTTCTCTGTTTTCTCATTCCATTCACTGATTTTAAGGGGCAGTATATCTACCATTTGCTCAACGGTATATTCTTCTTTGTATTCCATTCTCTGATATCGCCTGGTGATTCAAAAATCATATGCATAGTACCCAAATTGCAAGAGTGACCCACCACTTAGAGTTTTATATCAACCAGAGCCATAAGAGGAACACAGTGTAGATCATCATGGGTATCTTCTCTTTTTGTTACAATGGATGGGTGTTTTCTCCAAACATTTCCAAGAAAATCCTGCAATCCGAAAATTTTTGTTTGGGCTACTAATTTTTAATGTAAATTTTTTTTCATTTCCCAAACATTTCCCAAAAAATCTGGCAACCCAAACTGGGCTATTATTTTAGTCTCATCTTCTTTTTTATGGTGTTGTTGGATGGGATGCTCAATACACTGCATTGGTTTAGATTATCTTGCCATTTTGATGGCATGTTGGTATTTAGATTCATATTTTTCAGTCAAATTTTGGTAGGTATTACGTTACTTGGCTGATTATTTTTGGGATTGGTAATTTCTATCTCAAGACCTGCTTTGTTCTAGAAAATGGTGTCCAAAGCTCAAAGCCGTCTTTGAAATGGAAGAAATTCATGTCAGTGCTCAATGCCTTTTCTAAGAAGTTTCATCACATTTCTTAGTGGGCATGCACGTAGTTATGTTTGTTGCATTGATGTTTATGGGATTAGTTATGTTTGTGCCATTGTTTGTTGCATTGATATTTCCATAGAAAAATTCCTGCTGCTTTTCGTAAGGGGAATTTACGTGGTTATGGATGAAATGCCAACTCCAATCGTCATTCCAGTGTTAATATTGGTTTCTTTTTCATAACGATTTTACATATCTTCGACAATATGGGATACCTTCTTTGAGAGGAAGATATCCAAGTCAAGTGTACTTGGACTACGATTCAAGTATTTCAGCGTCTATTAAGATTTTTTTCCTCTGGTTTTCGTAAGGGGAATTCAATGCCAAGTCCAAACATCCTTCCATATTCCTTTCTTTTTTGCAAAGTTTCTTTCTCCCAATTCCGAACTTTGTTACAATATTACTATGCTGACTTTTTGCCAAGTCCAAACATCTATTAGGAATTCTTGCCAAATGGAAAAATCATTGTTTGAAGATGGTAGAAAACTAAGTTTCGAGGTCTTTTTTGTTTACATCCCTACCTTCAAAAAACAATCCCTCTTTCATGGAAAGATCATTGTTTCAAGATGCTAGATAACCACATTTCTGTGGCCTTTTTTTGTTACTTATTAGGAAATTGAACTTTGCAATTTATGCACAAAAACTTTCTAATCTCATGCCAAGGACCACTTTGATGCCTCTGATTTCTACACCTTTACTAATCAGATCCCTCATTCATTTTATACGGTCACCAATTGCAGATACTCTTAAGGTATTTTCTGTAATACATATAATCTCACCATAACCATGGTTTCAAATTTCGGGTTTACCATAACCATGGTTTCAAATTTCAGCTAAAATCCGAAATACGAAAACCAAATTTGGCGAAATCTGGAATTCCATGTTTTACCATTCGAAATTTTAAGAAATTGATTTTTTTTTAAAATATAAAATTATTCCAAAATTTTGGTAATTTCAGCCGAAATTTGTTAAATAATTAATTAATAAATTTTCCAATTACCGGTTTTTGGCTGAAATTTTCGGTTTTGGTCAAGACCGAAATTATAACCGAAACTGAAATTTAAAACCATGGCCATAACACAAGTTACTGTACTACAAATTGAGTTGAAGTTTATTTAAAACAGGTTTACTTTGTCTCCACTCCATAAAAATCCGCCCTCACTTCTCTTGCCTAGAAAATTCATGACTGTTAGTTGTCTGCTGGCAATAGTTATTACAATTTCCATGACGATTGCTAGAATGTTAATTCTTCTTTGGTATCTCATAGTCCTCAATGTTTTTGAGTTCGGAACTCAGGTAACTTTTTTCTTTCTATGCTTGCTACTATATTTTTGTTTAAATAGACACGTTTCGAGGATATCTACTGCTGCCTCTGAGAGGCAAGCCATACTTCAGTTGATAAAGGAAACACAGCCTCTCAATGCTGATTGCCAAGGTGTGTGGCATCCTCATGTATTGTTTACAGTAGGTATGTGGCATCCTCATGTATTGTTTACAGTGATTATTCGTCTCTGGGCATACAAGCTGTCCATGTATACCCAACAATATCTCTGCACTGGATTATGTGTTTGTATTGGAGTTGTAACAAGATACGAATGTGTACACATTTGAATCCAAGAATGGCGAGGGCAGGTTGCTACTCTATGGAGAACTTCTAAGAAGGTGACTCCTCATTGGTCTGCGAGAGTCAGGAAACCAGGCCTGTTTTAACCCCTAAATGGAGCCCCCCTACTGCCGGAATCGTTAAATTCAATTTCGATGGTTCCAGTATGGGGAACCCTGGACCAGCTGGGATTGGGGGTGTTTTAAGAGATAGCAACGGTGTAGTCCTCCAGGCTTTTTCGGGGCCCATCGGTAGGGCTGATTCAAACGAGGCAGAGGTCAGGGCAGTGCATCAAGGCTTTTTAAGTTTGCTAAAGGAGCGCTCAGTTAGATGTGTGGTGGAGGGGGACTCGTTGAATGTTATAAGATGGCTCAGAGGCTCGCGAGATCCCCCTTGGCGTTTTCTTCAATATTTTGATGAGATAAAAGACCTCGTACAAGATATGTCGGTATCTTTTCAGCAGGTGAGAAGATCGGCTAATGAGGTGGCTGATAAGTTAGCAAAAGACGGAGTGTCAAAGCAAGTTCTCACTCTTTATGATTTTCTCCCTCCTTAATTTCATCTCTCAGCAGTTGTTGTTTTTTGTTTTTGTTTCTCTTCTAGTTCTGTAAGGGGGACTCCCTCAGTCTTCTTTATTATATCATACTACCATTCAAAAAAAAAAAAGGTGACTCCTTGAGTAAGTATACTCAGATTTGTTTGTCATGAATCCATGTTGCAGATGTTACTATGTCAATCTTGTTTGTTTCTTTCATACCCAAAAAGATATGTTTATGAGAAGGAGATGGTAATTTATTTACTATTACATGAACAGTACAAAAATGTAATGCATATACAACCACTTTCAATGTAATGCGTGTTTGCAAATGCGTGTTTGCATACAGGATGACCCAAACATTTTACCAAGTAGGGTTTACAAATCTGTCAGATATAATGTAGCTTTCAAGGCACTAAATTTGGCGGTTGATAGATTAGGAACCTCCAATGTATGTGTTGCTGGCCATTCTTTAGGAGCTGGCTTTACCCTCCAAGTGGTTACAGCTTTGACCAAACAAGGGGTGTTTGTGGAGTCTCATCTGTTCAACCCACCATACCAAGGCTAATGATCTCTTTATTGTGCTTGAATAACCAACTGTATGGATCATTACTAGCAAAACAACATCTCCTTTTGATCATTGTCACATTTGTCCTAAATGGTATGTATTTTGAAATTTGGATCATAGGAGTTACTTATTCAAAATTTCTGCTCTTTGATAAAGAAATAAAATCTTCTAATGCTTCCGTAGTTGCATTTCTGCTTTTTGATAAAGAACCGAAATCTTCTAATCCTTCCGTAGTTGCTTTTTCATAGGTCCCACATGAATAATTTTGTTGTTGAGCATGCAGGCTTGAGTTGTAGTTGGAGAGGTCTACTTGCAAAGAATGACAGTTGCTTGGGTGGAGTAGAGTGGGAAATTGAGGTTTCATCTTATTTCATCACTTAAGAACAGGAGACAATGTTCACCACTTGAACTTTCTGTTGATAGTCTGTCTTTGATTTGTTGGCTTAGAAGTTGGGATTTTGCTCGATTTTCATTCTGTTTATGTTTACGAAACTTAATTTGTTATTCCTTCCTCTTTCCAAGAAAATGAATTTGTTATTCTTTCCTCCTCCATTTTCATGTCCATTTTTAAATAGATAATTTATAAGAGCTATTACTCTTTTTCACATGTTTTAAGGCAAAACCTGCATCTCCAAACTAAATATTTTTAACGAATGCATATTGCATCGCACGGGGTGTAGAATTGAGGTTCATTACTGTGTCCATGTAGAATTCAAAGTTTTTGTGATGTTCTAATACCACTTTACGGGTTAAGATTTGGATTCATCATTGTAATGAAAAGAAGGATAGTAAATTGTCCTTTGTTATTTTGAGTGGGGGTCTTTCGTTTGTCAAGGTGGGGCCCACGTATTCAATTATTCAAATTGTTTATCAGTTTGGTTGTGCTAGGAATGGCCATATCAAAATCCACCTCCTTCATATCCACCTCTTCAATTGATAGTACTATATTGTGGTTGAGGTTCTTTTCATGCTTGGTCTTTCTATTTTCCTCACATCTGTCATATCAATAGGCTGTTGAGAGAAGTCATATTAGAAAGGTGAATACCTTATTGTTAGGTTGTTTATATTAGTTATGAAACATTGCCAGCTACATTTTAATTTCATTTCCCAACAGGCTTGCCGCTTCTTTGGATCTCTCTTTCAGTTCTATTTACCTCTTATGGTATTTTTTATCATGCAATCAAGCTATTTAAGTGTAAGTTTTTACGGCTTTTGTTTTTTTCACCCGTGCATCGCACGGGGTTTCTTACTAGTATATATATACATATGAGAGAACGGTTCCTACACACATGTGTAGATAAATTATCTACACACTAGCTTAAAATACAATGGGGGCCACATTATTTGGGTGATCCAAACCATTCATTTTTAAGGCCCTCTCATAGATAGGGTATCCACAAAAAATCAGATTCATAGGATCATCCTCACCATTCGAACTGTGGAGGCAAAAAATAGACTAATTTGTGAAGGTTTAAAGACATCCATTTTACCTCCACAAATCGTAGGGTTGGGATGATCCTATGGATCTGATTTTTTGTAGACACCCCATCTATGTGAGGGCCTTTAAAATGGATGGCTTGGATCATCCAAACAATGTGGGCCCCCACTGTATTTTAAGCTAGTGTGTAGAGAACTCTCTACACATATGTGTAGGAACCGTTTTCTCTCTCTCTCTCTCTCTCTCTATATATATATATATATATATATATATATATATATATAGGAAATGGTTTGTGAGAAGCTGCTCAGATAGCTTATCTGAGGATGGATTTTTAAAACAAGGGTGGGCCCACATTTTGGGGGTGATCTTAAGCATTCATTTGGAAGGTCCCATCATGGATGGTGTGTGTACCAAAAATCAGCTCAATTTGATCATCTTAACATGTCAATTTGAGGAGGGAAAAATGGACAGATACTGTTCGTCCACAAATTTGCCCAATTTTTCCCTCCACAAATGGAAGGGTTGAGATGATCCAATGGAGCTGATTTTTGGTACACACGCCATCCATGATGGGGCCTTCCAAATGAATGCTTATGATCACCCCCAAAATGTGGGCCCACCCTTGTTTTAAAAATCCATGCTCAGATAAGCTATCTGAGCAGCTGCTCTAAAAACTCATGTGGCCCACATATTTGGGGTGATCCAAAGCATTCATTTGAAAGGCCCTTCCATAGATAGGGTGTGTAGCAAAACTCAGCCCTATAGGATCATCCTAACCCAATCAAAGGTGGAGGGGAAAATGGACAGACATTGTTTCTGATAATTTTTTCCCTCCACAAATGGCAGGGATAGGATGATCCTAAAGGGCTGATTTTTGGTACACACCCTATCCATGGAAGTGCCTTCCAAATGAATGCTTTGGATCACCCAAAAAATGTGGGGCCACATGAGTTTCTGAAGCAGCTGCTCAAATAAGCTATATGAGCAGCTGCGCAGGAACACCTCTCTCTCTCTCTCTCTCTCTCTCTCTATATATATATATATATATATATATATATATATATATATATATATATATATATATATATATATATATATATATATACACTAGTAAGAAATCCGTGCGATGCACGGAGTGAGTGGTTGATGCCGGTGGAGAATGTACTGGTTTGACACATCTCAACAAATTATAAGAAATAATTTGTAGTTGCTAAATATCAGATTATAAGAAATCATTTAGTAGTTGCTACAGAAAGAGGAGGGGGGCACATCTCAAGTATAAGAAATCATTTAGTAGTTGGTATAGGAAGGAGGGGGGCCACCCATACCAGCTGCATCTCAACAAATTCGGCATGAGGCTACAACATTGTATAAAAAGTGGACAGAGTAACCACTGTAAAACATTTAGTAGATGCTACAAAAATTCGAACGGTTAGAACTCTAGCAGACAGTAGTGAGGCGTACAAAGAGACATACAAAGAGATATGGATGTAAGAAAGCTGTAATTTTTCATGTGTTGACGATACCAAGAGATACGAAATTAAGGAAGATGTAACTTTTCAATGAAGAGATGTGAAAACAGGGAGAGATTCCAGGTCCTTATTTTTCTTTCAGTCGTTATAATTCGACTCTAAAAGAGTAAAAAATTCTAATTCAAAGAAGATTGTTTAATGTTTTTACATGGGTGGAAATGCGAAAGCTAATAAAAATCCCCATCTTAAAAATGGGTATCAACTAAGATTATACAATTCATGTTATGACGCTGTCTATAAAAACATCCTCATTTCATGGGATAACAAATGTTAAATCGAGGAAGAATGTTTTGAATTTGTCTAGTGAGACAACCAAGAAATTCTACACATGAAACATGTCCAACTGTTATAATCAAACTAAAGACCAATTCCTTTCCCAATACAGGAAAATAAAGACAAAAGTCAGACAAATAGAGAGAGCTCCTTTTGCAAGAAACTGTTGAATGTGAAAAAAATTGCTATAAAAAATTAAAAGCGCACAACATTCCCAGAATTCGGCAGATACATATGCAATCAAAATCCAAAAACTGAAGCAAGAGGATAAAAACAGACAATAACAAAGAAGAGAAAAACATTCCAAAAAAAAATACAGCTTACCACATTCTTGAGAACATGTTGATAAAACTAACTGTGGGTCAATCTCGGGATCATGCAATACTATGTTTCTACTTCCACCAAATGCGAAGCATCGAGTAGTTCTTGACATTGAAATGTAACATCAGATCTTCTCAGCTACAGTTCCAAAAGGCAGAAAAGTGCAAAGAATCATGAAAGTTTCGAACCTTCTGTATAAGCTTCTTCCACCTATAACAGTTTTCAAAACCTGCCCAAAAAAGAAATTAATTGAGAATGATACAAATAAAAGCATGCAAATGGTGGATCAAAGAAAATAAAACTTAGAAAAGATATAAAATAAGAGGAAGCTCCACAAATTAGAGCTCACCTCAACTCACCTTCTTGAGTGAGACATTTTTAGCGGCCCTAATATACCGAGATTAAATAATAAAAAAACAGTTCAAAGACCGAAAATGTGAAACTGATTACATGTTCTTTAAATGTTTTCTCGCAAATTGGGATAATTGTGACATGCTGACTTTGTGTTGTTTTAAAACAGTTCCAAAATCAGTTAAACTGATAGTGTCCAATGTTTAACTTTGACCGGTTGCAGGATTAGATTTATAGATTTGATTTAACCAAGGATGTGAAACAATTTATGGTTAAGATTGGGTTTGATTAGAAGTCTATTGTGTGTCTTAATAAGTGTATTTGACGGTCTACAAATTGAGATAAAAAAAGTATTCACATTCAAAAAAATGTGGTGTTGAAGGTGAGCTCCAATTTCTTGACCTACCTCCTACTTTATGGACCCACACATTTTGATTCTCTTTGATTAATCATTTGTATGCTTTTATTTGCAGTATTCTCAATTAATTCCATTTTTTGTCATGTTTTGGAAACTATTACTGGCGGAAGAAGCTTATACAGAAGAAGGTGAGCTCCAATTTCTTGAGCTTCCTCTTGCTTTTATCTCCTTTCTAATCTCTGTTTTCTCTTTGATCCACCCTGACGTTTATCATTTTCAGCTCTCTTTCTTACAGTAATAGGTTCTCACTTCCTCTGCTTTTCTTCCATTCCTTTTTTTTTTTTCATTTTGTTGTTCACTTCTCAGTGTCTATTTCCATTTTAAAGTCATCTATTCTGGTTGTAGTTACTTTATAGGACTTTGGCATATCTTCTTCCAAAGGTGGATGCGTTATAGAAACTGCCATGAATCACCCAAATTAGAGCTCACCTCAACTCACCTTCTTCAATGAGACATTTTTAGCGGCCCTAATATACCAAGATTAAATAAAAAAAACAGTTCAAAGACCGAAAATGTGAAACTGATTACATTTTGTTTAAATGTTTTCTCCCAATTGGATCATTGTGATATGCTGATTTTGTGTTGTTTTAAAACAGTTCCAAAATCAGTTAAACTGATAGTGTCCTGTGTTTAACTTTGACTGGTTGCAGGATTATAGTTATAGATTTGATTTAACCAAGGATGTGAAACAATTTTTTGTTAAGATTGGGTTTGATTAGAAGTCTATTGTGTGTCTTAATAAGTGTATTTGACGGTCTACAAATTGAGATAAAACAAGTATTCACATTCAAAACCTAGAGACCATAGTTTACAAACGCATTTCATCACTTTTCCTGACATGGGTTCTACATAAAATCTCAGTAAAGTGAAAAGCTTCATTTCCATATCAACAATCAAAATTCCAAAACAAATAAAAAGGCAAAGAACTGCCTGCACATACTGAAACAAAGAAAATGAAGTAATATTGAAATTTTTTTCCATTTATATGCAACAACAGGAAATGAGAAGGAAGCACAAAAATAAGGTCAAATGAATAGCTTCTAGATAGAGATAGAAACAACCTGGCTGGTGATATTGTCTTTGATGGAAGCAGGTAAGTTGAGATATATCAAGTTGTACCATGCGAACAAATGATCTTAGGCAATCCTAGATTCAACAAATCAAAAACCTTAAAAACCCAATATAAACAATGTTGGAACCCATAGTAGATTATTACAAAGCTTAGGAAAATGATGTCTACAATTAAATGAAACATAACATATCCCTATAGAATTCCATGACTATCTATACTATATAAATGTGAAAAAGAGAAAGTTTTTTGGATAAACCTGAAAGGAATTGTCATGAAAAAAGGAAAGGCCAGCAAGAGCAAATCTCTGCTCGGATGTAAAAGACTAACATTGCACAAAAGGTAGGTAAAAAATTCTTTCTTTTCTTAAAAACATTTCATCGAGCAGTTTCTGTGCAAGTGAAACATATGTGGAATATCAAATGTTTTTCCCCATACCTTTCAAGCTACCACAACCCATCCTTTGCAGGGGCTACCCTATGTGGAATATCAAAGGTTTTTCCCCATACCTTTCAAGCTACAATAACCCATCCTTTGCAGGGGCTACTCTGTAGATTTAAAAGAAGAAGAAAGAAAACACAGCAACCACATCCAAATTTCATTGCACTCCACCTTTATAAACCAACTTTTATCACCTTCATGGCAGTGAAATTGATATATGCTCTCAGCTTCATTATTGCTATCGTACTTAATACATACTTGAGAATCTGAAAAGCCACCAATACTCTCTCAAAATCACCCATAGTTGCTATAAAAAAGTCATCAATACTGGCTCCCAAAATCAAGCTCATAAGAAATTTGCAGAGATCATTAGAAATGATCATTGGATTGATTTTCATCGTTTTCAAATAGTCAAGAGAAGGGATACCATAGAAAATCTTAAATACTTATACAGAGTGGATAGTATGGTTTTTGAGTTAGACCTTGAAATAGAGGACGTGAATTCAATGGTACAATAGATCTATCTAAATAATAAAGATATTCATATAATTACCTCTGTAGACAATTGCAAAAAGGGCTCTCTCTCTCTCAAAAAATTCCACTACTTCCAACCAGATCTGATAAAAGAACCCAATAACCGAGGGCTCATAGACAGGAAAAATTGGGGAAAAAGGAAAAGAAGCTGGAGGTACTTCGATGCCCAACCTTGAAGAGCATGAGAAAGAGACTTTGAAAATTAATAGCATTATCCTTTTTTAGGAAATAAAATCTCAGACTTGCTTGGCTGCATTCTCATCCATTTCATATCATCCACAAAGCATCAATTACTGAAATCACGAATACATCAACATCACATTTAACTTCATCAATTTTGAAACATTTGTAGATCCTGTCATATTCTAAATACGGAAATTGATGGATTAAATACTACAACCAAATGAACTTGGCATATTGTGTTAAAATAATTTTACAATGGTGGTAGCCAATGCAAAAGAAATAGTTCAGGAGCACAATCCTCATTTCTATCACCATCAGGCAATCAAAATAGATCCTCAAGATAGCTCTGCAAAGTATGATATTGTTACAACTCCAGACACATAACCCAATATTGGGTATATGAAGGAAGCTTTTCAAAATCAAAAGAATAATCACTGCAAAGAATGAAGAGGAAAACATACAACTTGTATTACCAGAAGTCCAAAAACCTCACTAAGTAGGAAACAAACCTACGAAGAAAGGATGGACCCATGTTATGAAGTTAAAAACATTGACCCGCAACTCCCACAACAACCAAATGCGTAAAATAAATGGGTTCTGAATCCATCATTGTTGTGTCCATTAACCCTAACCAATTGTCAGAGTTGGAAGAAACAAATTCCTCCTGAAATTGTAAAATCCCAGATGGAATGCAAGCAATCTTTTTTCACCAAAATTTAAGGAAAAAATGCAGAAATACATACCTGAGAAATGCAAAGATGGACGATGCACGGGCGGCAAGGAAAAACTAATACTTATTAACACTTTAGCATACCCATCCATTGAATACTTCCTATATCAACTTCATAAATTAAATCATTGAGGCCATGAAAAATGCCACTGGGCGCATAGAAAGAATAGCAAAGACGACTATGGCCCAGGTTCAAACCCAGCTCACCTACCAAAAAAAGTATAGCGACGTAAGAGAATTGCAGATGATCTAAAGAATTTTAAAGAGATTCACCACGAAATATATATCAGTGAAATGTCCTAATTAGAATGTAAAATAATCAAGTTTAAGATAAAAAAATTCCCAAATTAAGTAAACTTAAAGAGTATATCTGATGATTAACGGCTGCAGTGCCCAAAGTACAGCCTCCCGAGCATTGAGGACAGATCTTGGCTAGCCAGACATCCTGTAGACTCGTATGAGTGCATTGGCATGAATTTCCATAGACTCGTTTGAGTTCATGGCATGAATTCCCAAAACTCTAGTCTTTCCGGATGCATGTAACTACACAATCCTCAGAATCCAATCTATAAGAAAACCTCAGAACACAACATCACAAGCTAAAAAAAAAATCACACAGAAGCAATAAATGATAACAACACACCACCAATAAACCCAAAGTTCCAACATCTCAACACACTATAAATGAAAATTATGTAATGCACAGTTCAAAAAGGGAAATAGAGAAACATATACAACAATATTCCACAAGAATTACCTAATAATCATAGTCTAAACTTCTGAAATAGGATAAGGAAACGAACCAAATGAAAGAGCTTTTGACCTGTAACTGACGGCTAGTTTCTAAAAAGATGAAATAAAAATGATTGAGCCGGGTAAAATTAAAGAAATGATATCATTGCATTTTAATTTCTACATATTAGCTTTTGTCAAAAATATACACCACTGTTTGATGGTTGGAAGGGTGTGTACAAAGAGCCAATGTGAACAACTTATATCCAAAGAAACTCATCCTTTCTAAATCTTCTAGCTCAGAATTAAGTAAACTTCAAAAATAACAATGTTTGATGGTTGGAAGGGTGTGTACAGAAAACCAAAGTCAAGAAGTTAAATTCAAAGAAACTCATCTCTTCATCGAAATTCAAAGAGACTCATTTATTCTAAATTTTCCAGTTCACAATTAAGTAAAATACAGAAATACCACGACTAAGTTTTCAAATTATGTTGCATCCAACAATGACCCTATTGGTTCAAATTCAAACATGATTAAGCAAACTTCAAAAATACCATGATTAATTTTTTTCATGAGAAACTTTTATATCCAGAGATTGTGTGCAATTCCAACAGACAATTGAGCAATGGTAAGATTTGTTTATACCTGCAATACAATTTTTTTTTAATGGTATACCTGCAATACAATAGAAAGAGGAAGATCATAATCAAAATAGATAAAACCCTCAAAAAAACATTCTTTAAGTAGAAAAAAATTAATACAACTGCTCATCACCACCTTCTCACTAAAAGTACCATCGTCCGCAATGACGCACCAAGGCTGTAACAGTCCATCTGCCATAAATATCCATTGATTCAACAAAGAAACCTCATAGTAAGGATTTTTCATTTCAATCCAGAAGTACCAACTTCCTATAGTTGTAGGTTTGTTTGATTACACTCTTTGAGTTTTTTAGCATCCCCTAATTTTGATAAACCTTATTTTCACTCAACCAAAATATAGAGCATCCCCTTCCTGATAAATCCATCAAAAAAAGGCTAGAGAGGTGAAATTAAAGTCTGGAACCCAAACTTAGCAGCAGATGGCAACAGAAGGTGTCTTAAATGTTTGCCAAAAGCCTACTCCTGGAAGAAGAAAGGAATCGAATCAACAACAACCAAAAAAAGGAAGGAAGGAAGAAAGAAATTCCAAAACCAACAGCAGAGCTTGAATAATCAGTCGCAGATTGGGAAAAGAATCTCCAGATCGATTGTTGAGCCCCAAAACCCATCGAATCTTTAAAAAACCAGGACATGCCGAAGGGATGGAAAGGGTGAAGGCCGATGGGAATTCGTGGACATCTCTTTTTGCACGATTTTCTCCCCTAAGAACTCGCCAGTAAAGAGAGCGATTCCGATTTTCTCCCCTAAAAACTTAGCAGCAGATGGCAACAGAAGGTGTCTTAATCATTTATAAAGTAGCGAAGGGGGAAAATGTAAGCAATAGGAAAAGCGGTTGAATAAATGGGCTTGCTAAGCAATTTAGCCGAAAGCCATTTTGTGGCTAACGTTTGCACCAGCGAACCGCCACTTTTGAGCCTCCGTGGATTTTCTCACATGCAAAAGTCAGCCGTGACATGGCTTTTCTTAAAATTGCCTAGCAAGTCCCAATGAACACATGTATAGTACAACATCAAGTGGTCTTAAACTATGCTGCCTGTAAGAACATTTTAGATAATTCAAGTAAGCCGGCCATCATCAACATCCTCTGAAAAAAGTAGTACCCTCATAATCTCCGAAGTATCATCAGATTAAACAATCGATGAATCGGTGTAATTCTCAATAGTCAATACACATCAAATTACTTTTCATGAATTCTAATAAGATAGAAGATGGAATTCTCCATCGAAGATTCTGACAACAGTTGGCATGGTCGTTCCTCTGAAAATACAGGGAAAAAAACTGAGAAAAGAATCAGAGCATAATTCATCATAATAAAACTTCAAGGGGTGCATTAGAAAGAGGAAGGATGTGAGGTTTTGGGAAGAGAGGTAAAAGGAAAAGAATATGTTCGAACAGTGCATTGAGTTGGAGCTCGAAGACTTGAAACAAAACAAAAAACACAAATCAAACGAACACTCCTAACATCTGGCAAAATCCAGAAACTTCGTGGTTGATGAAGCAGCTGTATGGCAGTTGTGGTGCGTGTGTTGAGGCGGTCCTGAGAAGATAAGTTCGGTGAGGATTTTCGGGCTTTGCTAATGATCTCGCGATACCGAGATTTTGGAGAGAGAGAGACAGAGAGAGTCTTCGTGGGAATCTTGGGTCGAAAATCTCGATCGAGATTTTCTCTTAGGCGAGATTTTGGGGGTGAGCGAGAGATACAGAGGGCAATATTCTTGGCAAGAGAGGGTTTTCCCTATTTTAATGGTTTTTTTCCTGTTATTTTTTTTTTTTTGGTGATTTTTTGGGAATTTGAGAAAATCAAAATAAACAGGAGGACGACACGTGTCTGTGAACAGTAAAACTTCCCTTCCTCTTTGTGGACACACTGTGTGTCCATTTTTTTCCATTTTCCCTCCACTGTTTGATGGGTTAAGATCATCCTATGAGTCTGATTTTTTGTGGACACCTTATCTAGGTAGGGACTTTCAAATGAATGGTTTGGATCACCTAAACAATGTGGGCCCGCATTGTATTTAACCTGAATGAGTAGATAAGCTTAGCTACAAGACCGAGTAGCAACACTTTTCTGATATATATATATATATATATATATATATATAGGGATTTGCTAGGATCCATCGCTAAAGGCTTTTCGCGGCTGGTCAATCGCATATCAGACTAGCCACCTCGTGAATGGAGACAAAAGCTGTTGTCTCCATTCACGAGGTAGCTGGTCTGACGTACGACAAACCACCCGGGAAATACCTTTTGCGAAGGATGCTAGCAATTCCCATATATATATAAGTAAAGCTGAATGTGAGAAGCTGAGGCTGCACCACGTGTCACGCCCACATTTAGCTTTACACTGAATTTCTGTGTATAAGAAGATAATTAATTAAAGACGTCTACAATCTATATACACCGAATTTCTATGTATAACGCACATTTAATAACACATTAAGGTGATGTGGCACACTGTTTCACACGTTTTCCTCTATCACACGTAATTTAAAAACGTTTTAAGGGGATGTGGCACCCGAAATTTAAAACGTTAATATGGAAAATGTTTTTTTTTTTTTTTTAACTTTCTTATGCATCGATATCCCTCTAACATGATTACTTGCCTATTTTCAATGGCACTAAATCCAATCAAATCGTTTCCTCATCCAATATATTTTCCTAAAATATTGCAATCCTTATCATATATCTTATCTCTATCCAAATCTACTCTAAAATCAAGGATTCCAATCTCTCTATTAAATAGCCTAAAATGAAATAAGAAAAAGGCCTAAAATCAAGGATTACAATCCCTCTTGATTAAATAGCCTAAAATGGAATGAAAAAATGCCTAAAATCAAGGATTACAATCTCTCTCTCTCTCTCTCTCTCTCTCTCTCTCTATATATATATATATATATATATATATATATATATATATATATATATATATATATATATATATATATATATAGAGGAAAGTGTTGGTGAGCTTAAGCGCCCAATCACATTGGGGCCTACTTTGTTAGGATGATCCAAAGCATTCATTTGAAAGGCCCTTACATAGATGGGGTGTGTACCAAAAATCAGCTCCATAGGATCATCCTAACCCATTCATTTGTGGAGGTCAAAATGGACAGACACTATTTGTCCACAAATCTGCCCATTTTTGTCCTCCACAAATGGAGGGGTTAGGATGATCCTATGGAGTTGATTTTTGGTACACACCCTATCTATGATAGAGCCTTGCAAATGAATGGTTTGGATCACCACAGAAAATGTGGAACCCATGTGATTGGGGCGCTTAAGCTCACCAACACTTTCCTCATATATATATATATATATATATATATATATATATATATATATATATATCTTTTTTAGTTAGGGTTAGTTACTGTTACGTGCTGGAGAGTTCAAAATATGACATGAAAATGTTGGCTTTTAAAAAAACTCTAAAAAATGCTAGTTTATTAAAAATAATAATTTTGAGGACAAAAATGCCCTTTAGGTAGCTTTACTCTTTTAGTTTTAGGTTTTACAATTTTACTCTTCTCAAGTTCTCAGACACTCCTTTCTACAGAGACACTCGGAAGGGTTCTTCTCTGGCGAAATCCTCATTATGCTGGTGATTGAAGGCTTCTTTTTTGGCTAAAATCTTCATTTCGCCGGCCACAGATCCTCATTACTCTTCCAAATGTACAAAATCTCATTCTCTTTGTTACGATTTCTCTCATCCAAATATACAAAATCTTCATTTCCTGTTTCTTTTTGCAGAGACTTTCTCTCCTTCAAATAATTTTCCTTGGGTTTGATTGTTTTCCTATTGTACATTGGTGTAGATGGCCCAAAATCTGTATGTAGCATTGAAAATAGTATAAAAACAGTTAGTCGAAGCAAAATATAGTTACTCGTAGCGAAAATTATCTGTATAAGGCTTTGCATCTTTTGGCTTCGACTATCATGTTTTTTGCTTCGACTAGCCTTTTTGGTTTGCAGTCGTTGTTTGCCTTTGGACAACTTTTTTTTGGCTTCGAGTAAAACCTTTTCGGCTTCGATTAACATTTTTTTTGCTTCGAGTAACACTTTTTTGGCTTCGACCAAGAGTTTTGATTTCCAGTAACTTTTATGCTTTAGGGCAACAATTTTTTAGCTTCGAGTAACACCTTTTTGGCTTCGAATAACACATTTTTGGCTTCGACCAAGACAAAATGATTTCCAGTAACATTTTGCATTCAAACAACATACTTTTTTGGCTTCGAGTAACACCTTTTTGGATTCAACCAAGACTTATAATTTCCAGTAACATTTTGCCTTCGGGCAAGAGATTTTTTTGGCTTCGAGTAACATCTTTTTGGCTTCAAGTAACACATTTTTAACTTCGAGTAACAACTTTTGGCTTCGACCAAGACTTATAATTTTTAGTAATATTTTGCCTTCATGCAAGAGAGTTTTTTTTGAATTTGAGTAACAAAATTTTGACTTCAAATAACACATTTTTGGCTTCGAGTAACACCTTTTGCCATAAAAAACTCCAAATTCAGCATGAAGATAAAACCCCAAACTTACATTAAATCGATCCAAATATCCCTAAATATGCAGAAAATGCAAGAAATCATAGAGTATGAAAACATTAATGCAGCAAAGAAATTGCTGAGTTTTTTACCACGATTCGGCGTGAGTGAAAACGAGGTGAAGCCTTGGGATTTCTCTTTTGCATCCAAGATTCAGAGTAAACGAGGAGGATTCGCAAGAGAAAAGAGAAGATTTCATAGGAGATAAGCGGAGTTTCACTCGTCTTCACTTGTTCGGCGTTTGATTCGAGTAGGAAAATTTTAGGGTTTGAGTTAGATAGGTAAAACGAATGGGTAAAGTAAGCTAGGGGCATTTCAGTCCTTAAATTCTGTTTCTTTTAAAAAATGGCATTTATTCGAGTATTTTCAAAAAGCAGCATTTTCTTATCATATTTTCAACTCTCTAACGTGTAACAGTCATTAACCCTTTTAGTTATAAATCTGTCGATTGCAACTAGTTATAATAAAGAGGAAAGGGCGTTTTACTGTTCATGCCTTACGTGTCAGCCTCTCCTTCGTCTTAAGATATATTTCCTGGATTTTTGTTTATTTTAAAAAAGATGTAAAAAAAAAAATTCTCTTACGTGTCGGGCTCCCTTTCCTCTTCATATTAAGAGAGAGAAAATAGAAGGCGAAATAAGCATGTCTCGTGAAACGCCTAAAATATCGGCCAGAGATTTTCTCTCGATTTTCTCCCGAGATTTTTTGTTTTCATTAATTTTTACCTATCGAAAATTAAAAAAACACTGTTGTGCCCCCGATTTCCCACGCGCCAAGCGCCTTGAGAGGCATCTCGACCTCTCTCTCTCTCTCTCTATAACCTGGTCTTCAAAATCTCTCTTTTTTTGTAAAATTAAAACCCCATAAGAGGTCTCTCTGAAACTCACAGACGTCTCTTTCTCTCCTCTTCTGATTTTGTAGTTTGATTCTGCACTTTCCAGTTCTTCTGAGGTCTCCACGGTTGTTTTTTTCATCTTCTTCATCATCTTCCCTGTATGTGTGAGGTAAAACCCTTATGATCTATTATATTTGTTCTTCTATTTTGGGTTTTCTCCCCTATTGTATGCTATTTTCCTGGTTTGGGTTTTTCCCCCTTTATCTTATATGAATTTCTTAGGGTTTGCAATGTAATTTTCTGAATCTGTTTAAGAACCAGTTTGGATAATCTGTGATTCTCTTTTTTCTTTTTATATATATATATATTTACTTTGGTTTGGGGTTTGGGTTTCTTTTCTTTTTCATTTTTCAGCAGACCAAACCCTCATCCCATTTGTATTCAAATCCAAGCCGTGCTCTTTTTTTTTTTCTCTCAAGTTGGTCTTCTATGGGCAACCCAAATGCATTTCCCTTGCCTTTTTTTTATTTTTTATTTTTTATCAATTGTAGCTGGTCTCTCTTTAGATTTACATTCCTTTTTTTCTTCTTATTCTTTTGGCGATTGATTACGGGAATCAGTGACTTGGGCTGGATTTGCAGAGATTTGTGCAACATGAAAGGTGATTTTACAATTTCTAATCTTAACTCCTGCAAAATTTATCTCAAGGATTGGTTTAGGCCTCTCTTCGTTCATCGGCCAGGGAGTTCTCAAGTTTCATTTATTTCCGTTCTTCAACTAGATTATTTCCATTCTTCAGCAGGATTATGTTTTATGTTTTTAACGACTAATTATGGGTCATTACATCCTGACTGTTGGGGCTGTCAAGCTCAGGATGAGGAGTAAGATATGGCACAATAAAGGCATGCTTATTCTTTCTTGAATACATGTACTGTATAATTGTGTTTTTTGGGCTTTTCAGGCTTATAGTTACTTATAGTTACTGCATTTTAATTTTTTTTATTGACTTGGTTTTTGGTTTTACATATTTTTTCCTATATGGCTGTGGATATTTGGGTTTCAACTCTAAAACTATTAAAGGGCTTTACGTGGATGTTTCCTTTTCTCTATAATTTTATCTGAGTTTTGGTTCAGATCCTCATTGTTTTTCTTATTATATTAGCATTTCTATCTGTAGAGGAATTCGTCCGACTCTTCTTACTTTGGTTTACAATTTCCAATTAGCTTCTCATTGCCATGTAATGCTCAATAGGCACAGTGCTTTGTTTTTCATATATTTTCCGTCTACTTCTCATTTCTGGCTTTGTTTCTCATAATTGCATACCCTGATTTCTGTTATAATGCAAAATGATTGATTATTTCTTCATTATAAGGCATATTCTTGATTCTATGTTATATGTAGATGGTAAGAACACTGAAAGATTTATTTGACTGAATGTACTTTCTACGATTGCAGGACTCCTATTGGAGCTGCTTACCTTTCAATGACATGCTCAGATTCTATTGAATATTTATATTTGCAACGGTTTCGTGAAAACTTGCTTTACCTATTAGACTGACTTGCCTCGAGTCTATTGAATATTTATATTTGCAACGGTTTGGTGAAAACTTGCTTTACCTATTAGACTGGCTTGCCTTTCAATGACAAGACAGCTTGGTTGTATTTTTGAATCAATTGTTTCAATTTAAGTAAGCTTTTGTTTATATTTGCAAGGATTTTGGAAAGCCTCGCTTTGTCTTTGTCTGTTGGATTGACTTGGGTTTCAATGGCAGGTTAGGTTTGTTTGGTTGGATGCGATTGTTTCAGTTAGGGTAAGATCTGACTCTATTGGATGCTTATATTTGCATGCATTTTACTGTGAATTGGACTATGTTTACCATCTTTAGTGGCCAAATATTAGCCAAAAACTTGGATTGTCACTTCCTCAAGCAAAATATCAGTCTTACGTCTTGCCCCATCTTTAGTAAATGTCCAAGCTTTTCAATGGATGTTCTCACGTTTTGCATATTTATAATTTTTGTTTTGCACACACATCTCCTTTAAGCGAAATGTATACCACAATGTCAGATGAAATTAGCTAGTTGGATTTCGCGGACGTCTCTAGCTTGGTTGTATTTTTTGAAGAGATGACAACATCATTGTGGTTAACGTCGAAATAAATGTATTGTATACCTGTGTTTTGATACTTAAAGATCTTATGGTATATAAATTTAGTTATTTATTGACTTTGGTTCTTAGGTTTAGATACTTTGTTTTTTCTGTATGTTTGTAGATATTTTCATTTTTTCTAACAAGATCAAATCAAATATAGCAGCTGAGATTTGGTTAAACTCCAACTTTCGAGAAGGACTTCTCATTGATGTTTCCTTTCCTTTGTAATTTTTTTTGAGTTTTAGTTTAGTTCCTCACTATTTTTATTTTCTACTTATGCCCTTGTTTACTTGCTGCACCCATAGCATTAATAGATTCTATTTCTTGGTGATGGGTTTTTATTTTTTGGAGATTTGTAAATTAAAATTTCTTATTTTATCATCTTTAGTTTTTTTGTCGCCCCGTGCATCGCACGGGGTTTTATATATATATATATATATATATATATATATATATATATATATATATATATATAGCAGAAGAGAAATTGTTGAATTATTTCAAAAATCTGTGGAATTAACACGTGGTGGGTAATTTTGAATCATCATTTGCTAGCCACCTTCTCCAAAGGCTATGTCTCGCCCGTCCTTTGCACTTGTATGTCTTCGTAGATTTGTCTTATTACACTTGGTGAAAAAATGAATGAAAATACTATTTTCTATAAAGGTGGCTAGCAATAATGAGTACCGAAAGAAGCTAGCAATAATAATCATTACTTACTAAAGTTTTGTAGGAAAATTACGGGCAATGGGTAACTATATATGACAATTACTAAAAAAACTACCAAGAAGAGGTATTGAAATATGACAATTATGAAAAAACTACTTTTCCTGATTAATATGTTGAGGATATGACGAATTCGGGACACCTTGAAAAATATTTATAAATTCCGGGCACCTTAAGAGGAACAACAAATGATTTTTGGGGCACAACCTATTTATGTTGTGTTCCATCACATGGACGGTTTGGATCAACCTATGATGTGGTCCGTACAGTTCTTTGTCGGCCCGTGCATCGCATATGTGGTCCGTACGGTTTGGATCAACCCATGGACGGTTATATATATATGAGAAAACGGTTCCTACACATATGTGTAGATAAGCTATCTACACACTAGCTTAAAATACAGTGGGGGCCACCTTATTTGGGTGATCCAAACCATTCATTTTTAAGGCCCTCACATAGATAGGGTGTCCACAAAAAATCAGATCCATAGGATCATCCTAACCATTCGAACTTTGGAGGCAAAAAATGAACTAATTTGTGAAGGTTTAAAGACATCCATTTTGCCTCCACAAATCGTAGGGTTGGGATGATCCTATGGATCTGATTTTTTGTAGACAACCTATCTATGTGAGGGCCTTTAAAATGGATGGCTTGGATCACCCAAACAATGTGGGCCCCCACTGTATTTTAAGCTAGTGTGTAGAGAACTCTCTACACATATGTGTAGGAACCGTTTTCTCATATATATATATATATATATATATATATATATATATATATATATATATATATATATAAGAAAATATCCTTCATATTGTAAAAAAAAAGAGTTTTGTGAAGGGCTAAAGTGAAAAGTTTGTTTCAGAATAGGATAAATGGATGAAACTATAGTCATCTCAGCTAGAGAATTGAGAATCTGTCTCTCATAGAAGTCCAAGTTGGCCGAGTAAATTGTTGGAAAAGGAATGGATTGAATAAAAACCAAATTGACGAGCCAAAAATTAAATAAGAAGCCCATATGAAGCAAGAACCCATATGATGGTCAGAAGGTCCGGATCAATATCAGGAGCAAAACTGAGCGAGTGTCGAAACTAGGAAGGACCAGGCAGATCAGAGATTAAAGGAGCAAACATTGATCGGGATTCAACATTGAAGGAAAACAAGAGACAATCCCTAAATAAGTAAGGATTCGTGTCCTCTTCTAGCAATGCGAGCTCAAACCCAATAGTGAAATGGTAGGTGACATCTTTCAAGGGTGGGCAAAGCTCGAAAATAAAGGTGAAGCCAAAGCTGCAGAATCCAAAGGGGGCCCTCAGAAGAAGTAGACTCTGTAGATAGAAAGTCGTGGGAACCACGATATATGGCGACAAGGCAAGAGGTGCTAAGGCTAGCTTACGGCCATGAAACATGGCCCTTGCTAACTTTGAAATGGCTTTACTAACCTTAACTGATTTAGTGTAAAGAAAAAAAATTACACACCCAAGTCAGGAGAAAGAGGAAATACACTTGGTCAGAAATGTTGCCATCGAACTTTTGGTAAATGGTAATGAATCTGGAATAAATTGAGGCCTTGTCGAGCTCTAAGCCAAAAGTCTCTCCAGCAATATCAAAACTCGCAGAGAATTCTTCACATGTGGGGGGAGACCTATCAAACCGGTTACATCGAGAAGAGTTGGACCCATTGGACCAACTTTGAAATGAATAGAGTTCATGGTCCGACTCTAGAGATATGAGGCCGCGGATGGAAAAGGACTATTTTCAGGTATTGGAAGCTTGAATAAATATATGGACTCATATATGCCAAGAACTTTCCAAGAATCCGCTTTTACTGATGCCATTCAATCCACCCATGCTAGCCTGCCTTTTTCCGAGGGCGACCACGACCGCATAGACTGATGAAGAGTGGCAGAATCAGACTTTTGGATGGGAAGCTTTTCTTTAGAATGTCGGGGAAAAAACGCCCGATATTAATCTAAGGAACCTTTGAGACGATAACGCCCCAGGGTGACAGCAGAAGAATCTGGAACGATGGAGAAGATTTGGGGGCAATAAGCTACATTAGCGATAATCAAGACTCCATCAAAAACCTTTAGACTTTTTGTCAGATCAGGATCAGGGAGGTTCTAACGGGAAGAAGACACAATGAGGAACAAATGAGAGATCTAAAAGAGACGATCAAATGAAACTTTAACCAGAGAAAGGAATATGAGGATTTGGAAAAAATGAGTACACGTGTATTTCGGATTTCAGGTGCATTTCGTTGGTTATGAAATAACGTGCTCAACCTCGAGGCAACATGTGTCCTTACTTAACCGCTAAGACTTGTGACAAGAAACGATGAGATTCGAATCTCAAAATCCATTTGAAGGATTAAAGGTGCTTCGGATAGAGGAATGCAACCTATTGGTCTCCATCTGCAAAATGAAGGAATGTGGGGGGGGAATGTTTACACCCGATTTTGGACATGATCGATCATGAATGACCGAATGGACAAGTGGTGAATCCTTTGGACCAGGTAAATGGAGTTACGCTCCATGCTGGCACTCGATAGGAGTGGAAGAACACGTGAGAATTGGAATCCAAAAGGTTAGACAGTCATCAAGAATTCCATCCTAGTTGTACTTATCTCTAAGCCCAATCAGTCAAGTGGGACCGAGTTACCAAGTTATTACCCGCATGGACTGAGTCAAAGGAGTGAAACTACAGTTGCCAATCAAGGGAAGGTGGATGATAACCACCTAGAAGAATGTAGGACATGAAAATAAGGGCGCTTAGAGTGGGAAATTCCCAAAGAGTTCCCTCCAAGAGAACGTAGGGTAGTGAGGGGCAGTTATTGTCACGCCCAAAAGCCACACACATACACATACATATTCACAACACAAGGCTTAAGGGTGCGACAGTGCCGTACACCTGCAAAGCAAGCTTCACAAGTGTACAAGGCTAGCAAAGCAAATATCAAAACCACCTACAATAATCTAAATAATCATAGTGACGAAGTCAAATAATACAGTCTCAATAATCCTAACAATACTCACTGTCTAAGGAATGTAAAGTACTGAAAGATAACAAAATTCAAAAATCAGATATCACTTCCGCTCCTCCTGGTCGAGTCCATAAGGATCAAAGTCTGAAAATATTAATATAGCCAGGGTCAGCTGAAAAGCTCAGTACATAAAACACACTACAAAGGTGGGATCATGCATGCTACAAAAGAGAGGTTCGTAACAGAATAGAAGGATATAAGCCACAAGTGAGATAGTTAACACAAGTTTAATGTTACGGAGTAAGGCTCATAAAGGCATAGGTCAAATTGTCACAACGAAAGAGTCACAATGTTCAACGGTTCAAAGACCAACAATGAATAAAGTAGGTACGAGCTACACAAGGCATGGCTAATCACAAGAACAATAGCTTAGAAGCAAAGTTCATAAAAGATGTCTCATAATGTCGTAACGAAGGGAGACAGGTTCTGAGGGTCACAGAAGGGAAACTCATATAGGTACGATAACAACACGAGATCATCGGCTTAGTCCAAAAAGCAAGTTATTTTCTCCCCGACTGCCTATGAGTCCACAAAGCAAGTTATTATCACCCCGACTGCCCACCGGTCCAAAAAGCGTATTATTGCTTACACCGACCGCCCACGGTGTTGGAACTAGTTCCTAGGTTCACATACCTGTCGACAGGGCCAACATTTATCCCCCATTGGCGGGATCACAGTTCTTATGTTCACATATAGGCTAATGCCCATGCCCCACTGGCGGGGGTCTTTTCTGAGTTCACATAACCTAAGCCTCTCAACAGGTGTTCAGCGTTCACACAGTTCAAAAGAAGGTGTTCAAAGTTCAAAGTGATTGTTTCACATTAGTTCCAAAGTGGATTCATATAGTAGAGGATGTCTGATAGTTCAAAGATTTATACCGTTAGAAAATCTGAAAGGCGTTTCACAAGTCTAAAGTATTACACCGCGTAGGTGCACCAAATAACCAAATTCAATAGAGTTCATTCGACATTCAAAGATAGTAATTCACATAGATTTTTCATAAGGTTGTCAATGCAGATAGTCACACAGTGGTCAAAGTTCATTAGTGTGAAGGAATCACAAATGGGTTTTCACAAAACATTCATATATTGGGAAAAGCATTCAATGTAAGTCTCTTTGCCATAAGATTCAATAGATTTCAAAGAATAACGGAATTAGCATGCAAGACCGAAGTCAAGTCTAAAGTTTATCAATGGCTCCAAAGATTCAGAGAGTTTGGGATTCACAATCAACAATGGCATAGTATTCAAAAGGTAAATCGCAGCACTAAAGTAGTACGAAATTACGTACCTCGAATGCCGAATATATATTCCTTCAACAATTTCTAGGGCACAATACCTATCCCAAACAATGTCATTCATATCAATAAATAGGCCTAGGATAGTGGCCAAAGCAATGGTTAAAACCTCCCAAAATTAAGAAAAATACTTCAAAATTCTCAATGGGTTCGGAAGTCCGACACTATTCATCGGACGCCCGACACTATTCATAGGACGCCTGCAGCACTATTCATGACTAGTTTTTGCGAAAATTCCAGATTCGTCCCGATTTTCCCAAAACTTCAACGGACCATAACTTTTCCATTTTAGCTCCGATTTGCGCGTGGTCGGATCCGTTGGATTCGTATCGACAAGAGGAATCCATCTAAATCAATTTCATGCTCCGAATTGGTACGAGTAATTATTGTAAAATAATCTAATCTTTTAGGTTAAGCTTTCTAAAACTAAAATTCTATGACATAACTGCCAATTCTTTGGTTCGTTGGGGATCGAAGGGCGATACTAACCCTAGGAATCCAAGACCAGTCAAAATATTCTTATTCTAAGCCATATTGATCACAAATCTTATCTTTTAAATACTTTAATCCTTGTTTTAGTGTTCTCAACATGCTAAACCTTATATAGAACATAGATCTTACCTCGATTCACGTTCTCTCTTCTTGAATCACGTTCTTCCTCTCTTTCTCCTCGTTGATCTCCTCTTAGGGCCGCAAAGACGGTTTAGGGTTCTTAATCTCTCTTAAAGTTGTATTTATACGCTTTTCTAAAGAAGCCCTAATTCTAATCCAACTTCTAATGAAAAAATTACCCTTGATTCACAAGGGGGACGAATATTAAAGGGAGGGGTAAATTCGGGTATTACATTCTACCCTATGGTTAGTTAAGACACATAAGGTGATATAATTCTATACTTGATTTTTCTTATTTACTTCACACACTGGACAATTTCTAAGAAGGGGCCTCTTTCATCAGGCCGAGACAAGGTATCCTAGGGAGAATATGTAATTATAGGCTAGGATTCACTCGATATTTACTGAGTGTGCTCCACTCACTAGTTTAGCTAATCCTGTCTTTCAAACATACAATTTAACAATGCACTTATAGGTTTCAAACAATATTTTTTTTTTTGTGTTCATTACATTACTGAAGGTAGAATTCAAAATGTGAATGGTTCAATGGTCCATCACAACGATAAAGATCTCGTACGGTTTATCAAATACAATTTTAACCTAGATTTGATACATACGAGATAGATCTCTCTCTAAACACGGAACAAGTGATAAAACTTAAATGGTCACAATACAAAAATTCAGAGGGTTCTAGCCGAAGGCATAGATCAGATATCAAAGGCCACATAGTCAAAATCTAATAAGATATAAGGGATTCGAAAAGGCATCACAAGTCGATTATCGGAGTTCAGTTTGTTTTTCAAATTCTGATAGGACTCAAAGGGTTTAGGTACTGAACATGGATCACTTAACTATTTTAAATGTCACACATTCATATTCTAATGGATTCGAAGGGCCAGGTCTCACTACTAAGTTCAAATATATTAGGCAATTTCTTTCGATTACAAATATACAAATTGTTCTCCTCTTTCTTTCTTTATATATATATATATATATATATATATATATATATATATATATATATATATATATATATATATATATATATATATAGCTCTGAGATTCTAAAATCTTAGGTTAAAAGACTTTGCTAAACTAGTTCAATACTGAATTCTTTTATTTCAAAGTTTTTTCCATTTCTTAAAATCTTCTACTTACAAACTAAGACGAGACAGTTATCTAAGAACGAAACAAATGTCTTATTATAATAACTTATACTTTGAGAACACATACAAAAGTACAAATTCTTAGTTGTTCTAATAGTAGATAAATGTTAAGGCGAAACTTAGAGTCAAATTCAAATTACAACAACAAACTATTTAAAAAGTTGCTCCAGAACTATTTTATTTTTGAGTTTTCAAAATGTCAGATTGTGGGGGTTTTTGGTGACCCGGTTCAAAGCTAAATTGATTTATCCTGTGGCTTTTCTTTTCTCAAAAATTTTCATTAGTCACCTAAGAGATGGAATGATGGGCACATACAATAACTTACACAAGAGTTCAAATATAAAACACATGTTCCTTTCAGATTTACTAGAGTACTAATTTATCTCCTCAATTAATGATTTGAGGCCGAAACAAAGTTTATGGTCAGATTTAGATTACAATAACACACATAATATCAAATGAGATTAATGCTAACTGGATTTGGTTTCCCTAATTTCAAGGGCACATTTTCCACAGAATTGATTCAGATGCCACACTAATAATCCTTGATCTTATTCGATTAAAGAAGCTTATAAGAAAGCAATCGAAACTTTACCACATATGGTAGGAAAACACAAGGAAAGATATAGAATTCTTATTGGATCGGTGATGAACAATCAACCATATCTTAGCGATGATGCATTCAAGATAGGGCAATTCGATTAAGTTCCCAATCAAAGAGGATCACAAGATGAATGTGATTCGAAGTAATCACAGAGCAAAATCAAATGGTGCATGTCACAGAAAGTCAAATTCCTAACTCATTCTCATTCTCTAACTTTGTCTTAGAACACTTGAACCAATCATATCCTCTCACACTAATACGCTGAATCATAATTCAACTAAGGGCTTCTAGTGCACACAACTCACTACACAGTCCCATACTAGTGTGGTTAACTTATATGCTAATCCAAAATGCCCCCAGTTCAAATGAGTTGACTACATTGCCTTATCCCACAACTAACAAATTCTCATGTAGAACTAAGCACTCCAGATTCATACAAGCTCACCATGGCAAAACACTGGGTCGCACAAAACCTTTCTCTAGAAGTTCTTCTAACTGTTCTTTCAACTCCAATATTTCCACAGGAGCCATCCGGTACGAGGTCTTAGAAATAGGTGACGTACCTGGTGCTAAATCCAAACTAAACTCCACTTCTCTGTCTGGGGGAAGACCAGGAAGGTCTTTAGGAAAAACATCTATAAATTCATTCACCACGGGATATCTTCAACCCTTACATCATTACTCTCAACTTCCACTATTGATGCTAGAAAGGCTTCACAGCCTTGTCTAAGCAAACGACATGCATGGCAGATAGAATCACAGAGGTAGAGCGAGCTCCACTCCCTTCAAAACAGAATCTTTCCTCTCCAGGAATTTCAAAGTTCACTATTTTCTTATTGCAGTCCACAAGGGCATGATGGGCTGAGAACCAATCCATGCCCAGAATCACATCAAAATCATAAAGTTCTAAAAGTATTAAGTCTGCCATCACAAATCCTGATAGGACACATCTTGCTGACACTATTGGCTATAAGGTCACATTCTACGACTCCTCGTCTAGTCATTCTACAATTCCATAAAACACTCAATTAGTCATTTGTCACATGTTTCACAATTCATAAATATCCATACTATGTATCAAAAATACCCCATGGACTTGAGTTTCTTACTATTCATACCCAATTACAAACTCGCATGCTTCCCAAGCGTCTCCAGGTGCATTTGAATTTATAATTAGGCACTAGTCGCGCGACTGACTTATGTGTTGTCAGGCGTCCCTGGAACACACAAATCCATCAAGCGCTTCCTAAATTGCTCCTTGCCTAAGTTCTCAAATCTCACAATCGAAGTCTTTTGTTCAATTCTTCTACGTAGGACCTAAAGCCTAGGCTTTGATACCACTTTTCTGTCATGCCCCAAAGCTGCACATATACACATACATATTCATAACACAAGGCTTAAGGGTGCGACAACGCCGTACATCTGCAAAGCAACTTCACAAGCGTACAAGGCTAGCAAAGCAAATATCAAAACCACCTACAATAATCTAAATAATCAAAGTGATGAAGTCAAATAATACAATCTCAATAATCCTAACAATACTCAATGTCTAAGGAATGTAAAGTACTGAAAGATAACAAAATTCAAAAGCAGATATCTCTTCCGCTCCTCCTCGCTGAGTCCACGAGGATCAAAGTCTGAAAATGTTAATATAACCACAGTTAGCTGAAAAGCTCAGTATATAAAAACACACTACAAAAGTGGGATCATGCATGCTACAAAAGAGAGGTTCGTAACAGAATAGAAGGATATAAGCCACAAGTGAGATAGTTAACACAAGTTCAATGTTAAGGAGTAAGGCTCATAAAGGCATAGGTCAAAGTGTCACAACGAAAGAGTCACAATGTTCAAAGGATCAAAGGCCAACAATGAATAAAGTAGGTACGAGCTACACAAGGCATGGCTAATCACAAGAGCAATAGCTTAGAAGCAAAGTTCATAAAAGATGTCTCATAATGTCGCAACGAAGGGAGTCACAGGTTCCGAGGGTCACAGAAGGGAAACTCATTAAGGTACGATAACACCCCGACATCATCAGCTTAGTCCAAAAAGCAAGTTATTTTCTCTCCGACTGCTCACGGGTCCAAAAAGCGTGTTATTGCTTACACCGACCGCCCATGGTGTTCGAACTAGTTCCTAGGTTCACATACCTGTCGACAGGGCCAATGTTTATCCCCCATTGGCAGGATCACAGTTCTTATGTTCACATATAGGCTAATGCCCATGCCCCACTGGCGGGGGTCTTTTCTGAGTTCACATAACCTGAGCCTCTCAATAGGTGTTTAAAGTTCACACAGTTCAAAAGAAGGTATTCAAAGTTCAAAGTGATTGTTTCACATTAGTTTCAAAGTGGATTCATATAGTAGAGGATGTCTGATAGTTCAAAGATTCATACCGTTAGAAAAACTGAAAGGGTTTCACAAGTCTGAAGTATTACACCGCGTAGGTGCACCAAATAACCAAATTCATTAGAGTTCATTCGACATTCAAAGATAGTAATTCACATAGATTTTTCATAAGGTTTCAATGCAGATGGTCACACAGTGGTCAAAGTTCATTAGTGTGAAGGAATCACAAATGGGTTTTCACAAAAGATTCATATAATGGAAAAAGCATTCAATGTAAGTCTCTTTGCCATAAGATTCAATAGATTTCAAAAAATAACGGAATTAGCATGCAAGACCCAAGTCAAGTCTAAAGTTTATCAATGGCTCCAAAGATTCAGAGAGTTTGGGATTCAAAATCAACAATGGCATAGTATTCGAAAGGTAAATCGCAGCACTATAGTACGAAATTACGTACCTCGAATACCGAATACATATTCCTTCAACAATTTCTAGGGCACAATACCTATCCCAAACAATGGCATTCATATCAATAAATAGGCCTAGGATAGTGGCCAAAGCAATGGTTAAAACTTCCCAAAATTAAGAAAAATACTTCAAAATTCTCAATGGGTTCAGAAGTCCGACACTATTCATCGGACGCCCGCACCACTATTCATCGGACGCCCAACACTATCCATCGGACGCCTCTGCACACTTTCGGGTTCTCGGTTTATTATTCATCGGATGCCCGACACTATTCATCGGATGCCCACATTACTATTCATGACTGGTTTTTGCAAAAATTCCAGATTCGTCCCGATTTTCCCAAAACTTCAACGGACCATAACTTTTCCGTTTTAGCTCCGATTCACGTGTGGTCGGATTTGTTGGATTCATATCGACGAGAGGAATCCATCTAAATCAATTTCACGCTCCGAATTGGTACGAGTAATTATTGTAAAATAATCTAATCTTTTAGGTTAAGCTTTCTAAAACTAAAATTTTATGACATAACTGCCAATTCTTAGGTTTGTTGGCGGTCAAAGGGCGATACTAACCCTATGAATCCAAGATCAGTCAAAATATTCTTATTCTAAGCCATATTGATCACAAATCTTATCTTTTAAATACTTTAATCCTTGTTTTAGTGTTCTCAACATGCTAAACCTTATATAGAACATAGATCTTACCTCGATTCACGTTCTCTCTTCTTGAATCGCGTTCTTCCTCTCTTTCTCCTCATGGATCTTCTCTTAGGGCCACAAAGACGGTTTTGGGTTTTTAATCTCTCTTAAAGTTGTATTTATAGGCTTTTCTAAAGAAGCGCTAATTCTAATCCAACTTTTAATGACAAAATTACCCTTGATTCACAAGGGGGACGAAGGGAGGGGTAAATTCGGGTATTTACAGTTATCCAAATAAAGGTATATAAAGAGACATTTGTCTCCAAGGAAGAGGTACCAGAACCAAAATCCAAACAAGTTTTAACATTTTATCTTTACTTTCAAGCACTGTACCTATACTTTTCCCAGCTATAGATTTTATTCGGATTAAGGATGCAATGAATTTATCTTCCCAAGTGAGTCCTTCCCTTTAATTCAACTATCCCTCGCATTGGCATTTTGTTTCTATTCTTTTGTCATTTAGTTGAAATAGAATGGCTTGTAAACCATGAGAGTCGTTTGCATTCTGCTTGAATCGATAGCGACATTTGCGTTCTGCGCTCGGTGACGTTTCCCTTGCCAATCGCAAGTCATTCATGTTCTTTGCATGTCGACGTGTCGTTGACAATTTGTGCGTGTCGACATCTCCTCAGTTGGCATTATGTATGTACTGAAAGTGTCCTTTCCATCTGTGCATAAACAGAGGAAGAAGTGACATTCCCCTCTTCATCTCAATCACCTGAAATCCAATCTCAAGGGATGGAAATGTTTCGGTTGCCGAACCCTCGAAATGAGTTTCCAATTTCATACCTCCTTGGCTGGCACACCCTTAGCATCACTCACACATATGCACACTCCCCACACATGCTTGCACTGACCGACTGTGCCCTGGCATTTTAGACTGAACAGGACAGTACAAATGCGTCATGTGAATTAAATGAATAAGACAAAATGTGCTGCTATGTGGCTGTTCTTTCTCTAAAAAGTGAGTCACGAAATGGCTTTTTCGTGAAATTGCCTAGCAAATCTCTCCGTTTGGTTGCCGGGTTTTTTTTGTTCCCGGGAGTTATGTGGGAGAAACAAATACCCTGGGAGATAGGTGGGAAAAAAAAGTCCTAGAAGTATCCAGGTAAAATAAAAAACCCATGTTTGGTTGACCACACTATGGTAGGAAAAAAAAAGTCCTAGAAGTATCCCGGCAAAATACAAAACCCATGTTTGGTTTGGTGGACTATGGTGGGAAAAAAAACCCTCTCTGTATCTTATTACGAAAATGGCATTGTATAGTCTATTCTGTTTTTAGATGGGTCCCACGTTACATGGTTGAATCAAACGGTCCCGATTAATTTATTTTTTGGTGGGGTTCACTGCATGCTTATGATCCAATCCAGACGTTCAATGGGCCTGGCATAAATAGACTGCGACGTAATCATCTTAAATAATCTTAAATGGAAGAATCTTGATATATTTGATGGTTGGGATAAAACAAGAACACAGGATTTTCGGGGCATGGTCTATTTACATTGGGCCCCAACAAAATTCTCTTTTGGGTGGACGCCACTGCATTTGGAAAAAAATGACGAACTTATAGAATTGTTTTTTTTCTACATGTGAAGGGTAGACATTTTATGAGAACATAAGAACGTTGTTTATTTATATATAGAGTGAAGGGGAAAAAAAACGGTTTGCATCATTAAGTACAATCCGAAACATATTTACAGCCAGTACACATGTCCTCAAAAAAGAAAAGTACACCACCACGCATAAGAACCATATCTAAGTATAAGAGGAAGTTGAGCCGGCAGAACTTGTTGACGCTAGTGGATACCCTTGAACGCTGGTCTCCTCTTTCCCATGTTGTGTGCACCCACTACTAGCAAGTAAATACCCATGAAGGGCAACATCTGCCTCCTGCCTGGTCCCATATGATTGGTAACAAGCTCCACTAAACTTGTTCACCTGAAGATGGCAGTCCTGCCAATTGTCAAACACGCCAACTTGCCTTCCCTTGAAAACCACGTAGAACTTCTGTTTTGCCATTCACCTACAGGAACGCACAATAGCGTTACAAGTAAACAATAAAGCACATAGACATGCAACAGAGAAAGGGTTCATAAACATAACCAAATGAAAAGAATGTTGAAAGACTTGAAGCACAATTAACCTTCATAGGCATTTTGGTCATCTAAGTAGGCACCACCTAGGTGATCGCCACTAAGTTATCAACCTTATAGTTATTGGGCATGAAAAGGGGCTTCACGTGCTCTATATATTGCAAACAGTAGGTGGTTGTCCCAACACCCCCACCTACCCAATTGTGCTATGTGCAGATTTGAACTAACAAGTAAACAATAAAGAAGAGAAGTGAAAGCTGTGAAGTAAAAAAATAAAAAAATTACACTTACTATAAGAATTTGTAGGGACTTGATCAAATACTCATCTCATTTACACAAGCTTACACACTTCAACATGTTATTGCACAACATATAAATGAATAGACGTAATGTACAGTTTTTTGTTTGCAGATATTATACAAAAATCGACACCTAAAGAGGAATTGTATGATAGGAAACAATCAATAAAAATGAATACATATACTATATAAGTAGTTAAAAGGCACAGAGAAGACTCACCTTTGCTGCACTTTCGCAGGAAGCCATTTCACAGCTCACTCTCCATGACAGAGCAGCCACATCATATGAATTAAATGAATGTCACAAGTACCCCATGTGATTGTTCTCTAAAATACATGCTGACATCTATGACAATGTTTTATAAAGCATGGTCATTAAAGCAGGAGGCGTACATAAAACTTAGATCAGTAGAAGGAAATTTAATAACAACTGTTCTGCAAATTAACATTCCAACCATATTGTCCAACTTCAAGCAGAGTATCCAAATAAAAACATAGAAGCAACCACAACCATAGGACAACAATAACACAACTGATGTCCAAAGGAGATCAGCCACTCTACTCACTCCCTCCCAACTGACCGGCTCCAAAAGAACTTTGCGACATGCATTTCTCGGAGGTCCTTCGCACGGTGAACAAACGATCGCCCCTCTGCCAGGTGTGTGCTCAGATAGTCATAGATGTCAGCGAGCGCTGCACGATCAAGACCATCAATTTGTTTTAGTGCCTCCATGATCTGGTCACACAGAATGTTCTCCTTCTCATTATTCTCTTTAACAGCAGCAGTATTCTCTTTAATAGCAACCGCAACCTCCGAGACACTGGCGGCGAAAGTGTTTATAGTGGAATTCAAATCACTAGAACCTCGCCTCTTGCATCTACTAGGACCACCTTCCCTACTTCCCTCCCCACCCATACTCATTTCCATTGGACTTGGTGGCTGACGAGAGGTCGACCTACGAATATTTGGCCTACTCGATGAAGTGTGTGTCATAGGGGTCGGCATCTGAGGAGCACTGAAATCCTGAGAATGTTGACCCAAACAGTCATCATGGGAGAGGAACTCTGTGAAGCTATCGTCTTCGGTAGGTGGCATTTGGGGAGTGTAGAATTCCTCTACAACTGGCCGTGGCGGATCCCTGTTATTTCTCCGAAATCCCCCATCTGCGATGTCCTTCCCAAATATTTCAACCCAGTCATCATACAGCTCATAAGGTTTCTTGAAGAATTGTAAGCCCAAGGGTCTACTCTCCAATCTTGTTTTGATGATTCTAAACATAATTGATTGTGTTTTTTAATACTAATCAATTTGCTTTGAAGTGTTGTGTTTATGATAGGATTGATCATTGAAGAAACCAACACACAACATGGTCATGCTTGAAGATGTACCCAACAAGAGTCAAAGGAGCTAAGTTGAGCTCACATCATCACTCAAGCAAGCATACAAAGATGGAAGATCAATTGAAGACCAAAGCTAAAGAGAAATTGAAGGTTGCATAGGTATCATTGTACATCCCTTCTCTTTAGATTTTCAAGTCAAGGCAAAACGTTTTCAAAGTGTTTTCAAAATTGTTTTTCAAAGAACACTTAAAGATCTTTAAAAATTTAGTGAATGATTATGTGGTGGACCAACATGTTGGGACCCTCATAAACATTCCAAAATTATCATAGGAGTTGAGTTCCAAAAGCCAAAAATCAAACAAAAAATAAAATCTCAAATATACAGATTTTTAGGCTTCTCGGAGCTCCGAGCTCGGAACTCCGAGAGTTCTCTCGGAACTCCGAGAAATGGTCCAGTAGCTTCTGGCCATTTTCTCGGAACTCCGAGAAATGGTCCAGTAGAATATTTTGTTCTTCTGGCCGTTCTCTCGGAACTCCGAGAATATTTCTCGGAGCTCCGAGAATGGTTCTCGGAACTCCGAGAACCTCGCGACAGACCAAAAACTAGCCGTTGGAATTTAAATTAACTTGTGATTTTTGATATCCACACCCCCAAACGGTCATATTCTTTGGTGAGGCTATATATACAACATCTAGATGATTCATTTCCTCTCTCTTGATGATTTGAAAAACTCCTTAAGCATTGAAGAAAACTTGCAACCCATTTTGTGCTTAAGATTTGATTTTTTCCAAACTTGCCTTGCACTTGCAAATTTATTGAGTTGGGATTCTTAGAGCTTTCACTTGCAACTACAATCATTGAAGAGCAATCAAGGATCTACAAAGAGCATTAAGCTTTCAAGAAGAAGCCAAGCTATTCAATCTTCACTTCTTGTATAGGTGGCTAGGGCATTCCTTATTTTAATTCCCTAGAGAGCAACCGCTTAGAACTCGGCGGAGAAGGAGAGTCTCTGTAAAGGTGTAAGGGCATCCTCATTTAATATCCCTTGGAAGTGTAACCGCCTCGGAGCCGGGCATCGTGGAGGTCTCCAATAGTGGAAATCCTTAAGGACGATCTTAAGAAGAGTGGAGTAGGGCTTTGCCCGAACCACTATATATCGGTGTGTCATCTCTTATTTTTGTCCTTTCATTCTTGTTTTGGTTTGATATATCGTTTGTTTTTCAATCTTACTTGCACTAACCAAAAACCTAATTTGAAGAAGAAAAATTCTAACTAGGTTCACAAGTAATTTCAAAAAGGGATAATTTAGTGTTAAAATTCAATTCACCCCCCCTCTTGTTTATTTCAATTGGTATCAAAGCCTCGTCTCTAATTTTTAGAAAACCCTAACCGGTCTAGAGTAAAGATTCTAAAATGGCAAACTACCCTCAACACCCTGAAGGTTATTCAAACACTAGGCCACCCTATTTTGATGGAACAAACTATGGTTTTTGGAAAACTAAAATGAAAATCTTTTTAACCCAAGATTATCAAATGTGGAGAGCCATTAATAATGAATACATATTACCCACAAGAAACCTAAATGATTGGACCGAAGCCGAACAACAAGCTTCAAATTATAATGCCAAAGCTATGAATTCCCTTATTTGTGCTCTATCTCCCAGAGAATTCAATAGAGTATCAAATTTGAATTCGGCTAAGGAAATTTGGGATACCTTAGAAGTCACCCATGAAGGAACCAATCAAGTCAAAGAATCTAAAATGAACCATCTTTTTCGGCAATATGAACTCTTTCAAATGACACCCGATGAAACAATTGCCGACATGTACACTAGATTCACCAATCTTGTAAATTGACTAAGGGGTCTTGGAAAACAATTTTCCAATAGAGATTTAGTGACTAAAATCCTTAGGTCCCTACCTTTGTCATGGGAATCCAAAACCTCCGCAATCACCGAAGCTAAGGACATGAACACATTGAACCTAGATGAACTAATAGGGTCCTTGATCACTCATGAGATGATTTTCAAAACAAAAGCACCCGAAATTGAAACTAAAAGTGAAAAAGGAAAATGTGTTGCTTTTGCTTGCAATGTAGGTGAAAATGAAGATACAAAGGAAGACATGGAAGATGAAGTTGCCCTCCTAACAAGAAGGATCAAATTCTTACAAAGGAACATGGGAGGCATGAGAAATAGAAGAACTAATCCCCCATTCAATAAGAAAGAAGAACTTGGTGATGGGTCTTCTCAACCCCGATGCTACGGTTGCAAGAAGCTTGGACACATTCGCCCGGATTGTCCACTCAACAATGAACCTACCTCAAACAACCGCTTCAAGAGAAGAGAAGGCAAGAAAGGAATGACCGCCACGTGGGATGAAGAAATTGAAAGCGAAGGCGAACAAAATGATGGCGAAGATTGCTTGATAGCAAAGAACGTGTGCTTCATGGCCTCAACAAACGACAATAACGAGGTAAACACTTTAAATGATGTCGTTGTTTTGAAAGAAGTTCTTGATTCCTTACAAAGTGCTAATGATGAACTTGAAATTCAGTTTGATAAAATTGCTTCACTTGAAAACTCTCTTGCTAACATGACAAAAGAATTTGGTTGGTTAAAGAAAGATCATGAATTTTTAGATGATAAAAATGAAAAATACAAAGTAGAAATTCATGAGTTAAATGCTTCTATTACCATTTTGAATGAAAATCGACAAGAGCTTTCGATTGAAAACAACAAGCTAAAGCATGAAAATGGTAAAATATCTTTTGAATATGATGAACTAAAGAAACTATTTGAAAAATTTGAACATAGTTCATTGAAATTGGATAGGCTTGTTAACATTCAAAGAATTCCACATGATAAAAGTGGACTTGGTCTTAAATGGAATACTACAATATCCAACTATAAAAACAAACTTTTAAAGGCTTCTTTTAATAGTACCAAAACTTGCTTTTATTGTGGTTTAGAAGGTCATTATAAAGTTGCTTGCATGCATGCTAAACAAGATAAAATTAAATTGAACTCTAAAATAAAAACAAATGAACATAGCAAGATTAGGAAGATTTGGGTACCCAAAGGATCTCACTTGCCTATTCATATGTAGGTATGCCTTAAAAGCCATAACAAAAAGAACACATGGTACCTTGATAGTGGATGCTCTAGACATATGACCGGAGACCTTACTCAATTCGCATCCCTATCACTCAAGGATGGTGCAGACGTTACCTTTGGAGATGATAAGAAAGGAAAAGTCAAAGGTGAAGGCACCATAGGTAACTCTACCTCTCCCATACATGATGTACTATTTGTTGATGGCTTATCCCATAATCTTATTAGCATTAGTCAATTATGTGATAATGGTTTTGAAGTTGTCTTCAATCCCGATAAATGCATTGTTAAAAATAAGATAGATGGAGAAGTAAAATTCATAGGTTCTAGAGACAATAACATTTACACAATTGGACTAGATGATCTTAGACTCCAAAATGTGACTTGTCTTAATGCCATTAGTGAGGATTCTTGGCTATGGCATAGGAGGTTGGGTCACGCCGAAATGGATCTCATTTCGACCCTCTCCTCAAAAGAAAGTGTTAGAGGATTGCCTAAGTTCAAATACATCAAAGATCACATTTGTAGAACTTGTCAATTAGGAAAACAATTGAAAAGCTCATTTGCACATAAAAATATGATTTCAACTTCCTACCCCTTGGAGCTACTTCATATGGATCTTTTTGGACCAATGAAGACAAGTAGCCTAGGTGGAAAGAGGTACGTGTTCGTAGTTGTGGATGACTACTCACGGTTTACTTGGGTCATATTTCTAGCACACAAAGATGAAACTTATGGAAACTTCCTTACATTGTGCAATCAAATACAAAATGAAAAAGGTGTTGCTATCTCTTACATTAGAAGTGATCATGGAACGGAATTTGAAAATGTACATTTTGACACTTACTGTAATGAACACTGCATAAAATATAATTTTTCCGCACCTAGAACACCTCAACAAAATGGAGTAGTAGAAAGAAAGAATCGAACTCTCCAAGAAATGGCTAGAACTATGTTGCATGAAAATAATCTCCCTAGATATTTTTGGGGGGAAGCGGTTAGCACCGCTTGCTATATCATAAACAGGGTATATTTAAGGCCAATTTCTAAGAAAACACCTTATGAGCTTTGGAAAAACTTGAAACCAAATATAAGCTATTTTAGAGTGTTTGGATGTAAATGCTTCATTTTGAACATTAAAGAAAATTTACACAAATTTGATAAGAAGTCGGATGATGGAGTATTCTTAGGGTATTCGTCACATAGCAAAGCATATAGAGTATTTAATCGAAGAACCCTAGTTGTAGAAGAATCCATGCATGTGACATTTGATGAAAGAGAGCCAACACCTCAAGAAATGTCACATGATGAGGATGAACCCATTGAACATCTTTTTCCAAAATTGAGTGTTCCTCCTCATGCATCTACAAGTCATATATTACCTAGTGAGGAAGTAGAAAATGAAAATGATGACTCATTGCCTAGGGATAGGAGAACATTGGTAGATCATCCTGAATCCCAAATTTTAGGTGATGCCACATCGCCAGTGAGAACTAGATCATACTATCGTAGTGTGAGTAACAATTTGGCGTTCCTATCCGAATTAGAACCAAAATCCATCAAGGAAGCTGAAAAGGATGAATATTGGTTGATGGCCATGCAAGAAGAACTAAGTCAATTCGAAAGGAACAAGGTGTGGAGGCTAGTGCCTAGACCTAGTGATCATCCAGTCATTGGCACGAGATGGGTGTATAGAAATAAATTGGATGAAAATAGAATTATCACTAGAAATAAAGCTAGGCTGGTTAGCCCAAGGGTACAATCAGGAGGAGGGAATAGACTATGATGAGACATTTGCTCCTGTTGCCCGTATGGAGGCTATTAGGATACTCTTGGCATATGCATCCCATAAAGGATTTAAATTATATCAAATGGATGTCAAAAGTGCCTTCCTAAATGGCTATATCCAAGAGGAAGTGTATGTTGAGTAACCTCCAGGTTTTGAAGACTTCAAACATCCAAATCATGTATTCAGGCTTGATAAAGCTTTATATGGATTAAAGCAAGCTCCTAGAGCTTGGTATGAGAGGCTTTGCACTTTCTTGGTTGAAAAAGGATTTGAGATGGGAAAGGTGGATAAAACATTGTTTATCAAAAGAGAAATCAAGATATCCTCCTTGTTCAGATCTATGTGGATGATACCATCTGTGGCTCAACTAATCAAAAATTGTGTGATGAATTTGCAACCTTAATGAAAAATGAATTTGAAATGAGCATGATGGGTGAGTTAACCTATTTCTTAGGACTCCAAATTAAACAATACAAAAATGGAATATTTTTAAATCAAGAAAAATATACAAAGGAGTTATTAAAGAAGTATGGCATGGATAGCAGTAAGATATCAAGAATTCCCATGAGTACTACTGCTAAGCTAGAAAAGGATGAATTTGGAAAATCTGTGGATCAGAAATTGTATAGGGGTATGATAGGTAGTTTGCTCTATTTGACAGCCAGCAGACCAGACATTATGTTTACTGTCTGTCTCTGTGCTCGATTTCAATCGGATCCTAAAGAGTCTCACCTATCAGCAGTTAAGAAGATCTTCAAGTACTTAAGAGGAACCCAAAGTCTAGGACTGTGGTATGAAAGATCATCTTCCTTCACTCTCATCGGATATTCAGATGCAGACTTTGCTGGATGTAGAGTAGATAGGAAAAGCACTAGTGGGACTTGCCAATTCTTGAGTAAATCACTTGTTTCATGGTTTAGCAAGAAGCAAAATTCAGTAGCTCTGTCCACAACAGAAGCAGAATATGTGGCAGCTGGAGCTTGCTGTGCTCAAGTCCTATGGATGAAAAGCACATTGATGGACTATGCAATCAAAATGAAAAATATTCTTATCCAATGTGACAATACTAGTGCTATAAGCTTAACAAAGAACCCCATACAACACTCAAGAATAAAACACATTGAGATTAGGCATCACTTCATCAGAGATCACTCACAAAAAGAGGATATTTGCTTAAAATATATCAACACTGAAGATCAATTAGCGGATATCTTTACAAAACCCCTTAGTGATGATAGAATTTGTTATATCCGAAGTGCCTTAAACATTTGGAGTGTGGATCAAATCAAAGAAATTGCCAAATAAATACTTTGTGCCTTTCACCAGCTTATCTATATAGTATTTATACATATCATCGTTGTTTGGTAGTATCTGCATGAATGAGATGTCAAATATTAATCTTAAAAACACTCAATTGATACTCTTAGCCTTCTTAGTTTTTCTAAGTTGGAGAGGTATCTTCACTTTAATTAAAAATACCTAACAATTTGACATTTCTCAACATCTTGATCATGAACAGGTATATGTGCATTACTTGGCTATATATTTCTATACCATAAGCATTGATTTAGGGGGAGTTATCTACTCCTAAATTTTTTTACACCCTTTCTGTCGATGACAAAAGGGGGGGAAGGTTTGAAATTGATTATCTATTCAATTGACTATATGCACCACATGCTTATAACTTGTGTCATTTATCTGTATGCATATATTGAGGGGGAGTTCCAGTATTCACTTGCCTACTATGTCACTCCACACACACACCTCATAATCAATTTTGTTTGTCATCATAAAAAAGGGGGAGATTGTAAGCCCAAGGGTCTACTCTCCAATCTTGTTTTGATGATTCTAAACATAATTGATTGTGTTTTTGAATACTAATCAATTTGCTTTAAAGTGTTGTGTTTATGATAGGATTGATCATTGAAGAAACCAACACACAACATGGTCATGCTTGAAGATGTACCCAACAAGAGTCAAAGGAGCTAAGTTGAGCTCACATCATCACTCAAGCAAGCATACAAATATGGAAGATCAATTGAAGACCAAAGCTAAAGAGAAATTGAAGGTTGCATAGGTATCATTGTACATCCCTTCTCTTTAGATTTTCAAGTCAAGGCAAAACGTTTTCAAAGTGTTTTCAAAATTGTTTTTCAAAGAACACTTAAAGATCTTTAAAGATTTAGTGAATGATTATGTGGTGGACCAACATGTTGGGACCCTCATAAACATTCCAAAATTATCATAGGAGTTGAGTTCCAAAAGCCAAAAATCAAACAAAAAATAAAATCTCAAATATACAGATTTTTAGGCTTCTCGGAACTCCGAGATTTTTCTCGGAGCTCCGAGCTCGGAACTCCGAGAGTTCTCTTGGAACTCCGAGAAATGGTCCAGTAGCTTCTGGCCATTTTCTCGGAACTCCGAGAAATGGTCCAGTAGAATATTTTGTTCTTCTGGCCGTTCTCTCGGAACTCCGAGAATATTTCTCGGAACTTCGAGAATTTCTCGGAGCTCCGAGAATGGTTCTCGGAACTCCGAGAACCTCGCGACAGACCAAAAACTAGCCGTTGGGATTTAAATTAACTTGTGATTTTTGATATCCACACCCCCAAACGGTCATATTCTTTGGTGAGGCTATATATACAACATCTAGAGGATTCATTTCCTCTCTCTTGATGATTTGAAAAACTCCTTAAGCATTGAAGAAAACTTGCAACCCATTTTGTGCTTAAGATTTGATTTTTTCCAAACTTGCCTTGCACTTGCAAATTTATTGAGTTGGGATTCTTAGAGCTTTCACTTGCAACTACAATCATTGAAGAGCAATCAAGGATCTACAAAGAGCATTAAGCTTTCAAGAAGAAGCCAAGCTATTCAATCTTCACTTCTTGTATAGGTGGCTAGGGCATTCCTTATTTTAATTCCCTAGAGAGCAACCGCTTAGAACTCGGCGGAGAAGGAGAGTCTATGTAAAGGTGTAAGGGCATCCTCATTTAATATCCCTTGTAAGTGTAACCGCCTCGGAGCCGGGCATCGTGGAGGTCTCCAATAGTGGAAATCCTTAAGGACGATCTTAAGAAGAGTGGAAAAGGGCTTTGCCCGAACCACTATATATCGGTATGTCATCTCTTATTTTTGTCCTTTCATTCTTGTTTTGGTTTGATATATCGTTTGTTTTTCAATCTTACTTGCACTAACCAAAAACCTAATTTGAAGAAGAAAAATTCTAACTAGGTTCACAAGTAATTTCAAAAAGGGATAATTTAGTGTCAAAATTCAATTCACCCCCCCCCTCTTGTTTATTTCAAGAATTTAGCTGTATCGGGGTTATCCTACACATTAAAGGAGACTATATAAATTAACAAATATATTGACTGGTGGGACAATAATGCTTTAAGTACTGTAGTTAGGCACTTCTTACCCTAACATAATGTTCACCAACGTCATTTGTAACCGTGAGCCTCTTCAACTCACAGTCCCAGCTGAACCCACTCCTGTTAACTAATCCATGCAGGATCTTAAATAATTTCTTCATTTGTTTCACATGATTCTCGATTTGTGTGCGCCTCAGATGGAGGCCGAAAGTCTCATTCACAACCGTCGTACAGTATACATAAGCACTCTCTTTGAATCCGTTGAGGCATGTCTGCCCCTCCGCACATTGATGGAGCAATGCTGCAAGTAATACCTTATCCATCTCTGTAGACCATTTCGCATTCTTACCTTTATCGGTCTCAGCTTCGTCATCCATAACCTGAAAAGATATCAGTTGGGAAAAATGCAAGAAAAAATATATTATCAATGCTTTCAGAATGTTCTCATAACCATGATTTCAGAATTGCAGCGGCTCATCTTGTCCTTCTGTATTACAACAATTGATTCACCAACCCATGCAATCCAACAGGAATACAGATTAGGCAAGCAGGCATGAGTTTCTACAATTCTGAAAACAACAATTACCTAATATCATTCGGCACGAATAAGTAAAGCAGTTGAGTGAAACTCTATGTTTTTAAATCATGACCACGTAAACCCCTGTAGCAGACTATGGCCATAACTAATGATGTCATTCAAGAAAAGAAAAACAATTGAATTCAAACAATCTCCTGGACAGAACTAAGCAAACCAATAATGTATGAGCGTCTTATGACAACAAAACTGGAACCAATAGTCATCACATAACCATGAAACAGGTGCTGAATATCTTGCATTTAGGTGAGAAAGGACTGAAGCCCTGCAACTCCAATGACAAGACACATAGGTTTTGCACAAGACACATAAATTGTTTTTGGTAGAATAGAATAAATTGTTTCTGCCACACACGAAGACACATAAATTGTTTTTGGTAGAATAAATTTATTAATTTTATCAGATTTTCCCCTTTGAATGGGGGTACAAGAAAAATGACACGAAGAAAACCATCCTAACGATCCAATGAAGGGCATGCCAAAAAGTAACACTTGAATCAGGGAACATAGTGACAATAGAGACAACAATTGTTTCTATAAAATTAAAAGTTTAGACTATTGAGGTAACTGTCTGTTAGAAGATATTTATTGCAATGGTTAGCCAACAAAGCACTCTGTACATTGCATCACGCACAACACCCAACAATATTTTTTAAAGTAGAGGAATTTCTGGAGTGAAAAGCTCACAACTTGAAGTGAGAAATTGCACCTTTATCAAACAAATACCTAGAATGAGGACCATCAACCTAGCAAATAACTATACTCATCACAGAGCTCTGTAAAGGGGAGATCTACATTTGAAAGCCATTCAGACAAGACCCAGCCAGTGTGAAATTGTCAAATTGTAGTTTTGTGTTGGGACTTTGACACCAAATTATTTGTCATCTAACCATGGTAGACACTAAACACTAATAAAATCATCTCAAATTATCTTTCAGGGGATAAGACTAGACTTACTACCTTTTCCCCAACTGGAATGCTCACAATCTAGTGTCCTTTGCACCATGTTTGAAGACCCTGTGAAAATGGCTATCAACAGAACATTTTATAAATAACTAAAATAAGAATTATGGGGAATGCACACAGTACATAATGCTTGTCAAAGCAATAGTCTAAACAAATAAAATGTACTATAGTTGTGCTACTTCAAAGACACTCTTTCTATATCCCTCAACACACTCTTTCTACCATACAAGACACATAAATTGTTTTTGGTAGAATAGAATAGGACAGTAACAAGAGACACCAAGAATTGAGGAATGAAGAGATTAAGGTGTAAAGCAAAAGCGTGTCTATGAAGATGGGTTTTTGCTATAATGGCAAGTTTCTTCGTTTCTTTAGGAGATTGGTTGAAGGCCTTACGCAAAAAAGGCAGTTTGAGAAGATGAGTTGTTGCTATTATTCTCCTTTCTTTTAGGAGAATTGGTCGAAGCCCTTCAAGGCAAAAAAGGCAGTCTCAGAACATAGGTTTTGCAAAAGTCTCACTCACGTATAACTCCACAATGATAACAAGGACCTTGCTTCCTCATCCAAAAAGTGACACAAGTTACATAGAAGGGTGTTAAAATGAAGCACTAGTGACATAGAATCCAAAATTAGTAGACCTTATAAGTGGCATACGAAAATATGTGCCATACAATCCAACCTCAAGCACCATACATGAACCATACAAATTTCGCAAACAAGAACCATATCAAGCAGAGGGTGTATAATCTCTCCACATAGCTGAACATATTTCTGTCCTAATTCTATCTCCTTCTATCCCATCCTGAGCTCTACTTAGCCATGGCTCCCTACGCAGTTCTTCCTCATCTAATTCCTCCTCATCTTCTGCTCTTCCACCTTGCCTACTTGTGGAGGCTAATTCACTATCGGCAGAAGCAGCGAATTCACTATCGGCAGAAGCAGCGAATTCACGATCGACAGCACCAACAAGCCCATCCCGAGGCATTACGCCTCTAATGAAGTTGTGAATACAACAACAGGCTATGACTAAATCAACCTGTTTGGGGAAGGGGTACATTGGTTCCCCGTGAAGGACGGTGAAACTCTTCTTAAGCACACCAAATGCACTTTCAATTACAGTTCGGGCTGAAGAATGCCTATGATTGAATAGTTCCTCAGCGGTCCATGGCCTGTTGCTTCGAAATTCATTCAGATGATACCTCGTCTTACGGAACGGGGTGATGAAATGACTGAGCAAGGGAAACCCGCCATCCACAAGATAATACTTCCCAGGGTGGCAGATAATTCCCCTCTCGTTAGCAAGCGTTTCCCCCAATAGTCTAGAGTCAGACGCAGATCCTTCCCAACCAGCTTCGACGAATGTGAATTTTAAGTCAAAATCACATGCAGCTAGTACATTCTGGCTAGTCCACCCCTTACGACATAAAAATCGGCCTCGCGTATCAAATGGCACTTTAGCCTGAATATGTGTCCCTTCGACTGCCCCAATGCAATTCTATCATATAGGAAGGAAAAATGTTACTGACATAGTCTACAAGAAAGGCATAATTATAAGGCTACAAAGTCAATACCTTGAAGTAAGGATACAATCTTCGATTCGCTCTAATCTATGGCGGTGTATCCAGTGATGGAGGTTTTATGAGTAAGTCTGACAAACTCATAATTGCGTCGAGAACCTTACTGAAATATCGACTAACAGTTTCCCCTGATCTTCTAAAATATGCTTTCATACAGCGGTTCCTCAGGTCATGTGAGATGATGTGTAAGAAAATCGCGAACTGCTCTTCCACTGAGCAGTGGAGCGTATCAGTTAGCCGCCCGGTACCCTTTAATATATGGACAAATCTTGTGAAACATTCCACATTCATTTGAAGGAGATCATGGCAGTGCTCGTCACTTCGCAGAGCATAGGGGAGAAATGTGCGTGGGGTGAGATAGGTGTTCTCATAAGGAGAACATTCGAAGAACGCTTCTTGTTCTTCGATCACTGCCGCCAAGGCTACAGCGGTACCAGCTGCAACCAAAGCGCACCCCTGCATCGCGAAACTCATTCCACCATCATCTCGATTACCATCGTCTTCGGTTGGTATTAAGCTCATTGCAAATGCATAAGTATACTCAAGAAATGAGAAATGAATGTATCTATTCATGAAACAAGGATGTAAGTATGGGTCAGTATTATGACTGGAAGATTCACTCTACAAGGATGTAATTAGAATCTACAATATTCAAAACTCAAATGTCTCTCACTAACCCCATGAACTGATTTTTAACTACCAACATGGGTTAGTTAACAATATTAAGTACTGCTTCTCTTTCATTAGCTTTCTTCTTTTTTGGGGCTAGGGTTTTGACTGGGAAAGAGCGTCTGTTGTGGAAGGGACAGGTTACTCAGAGGGTAGGGTTTCATTTTCGTGAGGAGAAGAAGCCAAAACCATGGAGGGGACAGATTATTCGAGAAAGAGAGACGAGTGGGTAGGGTTTTTTCTGCCCTTTTTTTTTTCTCCTCAATTCGATCGTGAGATTGGGTTTTTTCTTTTGGGATAAACTCCACAGTTGTATGCGAGCAAATTTTCGTCCTTCGGATATATTTTGCTCCCACATAAAACCCACCAACCAAACGTGGGTTTCCTGCGGAAACTCCACACATGTCCCAGGGCAAAAAAAAACCTGGCAACCAAACAGAGTTTAGTGGGTTAGTCGATGCTTCTTTATAAATAACTTGGTCGTTCAGCAAGCTATGGAATGGTTTTTTTGCAAAATTTCTACTACAAATGAAGGACATAAGTGCATTTGAAATTTCTACTACAAATGAAGGACCAACCACTGACAATCTTGGAGAAGAAAATGAGTGAATTTGGGTGGAATTGAAGGAGATAGGAAATGAGAAAGTAGAAATGGGAGAGCTATTAAAGAATTCACTTTGAGTCAAAAAAGAAAAAGAGATTTTTTTAAACTGGCCCATATTCATCATCACTCACCCAAACCCGAAGGGAAGAGTACTTAGACAATTCATTTTTGAGCTCTTAACAAGTGGACAACTACTCCCTTTATGCTATGTGGCTTGTAGGGATTTGCTCCGTTCCACACTCGGTTAGGCTGTCAGAGGTTTCGATAGGAATTCTATCTCTTATTGCATTTTAAAAAATATATTTAACTTCAATCAAGATAAGAAATATTCTTCACATGAATATGACTAAGGAATTATCCGAAAATCTAAAATGTTCAATTTTGGTCACATGATGGGTATATATATATCTATAATCTATCTATAATATATACTAAGCTTGTAAGATTACAAAATGTCATTCGCCTTTTCCAGGAAAAAGGTTTCTTTGGAAAAGTTTTTTGGGTTTCCCTCCTATAAGAAATCGTTTGCCGCCCTTACATATAGTTGCCAATCAATTTAAATTTCCCCAAACCAATTCGATTTTGCCTCGGATTTGATTTTGCCACCGGTCTACCCCTTAAAATCAGCAATTTTTCCTAAACGGTAGCTTAACATTAGAGGATTTTTTGAGATAATTTACCCAAAATATCAGCTCAAACTATTTCAGTTTCATATTTTTTTGATTCTCGACAAATCATCATAAATCAAAATTTTGGGTAAAAGAAATAAGAGGTAAGGGGAGTCCGGCTTTTACAAAATAGAAGTCTTGGGTAAATGAAATAAGAGGTTAAGAGGAGTCCTGCTTTTACAGAAGAAATACAAGAAACCCTCTTTCTTCTACAGCGGCGGCCGGCAACAACGTTCTCATGCCAAATACAACAAATACATCCATCTGCTCACTGGTAAGTTTATTCAGCTTCTTTCTCATTTCTTATCTTTGCATCCTCCTCCTTTCTTTGTTAGCTATATTTCTTCATTGCAAGAACCAAAGGAAAGGGATAACAGAGATTCAGACTTCAGGTATGTTCCTTTACATCCAGATTTTGCCTTTTTTTTTCTTTCATTTTGCCCTTTATCTTGATGATTTACCCTTTACCATCCAGATATAGCATTTGATAGCCAAGGTTTCCTCCACTGCCATCAAAATTTAGCTTCCATCAGTGCTAACATTGTGAAAATTCATGTCAACTTCGTAAAACCATTTTCTCAACTCTATTAATCTTCTCCATTTAACCCTTGGTCACTATTGGTTCCTTGGTGTTTTCATAAATATGAAAAGAACAAAACTGTAAAATATATATCTTTGCGCGACAGCTGCACCCCAATGGATGCCCGCATATACAGCATCCTTCATGAATTCATAATAACCTATGCATTAGGGTGGGCCCCACCATAATCTAGACTAACCTAAGCATTAGGCTGGGGCCACAAGTTTTACACCCATGCATAGCATGGGCCAGGAATTTTTCTTGAGATCCAAACATGGCCTAAAGGAGGTAAAGATTTTTCAGCTATATGGGTTGAAATCTTGCAAATTTTAATCTTTATTTTTCTCTGAAATAAATTATTTGAGATGGAAAAAATGACCCAATTAATTCAAAAATTTATTCCCTTCTAAATCGAGGAAAGGAAACATTTCCCCTAGAAAAAGTTTCGGTCGGAAATATTTTTCTTGAGATCCAAACATGGCTAAGGGAGGTAAAGATTGTTGTAGTGGGCGCCTCAATTTCATATTTGTTGCTACGTCTTTGGATTTAAGTTGAGGACTGAATCTGTAGTGGCTTCAAACCACACCAATTCTAGAGTTTCTACTGTTGTGATTAAAAGTTGCTTTTGCTGACCACTCTACATTTGATTGGTATCAGAGCATACCAAATCAAAGAGTATAACTGTATAAGTTTAGAAGCTTCAATGATTTCTGCTGCCGATGTTTAGAATCCACTTGGTTTTCACTTTCGCTCCACATCATATTTGGTATCAAAGCCAGGTTGTTGTATAAATTTCATTTTATGTGGTCTTGTGTGCTCAAGGCAACAATTCAGAGCAAGGTTCGTGTACGAGCTGCCATTGAGAGTGTTCTCATTGGATGTTGTATGTTGTTGCCCCAATCTGTTTACTGTGTCCACTAGTTTTTTCTTACTATTTTTGTCATTTATTTTTGAGTTTATTTATTTGGATACCACACTTTCAAATCAGGCACACAAGAGAGGTATCCTATAGGTGTCTATTTAGTTTAATTTTATTCTATTTAAATTACGACCTACATATTATTCATGTGTTTGCTTCTTTGTCACTTGTTATATAGAAAAGTGATGAAAAAGAGAGGTAATTGTAACCGAGTTTTTATATGGTGGCCGATCGTGAAAATCACAAGGGCAGAGTGTCAAATCTCTGCCCCTTGATTTTTTATCTAAGTGGAAAGTCAAAAAAGGGTCTTTGACCAGGATAAAAAATCGAGGGGCAGAGTTTTGACACTCTGCCCTTGTGATTTTCACGGCCGGCCACCATATAAATTCTCATTATAACCTATTGTTGTTTTCTTTTTTATTTCAATAAAAGATTACCTTTTACCATAACTAGTAAAAGGCTACAGTCCTTATTTTTTCAAAAAAGTTTCTTTTACTTATATTTCTAAAATCTTTGTTCTTTCTAATAAATCTTCTAACTACATACATCCAAATATAGTAGGGAAAGTTTCTCCAAAACTGTGTTCTGTTGGAGAAATTACTTCAGAATGGAACCATTATGACATTTCATGTCTGTTTGGTGTTGTACGATTAAAAAGACCAAAATGCCTTATTCTCATTCTTCTTTGTTTTCCTATTTTTTAATCTCCACCACCATGCCTGACCATTGCTGCAACTTGAAGGAGGAAGAAGAAGCAGAGGAAGAAGCAAACAGAAAGAATTGATGTTGGGAAAAATAGAAGATGCTAGAAAAATGGAAAAGAAGAGGGAGAAGGAAAAAAAGGAGAATTGACACTCCAAAGAATGGATCGGAAAAAATGAAAAAGGGGAAGAAGAGAATGTTGGGGTCGTATTGGTGGAATTGGGGTCGACTTGGTGAGATTTAGGATTGACTCAGTATTTTTTAAAGTCAACTTGGTGAAATTTAGAGTTGACTCTGTGAGATTTTTCGGTCAACTCAGTGACGCCACATTTCACGAAGTCGACCAAAATTCTCACCGACACGGCCACAATTTCCACTTCCTCTCTCTCTCTCTCTCGTTTTTTTTTAAATTTTTTCTGGAGTCTTCTACTTTTTCCATCGTCGATTCTTTTGTTTCCTTCTTCACGCTCTTTTCTTCATCTAATTTGTCCACTTTTTCATCGTCTTCTTCTTTCTCTTCTTTCTCCTCTTCTTCCACCTTTTTCGAGTTGCAGCAATGGTTGTCGGTGGTGGTGGAGATTAAAAAACAGAAACAATTAAAAAAGAACGAGGCATTATAGTCTTTCTCACAGTACACGAAATTGAATAAAACACCATTGACGTGTCATTTCAAAAAAGATAACACAATTTTCGACGAACTTTCCTATTATAGAAAAGGTTCTTTTTTTGACATACAACCCTATTTCAATTAAAAATAATCATTTTTATTTTAGGCACTCCCCAAATATCTTTTTTTTCTTCCATTTTCTTTTATAGCAGGACAAAAAATGGACTCCTATCCTACTTCTAAAAAAATAACAGTAGGCTCTCCTCTCAAGAGGATCTTTCATTTCTCTCTTCCCCTCAAAATCTTAGAAGGGGGTGGGGTGGGGATATTTCCCTCGATTGGTGCCATTCTCGAAAGACCCCCCCCCCCCCCCCTTCTCTCTCTCTCTCGCCTCCTATTGCTCAAAAGGTTACAGGAGAACTCTCTTAAAAAAAGTCATTTCTTTCTCTGCACACACTTTACTATAATGTAGACTTTCTACAATAGTTTTTTTCACCATACAAGCCATTAGTACACAAATACAAACTAGAATTTATACTTTTTTCCGAAGCATTTTATTTAATCTCGATCTTATATATTGGGGCGATGCGCGCATCAAATCTTCAGCATTCATATTGATTTTCACACAGGGCTTCTACGGAATACCAACTTCTCAATCCATCCATGACAGATCCACCATCAATGATTGGACCCACGAATCGCAAGCATCGTGAAAGATTTAATCCTCTTCTTTTATTATTCTATTGTTTATTTATTAGATCCATACATAAACAGATTGCACATAAGCTATTCTTAAATTTTATTTATTTAAATAATTTTTTTGCTTTAGGTTATTGTCTTATGCATTTTATAGTAACCGATCATATGCATACTTTATCATTTATAAATTTCCAGATCAAATTTGATTGATATAGATTTCTTTGAAGTTATTATTTTATTTAATTATAATCTTTGCTTGCAATACATCATTTTGTTGATAAAATTACATATCTAAAGCTTTCTATACAAATTTTAGGTTAAAACTTTTACATATTCACTTCGACATGTTGAACTAGTCATGACTCATTGGAAAATTCAAAATTTCAAACCTTTTATTTATTTTTAATCTTGTTTTCTTTGGTGTATGAGATCAAGGGATAAGTAAATACATTAAAAAAAGATCTTCTAAAGAGGATGTATAATTGAACTCTGTGTAAAGAAAAGATGGTAGAGAGATGGTGTGTCTAGTAGCAAAATATGAGAGAAATGACTTGTTTCTAAGAGAATTATATGATGAAAGGTCTTGTGAATACGTACTCAGCATCCCATCCTTATATTTGATCCGACAGCAGCTCACTTTTTGATGGGCTGCTGTTGGATCAAATCTCAAGATGGTACCTTTATCGTACCGCCTTTATGTGTTCATACGGCCTTTCAGCATATAATTTCCTTCTACAAGGGGAGGGAGAAAGATATTTTGGTACAGGCAGATTTTAGCTATAATATAAAATTTTATTTCTTTCTATATTTATGTATTTCAAATTTAGATGTTTACAACATCCTCTGTAGAAGAATATGAAGAGATTAATTTCATACTTGCGCAGGGGTTGGGCTGTCTCAAATGTAAGCAAAAGTCTGAGTGTTCTTGATCTTTCTGGCAAGGAAAAAACTGCTAAACCACCCAGACGCCTCTCAATTCCTGCCAAGTCTTCTGTCAGCCCACTATCGAGACCGGTTAGCAGCATTATTAGAACAAAGAAATCAACTAGCAGCCAAGGAAATTGTGATACACCTGCCTCTGATGCGTCAAAGTCGACAAACAGGCAGAAATTCAGTGTTCTCTCATCTGTCTCTTATTGGATATCACAGATTAAGATATCTGAATCTCCTGCTATGCATTCAATTTCACTTGGGTTTTTCAAACTTGCCTTAGAGTCTGGATGTGCGGTATCTAGGCCCGTATATTCTTCAATTTCACAATGACACACTGCTTGTATTCTATGTCACAAATATCTCCAATATTTTCAAATTATCACGTTTTTATTGCGACATTTTGATAAAACGACAATTCCGAAATAATCCCTAGATTTGAAAAATATAGCTATGTTTTTCATTTTTATCATAAAATATAGCCATAATATCATGATATTATCCTGACATTTTCACGATATTTTTATATTATATATTCTCACCATTATTGGATGATCCTGACCTGGATAAAAGGATATGACTGTAGGATAAAAGACATGATTTTAACATAAAATGAGGAAATAATGCCAATAATTAAGCTGAACACTTGATCACCTCGGGACTGGAGGCAATGTTCTAGACTAGCTAGGTACACCAGATTGATGAGGATGAACACCATGGGTGTGCAATTTTTTACAGTTGGAAACCTGTATTACCAAAAAATAATATGGGCACATCTATTCGTATCACTATTCATTTCTACATTGGCACCTTTTCTGAATTTGAAAGGTCTTTTCTTAACTTCTTCCTGCCATATCTGAATTGAAAAGGTCTATTAACTTCTTTCTACCATATCTGAAGAATTGAAAAGGTCTTTTCTTAACTTCTTCCTGTTACTGAATTTACATTGGCACCATATCTGGATTGTTCAATTGAAAACTCTATTGCGAGGTGTCATATTCAAATGCTAGAAAATGAGAAATTAACTATGGGTTCATATTCAATGTGGACAAAAATCTTCTGACTAGACAGTTAAGATTGTTCATCTAATGAGGGTTTCAGGCTACTGCAAATTCGTGGTTCGCCTTGCTAGATTATATCTTATGTGTCTAGTAGTTGGTTACATTGATTGAGTTGTGGTACATATATTGCTTCAAGGGATTTGCTAGCGACTATCCCGGATGGCATTTCACGGCTGGCTAGTAGTTGGTTACATTAATTGGGTTATGGTACATATATTGCTTCAAGGGATTTGCTAGCGACTATCCCGGATGGCCTTTCGCGGATGGCTGTTGCATGTGAGAGAAGCCACACAGGCCCACTTTTAATCAGATTTTGTTTTATGAATTTTATTCATCTGCGGTGGCTGCTCTCAAATGCAACAGCTAGCCATAAAATGCCTTTCTGCGATGGTCCCTAGCAATCCCCATTTTTCAATATATGGTGTTACCTGTTACCTTGATAGAAAAGGTTTGTCTCTAGTGGTCTTTCTGTGGTTGACTTTATTCAACTTGTTCAGCAGCAAATATGGTTCCCAGGGTTGAACCTCTTGCTCAATTGGGAGGTCTTCCAATCTTACAAACCTTTAGTCTTCATTATTTCAGCACTCTCATATCAATATATGGTGTTCCTTGTTACCTTGATAGAAGAGGTTTCATCAGAGCTGTTTTGGTCATTTTGAGGGATTTGGTTCAATCTGTTAAGCAGCAATGATGGTTTGTGGCATTGAGCCTGTTCAATTAGAAGGTCCACATATCTTACAACCTTTTATTGTTTTAGTCCTCTCGTATCAACAATTTATTTTGTTCAATTTTAATCTGAGGAAAGGTATCTGGTGTTACAACCATAGTTTCAAAATGCCTCAGCATCATTGTCAACTCGGTCGTGTCAACTCCCTTTTACGCTGGACGAGTTCCTGTCCGAATCCGCATTTTCACCCTTCAAAGTAAATACGTTCTCCTTTGACTCCATAATTATAACTTTTTCATATGAGTTCTCGATCGTGGCATTCCAAGTGACTAGGATTTGATTTGGCTTCTTTTTGAAACAGAGATTAAAACCTTATTTTAATGATTTTGTTGTTTTTGCCTCTAATCCGAAACAATTAATTCAAGTATTCAACTACACTTGATTTGTATTCGTTATTGTGATGATCCAGAGATCTAAAGTGACCTTAGAATATGATTTTATTCAAGATCTATTGTACTGTTGATTGTACTGACTCGAAGCTCAATATTCCCCTGGTAGCCAATTTTAATTATTTAATTAATTTCCTTTACCAATCAAAAGCTGATTGTTGGTTGACTTCTTAGTAGTATTCCATTTGTGGTTCTTCAAATACCTCTAATCCGATACATGTTTTTAACTCAGCTATTGAGGGGCTGTAATCCTGTTCGTTTGAAGGTTTCCTTTTTCCTTCAATATCGACGCCTGTTAATTTCTGACATTCCCTCAACCTAAACATGAAAGGATGTTTTTGGGGGTCTAGCCCAACTGTGATGTTACTCAAAAGAGGAAGGGATTAGAAACACCCTTAACTGAAAATTAAAAAAAGAACCCTTGAGAGGAGCACGATTAACAAAATAAGAAATTGTTGATTACATCTCCTATTGTTATTATTATAAGTTGTTATATGGTAATTATGCAGTTAATGAATGTGCAAAATGTTATTTCATGATCCAAGGCAATCAGGTGTTATGCCCCAATACAGTTTGGCCATGCCCAAAAATCTTTTTCATCGCTATGTTTATTGAGATTTTTTTTTACTTCTAAATTGGTCTCTGGCCTTTTAAATTTTCTAACCATCTTTTTAAAGCATTTGCTTCTCGTTTTGTTTTCTCTCTGTTTGAAGGTCACTAAGAACATGTGATGTATACGCTATTCTCGTTTTATTTTCTATCTGTTTGAAGTACACAAATCAGAAGGTTGGTACTGTATGTTCATTTGAAGTGAGGCACTTTTGGGTCATGGCCCAACGATATATAGCAGCCTTCAACAGGTAAAATGGTTTAGATTATGAATTAGTTCCTCACACTTGTACACTTGCCTGCTAATATGTTTTGCCCCAAAAATACCCACCAATTTGTCATCTAAATGCTCTGTTCATGTTTTGCAAATTTCTTTATCATAGTATTAGTATTTGCAAGTAAACATGTGCATTTTGCCTTGACAGTAGAATAGTAGACAGTCAAAACTAAACATATATTAAAATCCTACAAATGTATTCATGTGCTTTTGTGTGCTTGTTTGAAGGTTTTAAGCAAAAGACAAAGAACAAGTGTTTGTGTTTTAGTGGTGAACAGTGATAATTGCTGTGTGTCTAGCATTGTTTTATTCTTGTGGTGATTGCCAGAACTATATTGATATAATTTAATTTTTTTGTTTTGTATACATTTGAAACATAAATTATGGATTTTTTGTTATAAAGGTTGCATGGTTTCTATGAGTGACTTCTTTTTTCTGATTAGGAGATCCATCTGCATTTATTTTGATTTTGTCACTTCTCTTTAATAGATTTTTGGTAAATTTTGAACTGTACCAGCTATTCACAAAAATATAAAATAAATAGTGAAGTGCCATTATCAAAATTTAAAGTGCAGATATCAAGTCCCTCTAGTTATGGCTCTCAGTTTTGAATCAATGCATTGAGAATCATACAGTCCAAATTGCATGAGGGAGGATGGAAGAGAATGCTGGATATTTGGAGGTGGTAGACAAAGGACATGGGGACAAAACTAAAAAACAGGTGAATGGAACAAATAAGAGAAGCTAAATCAATCAAACAAAGAGAGTTGAAATACGACAGGCATATAAAAATGTAAAAAAAAGAAACCAAAAGTAGTTAATGTCTACCCAGCCTAGCTGTTTGACAGGCAATGCATGGGTCTTCCCACTTTATTCACTCAATGAACAACCTCTTTTTATTGTCTCTTTCCTCTCCCATTAGATCTTAAGACCAGAATCAACCCAGATCTTGAGAAACAAAAAAATTTTGTTTGATAGTGAGGATTCTCAACTAATCCACTATGTGAAAAAATATGTACAAAAAGTCCATAAAAACGGAGGGGGTCACTATCTATATCCACTTTTGACTTCAACTTTTAAGGTTGCTCAAGTGTCTAGTCTCTCTTTTTATAAACTTACTATAAAATTTTCTATTTATTATCTATATATAATGGGGAGAAATTTTTTAGCTGGCCATTGATAAGCTTCAGGTTATTTAAAACCTTATAGATGCATGTCCTTATAGTAACTAAATATCATATCTATGTTATAGATCTGGATACTATATATGATGGGGAACTTGGTTGGCTATTGACAAGCCCCATGCTATTTTTTTGAATGGTAGAAAAGTTTATTAAAGAGGAAATAATGGGATAATCCCTGTCTCAGGGGTCAATACAAGACAGAAAAGAAGTATACAAATACAGACACAAGTACTACTAGTGGGCCGTTAAGGAGGGAGAAAATCAAACAACTCTAAGCCTTCCTTAAACACTCTTGGTCTAGGTCTAGCTAGCTTATTATTGGCTTCGCCATTTGCCAATCTTACATGCTGGAAAGAAATATAGGTCTCAATATAAATGGCTAATGGCCACACAATTCAGTACTTAGTTGAGTTTTGAGATAGAGTTGCTAAAATTCTTGGCATGCATGGTGGTTCCAACTATATATCTTCAAGAAGTAGCATTGTAGTGCATCTTCATTTTATTTTCAACATCTTTTTTTTTCGTTTTTTACAAAATCCCCTTTGAACATTGTGGTATGTGATGACGCCAAAAATCTAACTGTAAGAACTAGCTTCGCAGAACCTGTAATCCTGCTCTCACAGAGAAAGCGTCAGTGGGCCCGAGTTGTGGCTCCAGACGGCCACTTCGACACTCAAGTCAGAGATGGGCAATCACAGATGATGGATGGGGAATGGGAGAGAGTTTATGTCAAGTTACCAGACCAAAGGAGAAGAGGGAGAATGGAATGCCTTTTGCTTGAGTGCGTAGCCCCCTTTTTATAGGGGAGGAGATCCACGATCTTGGAGATATCAATCGTATCTTTGATTTAGCCCATGTGGAGCGTGATGGCTGGAGAATAAGATCGCGGAGATATCAATCATACCTTTGATTTAGCCCACGTGGAGCGTGATGGCTAGAGAATAAAATCGTGGAGATATGACTTCCGCTGATCATGGGCGGAGATCGTGGATGGTGAATTGGGCGGGACGTTTTGAATTCAAAAGCCGCACCTTAGGTGTAACGGCCGTCCGGATTAGTCGTTTGGGGGCGAGATCCCCGCGATTGTGTTTGATTTCCCTGGTAGCTCGGTACCGGTCAAGGGAGAAGTATCAAGGAGGCCCAATCAATGTTCGTTACCAAGTGTTGCTGCGGGGGTTGTATTGATCTAGTTGAGTAAGGGATTTGAGGGTCGGTACCGTGAATGTCGATTTTTACCCCCAACATACTGCCCCCTACTTTCTTGTCCCTTTGTAAGGGTCAAGGAAGTAGTTAAATTTTCAAGCGGTGAGCCGACGCCGACTCTCTGAAAATGATGGAGTTGAAGCGTCTTTATCGGGAATCGGCGGGTGAATTCAATGTGTCACATTGTTTAATAGGCGCGTTATTCTATCCTCAGTGGTTTTCGAGAAACGGTGGAAACATTTGAATCCCGCCTTTTTTTTTGCGCGCTTTTTTAAAAAGCGGGTCAGGCTATTATTATCCCGCTTCGAAGGAGATTTCAAAAATCGGCGGGACATTAAATCCCGCTCGATTTTCCCGCCTAGCGACCTTTTATAAAATGGGAGTGAGGGAAAGAACTATCTGCCATATCTTCTTTCTTTCTCCTTTCTCTTTCTCTTTCAGTTTTTCTTTGTTAAAAATGTCTCAGGAGCTCGCCGGCGATGATCAACCAGGGGCGATAATTCCGGTGGTAGAAGTGAATTCGCCGTCGGATAGAGAAGAGGAGCCTCAGGTTTTCTTCGGAGAGCCGGTGTCTCTTAGAACCAGGGAATCGCAGAGGGCAAGAAACTTGCCGGCGGCAGGACTTGGTTCGCCGGAAGTGATGACTCTGGTGGCGGTGATTTCTCCATCGGCTGGAGTTGAGGGGGCGGATCGCGGCTCCCAGAGTAAGAAGAAGCGGAAAGTGGAAACCCAAGAACACTTGGGTTTCCCCGCTCCCAGAGATTGCCTTGCTCCTGGCGGCGTTCCCAGCTTCATTGCCAATTATAAGTGGTATTTGAAGCATACTATGGAGAGGGGACCCGGGGTGGCAGATCAACTTCTTCAGCAAGGCTCGGAGGTTCTCCGGCTGAGGGCTAAAGTCGAGAAGTTGGAAATGGAGAACGAGGCCCTGAAGGTGATGTTACAAAAAGTAACCGAAGGTGATACGAGGATCGGCTCCGCGTCATCTGGTCTCGAGCCTCATTTGGAGGTGAATTTGCCGGAGGAGGATCTTGAGGAAGACCCTGAAGAGGATCTGGAGGAAGATCCGGACAAATGATTGCATCCTCGGCCACGACCTTGGCACAGTCAGTTTGAAGCCTCCTTCCGGGGCACAGAAGATCGTGCCAAGTGGGTTTCGTGGCGATGGTGGGGTCCAATGTCTGGTAGCACTTGGTGGTTCACCAGGCGTATGATACTGAAGTTCCTGGTGTCAACCCTTCGTAGTTTCCTTCTCGAGCACCTGGTTAAATATCCCAGTAGCATACTTTTGTCCAAGCCGGTGGACCGCGGACGACATCTCATTCCTTCTATCTTTTGTAGTTAGCCGTAGTTTAATGGAGTCTCGGATGTATTTCTTTTTTGTTTTTGGCCTAGAGGCCCTCCTTTTCTAAAGGTTCTTTTACTTGTAAATGAAAGGACATTTGTCATTTCTATTGTTTCTCAGTACTATTCCTTATCGATAGTGGTGTGTGGTCGACACTCGTAGATGTATGTTAAATATGTTGTTTAATAATAATTGGAGCCGAATGTTACGACTCACGCATCATCATGCGAGGGTGCATCGTTTTAGTTGGAGTTACGTTCATGGCACAAATGTGCACATTCGGTCCCGAGTGTACCTTGACCTTAGCGTGGATGTCTCATAGCTTGAGTGTATCGCATGATTATTTTCACCAAATGTTATTCGGCACCCGGGGAAGGTTTGCTTTCTGAGTGCTTGTTGACGTGTCCTGAGGGGTACTTCGAAGAGACACGTGTAACGGTCGCGACTCTTGGGTGACGGCGGTTTGGCGCTTCAAGTAATGATGGTGAAACGGCGTATTTATGGCCTTGATAACCTTGTGCATATCCCGGAACGCCACGTGTCGTGTAACGTCAGAGGGACGCGACTTTTGAGTTTTCCCGCTCGAAGGCCTATAAAAGACGCCCCCCCCCCCCCGTTTTTTCTTTCTCTTCTACTCTCTCTTTCTTTTCCTTCCGCATTCCGGCGAGACCCTCACGGGTTTTCCAGTATAAAGTTCCATTTTTTTCCTGCGGATCATTTCCCTTTTTCTGTCGAAGTCTTCCATTTTGCTTTTTTCTCTTGCGTTGATCGGGGTTCTGTGAGATTTCAAGCTTTCCAGCCCAATTTTTTTTTTTTTCAACGGTATTGGTTCTTCTTCTCCGGCAAGCTTCACAGCCGTTCTCTCCAATTTCACCGGTGCGTTTCTCAACTCGATCTTTGCATTTTATTTCTTCAAAAATATTCATGTCGGAAAATACAGATTCACAGAACCAGTCGATTGAGCTCGTGGGAATGGAGGAATCATCCTCTTCTCCCCATGTCCCGTCGGAGATGGAAGTGGAGAGCGCACCAGAGCAACTGCCGGTGAAAAGACGTAAAATTAGGGCCAAGAAAGTGGGAGGTGGCACGATGATCGAAGAGAACGGAGGATCCCAAAGAGGATAGCGCCACGTCCAAAGAAAGAAGTGGATCTGATTCTCCCTATTGAGCCTCTAGGGGCGGCAGAGTCGGTGCCGAGTGATGCTCCCGTGACTGCTGCGTTGGTTGAGGATAGGAGTGACTCATGTTTGGCACTGATGGATGTCTAAATTAGGTGTCTTCCTAGGGAGTCAGTGGAGGTTCATAAGCCGCGTGTGTCTCCCGGTGGGGCATATCGTCCTGAAGCCGCCATGAGCTCAACGGGCATTCTCCAACCTTCAGATCTCAGGCGGTTGCGGGAGAAATATCATATTCCGGATGAGTATGAAGTTCGGCTCCTTACCTCCAACGAGTGGGAGTGTAGCAGCAGCGTGGAGAGAGAGACAGCCTTCTACAAAGATGTTATTGAGGCGGGTATTCGCTTCCCTCTCCATCCGATTCTGATAGACTTTTTTGATTTCTTAGGCCTGGCGCCGTCCCGGATTTTTCCAAATGGGTGGAGGGGTCTTTTGGCATACATAGTAAAAAGTAAAATGGTAAGGGCCCCACTATCCTTGGATGTTATTCGGAAATGTTTTCTTATGAAGATGAAAGGGGATTGGGTAGACAATGCCCAACGGCGGACACTGATGATCATGGGCGGAGCTCCATCTTCCATTAAACGGTGGAAGAACGAGTTGTTTTTTGTGAAGCCGCCTCAAGCAGCCAGGTGGCGATTCCCCTTCGATTGGAGAGAGCCCAATGAGGAGAAAATGGGGTTGAAGTTTTCCTTAGGAACATTAAGTCAGCTGGTTTTCAACGATGTTGTAGGTAGGGTGTGGAAGTAGGAAAGGAGAGGTTTGATGTTCGGAATTTCAAGTCCGAATGAGTATTGGTCAAATTTGGTCTAAGCAACGTTGTGGTAGATTCGGAGGATGAGGCTCGGGGCAGAGGTGTGGAAGGGGGGAGGAATATGAAACGAGTGTTGACGAGATTCACTCTGGTGATTCCCTCTTCCGACCTTCTTTTCTATGTTTTTGTTTGCTTCCCTTTTATTATGTCATGACTTGTTTCCTAGTTTTATCACAAAAATGGTGGCGCAAAGTTCGGGCGCTAATATTTCTGCTTCGGCGATGGGGGAGGCGAGAAGATTGAAGACTGAGGAAGTAGCTCGGCAGAATCATGAGAGAGCCTTGAAGCGCCAGGCGGCTAAGGCTGGAAAAGGGTCGGCTCCGAACGTATGGTCCAAGGATACTGCATCTCCGAAGAGGCCCGTTCATGGTAAGCGGCAAGCGGCAAGCGGATTTGCCAGGGAAGAGCCCTAGTAAGAAGGGAAAGTCGGCAGAGGGAGAGGGTCTTAAAGGTAAAGACCCAATTGTGACTCAGGAGACCCTGCCTGTCGAGGGTTGCGATGGAACCCAGGCTCTTTTCAAGCCGGTGACTCTTTCGAAGGATCAGGCGACCCAACAAGGGCCTTATTTTGATCCTAAATGGAAGGTGGGTATTGAAGATTCTGCCCTTCGTAACCCGAGGGTGGCTATAGAGATGGCGATGACGAGCGTCTTGCCAAGAGACTTGGCGGAGATGGAGAAGTGTTCGCATTATTCTTTGGGCCGGGACATGGTTGCTTTGGCGAAGAAGGTGTGTGCATTTATCTTAATTCTCCGGACGTCCTTTAGGCTTTACGAATACTTATTTCTCCCCTTTTTGTTCACAGTTGTCAGATATTTGTTCTTATACTTCGCGGCGCATGGACAAGTACCAATCTCTCTATGCTCACGCATCCAAGGAGGTAAAGAATTATGCGGATTCGCGGGCGAACGATAGGAAGGTGTTCGAGGAATCCTTGGCAGATGCGAGAAAGCTTCAGGCAGATGCCCAGGCTGAGCTTCAGAGGGTAAAGGACGAACTTAGCCATGAAAAGGAGATCCGTGCTAACCTTGAAAAAGTGCGGGACGAGGTTGCGCAGCGTGAAGGAGAGATTCGGTCCCGGGCGATTGCCGAGTTTCGCCAGTCTCAAGAGTATCAAACGGATATGGCACTTCATGTCCTGGAGTTTGAGGCGAAGGGGTTCATTGACTGTCAGAACTAGGTTAAGGCCATAGACTCCACATTTCCCGTTGACAGGCTGGAGGGACCACCAGGGATCGAACTTTCCGAGGGAGAGGATTCGGAGGCGACTGAAGCGAACGAAGCGAACCTCGCGGTTGCGTCTCCTGGAGTGGAATCCTCTGTCCCACCCATGGGAGCATCCTCTATTAGAGAAGATCTGGGGAAGGATGCTTAGTGGCAGGGCCCTTGCAATTTTCTTTTCGCTTTTGTTATGAACTGGATTTGTAAAACTAAATTTTATTGTGGTGTGTGACGGAAGGGTTCGTCCTTCGAGGCGATCCCTACTCATGGTGATGCTTTTGAAACATTTTTACCTTTTTGCTGGTGATAGTAAATTTTTTCCTGATTCTGGCGATATATTGATTTGTTTTTTGAAGCAGTACTTTGTAGATAGACTCTTCACCGAGCCTCTTTGGGCATCGATTTATGAGTCACATCCTTCAAGTAGATAGATTCTCTATCGACCCTCTTCGGGCACCGGTTTATGAGCTGTGTCTTTCAAATAGATAGACTCTCTACTGAGCTTCTTCGAGCACCAGTTTATGGGTCATATCTTTTAAGTAGATAGACTCTCTACCAAGCCTCTTTGGGCACCGGTTTATGGGTCATATCTTTTAAGTAGTTAGACTCTCTACCGAGCCTCTTCGAGCACCGGTTTATGGGTCATATCTTTTAAGTAGATAGACTATCTACCGAGCCTCTTTGGGCACCAGTTTATGGGTCATATCTTTTAAGTAGATAGACTCTCTACCGAGCCTCTTTGGGCACCGGTTTATGGGTCATATCTTAGATAGACTCTCTACCGAGCCTCTTTGGGCACCGGTTTATGGGTCGTATCTTTCAAATAGATAGACTCTCTACCGGGCCTCTTCGGGCACCAGTTTATGGGTCGTATCTTTAACCTTCGTTTGTAGCTTGTTTAGTTTGGAGATTTGTCGATGTAATCGCTCTTGCGGATGGAGAATCGAAAAGGAGATTTTATTACTTGGGGAGAATGATTACATGTCTGCAATATCACAAAGACAAAGAACAAACACATAGATTTATTGGAAATAAGGAAATGAAAACAAATTACATTCTTGCCTATTGGTAGAATTTCTTCAGATTTGAAATGTGCCAAGTGCGGGGAAGGGGTTGCCCTCTAAGTCTTCCAGTTGGTATGACCCAGGCTGGAGAGTGCGGGATACACGGTAGGGTCCCTCCCAGGTGGGAGCCAATTTTCCCGAGTTGCGAGGGTCAGAGACTTCGGATCGTTGCAGTACCAAGTCGCCCGTCCTTATTACTCTTCCTCCATCCTAGAGTTGTAGTATCGGGCGACTCTGTGTTGATACGCCGCCATCCTGACTCGGGCTCTTTCTCTAGTTTCTTCGACGAGGTCGATACTGCTCCTTAGGTGGTTGGGATTGGCCTTTTCATTATATGCTTCAAGCCTCGGAGAGTGGGCCCCAATCTCGACGGGTATGACCGCGTCTACCCCAAAGGCAAGGATGAATGGCGACTCTCCTGTTGCGGTTCTGGGGGTAGTTCGATAGGCCCAGAGGTGATTCGGTAATTCTTTTGCCCATAAGCCCCGGGCGTTTTCTGCGCGTTTCTTTAACCCCTGTAAGAGAGTCCGATTGGTTACTTCCACTTGTCCGTTAGCTTGTGGATGACCGACTGAGGTGAACCGTTGATCGATACCGAGTTTTCCGCAAAAATCTTTGAACCGTCGGCTCGCAAATTGAGTCCCATTGTCGGTCACCTTGGCCTTGACCCACTTGGTGAAGTAGTCAATGGCAACGTACGTCATTCGGTGTCCCTTGGTCGAGTTAGGAAAAGGCCCTAACAAATCCAATCCCCGCATAGCGAATGGGACTGGATTGGAGATGGGTTTGTAAGGAACTGCAGGAAGACAAGGTACGGTAGTGAACTTCTGGCATTGCTCGTAGTTTTTGACAAACTCAGATGCGTCTTGCTGGAGAGTTGGCTAGAAAAAACCTCAGTGAAGGATCTTGTGAGCCAATACCTTTCCGCCTGAGTGATCGCTACTGATTCCTTCTTGGACTTCTTTCATGGCGAGTTCCGCATCGGAGGGTCGGAGACATTTCAATAAAGGCCATGAAAAGGACCACTTGTATAACTCCTGTCCATCGAAGATATAATTGGCGGCCTTGGCGACCAGGCGTCGAGCTTCCTTTCTATCCGAGGATACGACACCGTCTTTTAAGTACCGTACTATAGGATCCATCCAACTAGGTTCCTCGTTGAGTTGTAGGATTTCTTCTTTCTCAATGCTAGGTTGAGGGAGGATCTTGGTGTAGATGTTTCCCGACTCAAACATTCTGGACAAGGCCATCTTGGAGAGAGCGTCAGCGTGGGTATTTAAAGTTCGGGGAACTTGCATTATCTGGAATTCTTCAAAGGTGGAGATTTCCTTTCTCACCTTTTCTAGGTATTTGATCATCCGCTCTTCTTTAGCTTCGCTGAAGCCATTTACTTGGCTGCCACCAATTGCGAATCACTGTGGACTCTGATCCGATTGACTCGTAATTCGGTGGTGAGAGCTATTCCCGCGATCAAAGCTTCGTATTCCGCCTCGTTATTCGATGCTTTGAAATCTAGTCGCAGGGCGTACTCCGCAATAAAATTGTCCGGTCCTGTTATGACCAAGCCGGCACCACTGCCCCGGTGTTGGAGGAGCCGTCCACGTACAACATCTACAGTGGATCTTGGTTCTATTGGATCAGAGCCGATTCTTCGGCTGGGAGACTTGGTCCTTCTGATACCTCTATCGGTATCATACGTCTGGATCTGGTTGTATCAGGAGAAGGCATCCATGAAACTTAGCATCTCATGCCCGGTGGTGGCATCAATGAGGTGATCGATCATTGGTAACGGGTAACAATCTTTGGGACACGCTTTGTTGAGATCCGTGAAATCTATGCAGATTCGCCATTTGCCATTGGATTTTCTGACCATCACAACGTTGGCCAGCCACTCCGGGTAGTAGATTTCTCTGATGAATTTGGCATCAAAGAGTTTATCTACTTCTTCCTTGATGTGCTTTTGTCTTTCGACGGTGAAATTACGTTTCTTTTGCTTGACCGGCTTGGAGTTTGGGTCCACATTCAATTTGTGGACCGCTACATTGGAGGAAATTCCCTGCATATTGGAGGCGGACCAGGCAAAGATATCCGAATTAGTCTTTAAGAAATTGACGAGGTCAGTTTTAAGTTTACCTGACAGGAGAGAACCTATTTGGACGGTTTGTTCGTCGGCACCGGGGAACAGAGGAATTTTCGTGAGTTCCTCGACCAGTTCTCCCTACTTTACCTCAACTCGAGGGTCGGTACCGCCTATGAAGAAGGTTTCTTTGGCGGCCTTTTTCTTTTCCAACAGGGCGGCGTAGCACTCCCGGGCTTTCTCTTGGTCGCCGATAACCTCTCCTACGCCAAGTTTTGTGGGAAACTTTATTTTCAAGTGGGCAGTGGAAACCACTGCCCCTAGTTCGTTCAGCGCTGGCCTTCTGATGATTCCATTATAAGTGGAAGGGACACGAACTATTACAAAGGTTTGCATGATGGTGCGTTGGATCGGGTGAGCACCAAATGTTACAGGGAGTTTGGTTTTCCCTCGTACCTTGACTTCTCCTCCGGAGAATCCGAAGATGGACCAGTCAACAGGCTCCAGCCTATCACTGCTGATGTCCATTTTGGCGAAGGCGTCTTGATGGAGGACATTGACTGAGCTGCCAGTGTCTATCAAGATTCGCCCCACGTTAAAGTTGGCGATGGTGAGTCGGACTACCACAGCGTCATCATGCTGCCGATCTATCGTTCCATAATCTGCCTCTGTAAAGGTGATAGGCACATTGATACTTGGGTCTGTCCTTGACTTCTTGAAGGGGTTTGCTATGGAGTTGATTTGTCCCACATAAAGGGCGCATCCTTCGTCGGTCGGTCCTCCGGACGCCGGACCTCCATAGATGGTGTCGATATTTCTGGTGATCTTAGGTGCTTTCTCTTGATCCGAAGCTCTTTGCCTACTATTTTCTGCACGGTGGTTTGGCGAGCGACAATGTTCGTCCGGCCGGTGTATTTCGGATCGGGGTTGATGCTGGCTCCTTGGGGAATTTTGAAGGTAACGGTCAATCTGACCCAGTCCCGCGAGTCTTTCAATTTCATTCTTCAGATGATAGCAATTGTCGGTGGTGTGCCCATGATTTTGGTGAAAACAACAATATTTGTTAGAGCTTTTACCCTTTCCCGAGTTTCTCATTCTTTCGGGCTAGTGTATGGGTTCTCTATCACAGATTTCATACAAGATATTTGAGATGGTGTTGTTCAATGAAGTGTAGTTGACCCTATCAAACTGGGGATTTCGACGACTCGGTCGATCGTTGTGTCTTGCCTGCTTATGACTCCGTAGCGCCCTAGAGTCGTCTTTTCATTTTTCGGTTCCTCGGGAGTTCTCCAACTCCCTTTCCATGGCGAATGATTTCTCATTATTGATGTATCTGTCTGCAGTGGCCATGAGTTCTTGGAGGTCGCGAGGAGGATTCACATTCAAGGCGACTTTCATGTCTCTATCTCGGATGGCATGGCGGAGTGCAGCGCGAACCATATCGAGGTTTGTTAATTTGGTGGAGTTCCACTCGGAACTGACCGTTGAACTTCCGTAATGTTTCGTCCTTTCCTTGCCGTAAAACCAGAAGAGCGTCGGGTGGTTTCTTTCGGGGCCGACTGTTAATGAAGTAAGCGACAAACTCCTTTCCTAATTCGTGAAATGACTCGATGGAGTTGGGCCTTAATCGACTGTACCAGTTGCTAGCATCTTTCTTTAGGTAGGCGGAAAAGGCTTTGCACATCGTGGCGTCTGAAGCATTCCTGATTACCATCGCACGGCGGTAGGTTCGGAGAAAGTCAAGAGGGTCAGATGATTCGCCATAGAGGTCTAATCGAGGCATATCCAAATTCGTAGCGACGATGGCATTGACGATTCTTGGGGTGAACGGGGAAGCGATTTGCTATCGCATTCCGCCAGGAGGTCCGGATCACATGCCTTCATTTGCTGTTGAAGTTCTCTTATCTGACGCTGGAGATCAGCCATGATGGCGGGGTTTTCGTCTGCTTGGATGTTTTTCGTCAGGCTTCTTATTTGTTGAGGTATCTGATTCTAGTTTCGATGGGCTAGATTCGCGGATTCCATCATCGAGTTGTCACCCTTTCGATGCCGATCATCACGGCGATGGTCGGGTGCCGGGCTGGTGATTGAGGCAGACCCTTGTTGATGTTGGCAGGGTCTTTGACTTCGGGGATTTCATCCTTCTGAGGTCCTTGCTCCTCTGAAATCTCGACGGAATGCCCGGCGGGTTTACAGGCGGAAGTGGTGCTGCAGGTTGGGAAGGGATCTTTTGGAGTACTTGTTGGAGGGCGGCCGCGGCGCTTCCCAGTTGCCGTGTGAGTTGGTTGAAGACGGTCATTGTTACCGGAATGTCGCCGGAAGTAACCATCTCTCCCCTCTCTTCCGGTGGCTTGCGGTCTCGTTGACTTGCTTGGCTTCTCGTAACCATTCCACCGTTAGGTTGGGAGGTAGCTTTCGACTTTGGCATAGACGGTCCCACGGATGGCGCCAATCTGATGACGCCAAAAATCTGACTGTATGAACTAGCTTCGCAAAACCAGTAATCCTGCGCTCATAGAGAAAGCGTCAATGGGCCCGGAGTTGTGGCTTCGGACGACCACTTTGACACTCAAGTCAGAGATGGGCAATCACAGAAAATGAACGGGGAATGGGACAGAGTTTATGTCAAGTTACCAGACCAAAGGAGAAGAGGGAGAATGGAATACCTTTTGCTTGAGTGCGTAGCCCCCTTTTTATAGGGGAGGAGATCCCCGATCTTGGAGATATCAATCGTATCTTTGATTTAGCCCACATGGAGCGTGATGGCTGGAGAATAAGATCTTGGAGATATCAATCATACCTTTGATTTAGCCCACGTGGAGCGTGATGACTGGAGAATAAAATCGTGGAAATATGACTTCCGCTAATCATGGGCGGAGATCGTGGATGGTGACTTGGGCGGGACGTTTTGAATTCAAAAGCCGCGCCTTACGTGTAACGGCCGTCCGGATTAGTAGTTTGGGGGTGAGATCCCCGCGATTGTGTTTGATTTCCCTGGTAGCTCGGTACCCGTCAAGGGAGAAGTATCAAGGAGGCCCAATCAATGTTCGTTACTGAGTGTTGCTGCGGGGGTTGTATTGATCCAGTTGAGTAATGGAGAAGGGGTTTGAGGGTCGGTACCCAAACAGTATGTTTGCTCTCATATGAGGAATCGATTCGACCCCGTGTCCTTTTTCAATTAACAAAATATCTACAATAAGGTCTTCTTAAGAGGGAAAAAAAATGGTTCCTTCCAAACGACAATGTCAAAGTCTCCCTGTTCAAAAGAGGGAAAAAAATGTCTAAAATCTCCTACTTCTTCACACACTAAAAAAGATAATTTGAATCAACCCTATTCAAGTTTTATCTAGAGGGACCTCCAATTTATGATGATATCCCCATAAATTAACCATAATCATATTATTCCTCTCTAAATGGAGGAAAGGAAAAATTTCAGTCAGAAATATTTTTCTTGAATCCAAACATTGCCTAAGGGAGGTAAAGATTTTTCAGCCATATCAGGTGAAATCTTGTAAATTTTAATCTGTATTTTTCTCTAAAATAAATTATTTGAGTTGGGAAAAATAGCCCAATTAATTAAAAAATATTGACTCTAAAATAAATTTACAAGTTTGAATTTTTATTGGTCGTTATAATTATTAAATCACACTTAATCTTATTTTTGTTATGGTTGAATATTGGACCATAAGATACCACACATTCCCGACAACGGTACATAAAATGACACAAAAATGTCCATTATTGATGTAAATTACAACATCTATGCGCCTGTGAAATCCATTATTTTTCAAAAACTACTGTGGGCCCACTTGACATGATGATCCAAACCGTTCATCTGTTGGCCACAACTTAAATATGTTGTATCTGGTAAATAATCTCGATAGGATGATCCTAACTCCTCAATCTATAGAGGTATCTAAAATGTGCAGTCTCTCTACAAATCGGAGGGTTAGGATCATCTCGTGGAGATGCTTATTTAATTTGTGGCCCAACATATGAACGGTTGGGATCATTCTATCAAGTTAGTCTCACAGTATTTTTTTGAAAAATAATTGACTTCGGCGCGCAGAATATAACCCCCCTACCTACGTTGCACCATGTTTTGATACGGTGGGTCCTACAAATTTCCCTCAAACACGTGAATAGGGTGGGGCCCACCATGTATATCAATGCTCACTATCTCCACCCAAATCCATACATAGAGTCAGGCCCACCATCTTACAACATTTATTTGTTGTGTGGGTCCGACCACCCAAATTCATATTCATGTACAAGGTGGGGCCTACCATTTTGCATCTTGCTTTGATAGGGTGGGCCCCACGATTTTAATGGAATGATAAATACAGTAGTTGGATTGTTGGGTGATTTGGTTCTTAATGGAAGGAAGGAATCTAAAGATGTAGACTTGCTGAAATCCATGCCCTCTCAGATCTTAGCTCACTTCCCAACGCTCCATCTCACACTACGCACGTGCCGCCGACACGTCCACTTTCTTACAGATTTTTAGCCTATCATTTGCCCAATTGCGCCTCTTTTTCTTCAGAAAGCTCTGCTCTTCCTTTCTCTGCTCTGCTCTGCTCTGCTCTGCTCTTCTGTTCCTTTCACTGCCATTCTAGAGCAATTCTCTTCTCAACTTATTTTCTTAACACCCACTTCATATTATCTTACACCCATCTTTTGAAGCTCTTATTTTTTGTTATGAGATTTTCCTCTTAATATAAATAATATGGCGTACCTGTTTACTGATTTCTGTGAAAAACAGAAAGAATAGATGATTAGTATAACCTTTTCGATGCGGCGAGTTGAGGCACGGACTAGGTCGCTCTCTTTAAGGTGATTTTGCGCCTCTGCGGAAAACCCTCCGGTGCAACAGATCCGAACGCAATCACCCCCAGGATACAACAGCCCGACGCACCGTCGCTATCTATCTGAAGTGCACAATCAGATAGATCCGAACCAAACAGCGAACACTCTGAATGCCCAACAAATAAAACAGAACAGAGAAAAGAAAACAAAAATAACAGAAAGGAAACTGTTCTGTTTTTGCAAACGACTCAATAGAGATGGAAAAACGAATCAGCAGAGATGAAAGGCTCGTCTATCTGTTTTTTTTTTTTTTAAACCAAAGAGAGATTCTAAAACAGATGTAAGAACTGTATTTCAAGACGTTGGAAACAATCTCTTTTTATAGAAAAAACGTGTCTGTTGAAGACAGCTCTTTAAAACAGTAGAGACACCTTTTTAAAAACGTCATTTAAAAAATTGCCGTTTTTTTTTTAAACGTTACTTAAGAGGGTTGTAACGGTTGGATTAAGTTAAAACTAAAGAGACATGACCGTTGGATTTATAAATAAAAAATCCGTTTAGAAAACCCAACCCAAAACACACACACACACACACGCACCCGCGCCCGCGCCCACGCCCCGACCCGGCCCGGCCCGGCTCGGCGCGCACGCGCGCGTGTGTGTGTTTTTTTTTTTTTTTTTTTGATCTTGTTCTTTGTAAAACACCAAAGGCAAACAAATTGAATGCCCTTGAAAGGCCCAAGCCTTTGCTCAACACTCCCTCTTATATGGATGGGAGAATTTTTCTCAACTTCCCATCTTGGACTAAACTTTTAAGAGGTAAGAGAGCTACCTTCAAAAGTTTAAATGATTTTGGTGGGAAAGTACAAGAGAATAGAATCAATTTGACATTTTGAATTTTGGGTGGGAAGTTCAAAATTAAAAAGAAGCTTTTGCAAAAGCAAATGTCTTTTCATTTTAATTTTCTTTAGTATTAAAATACTAACATTTTTAAATTTAATTGCTGAAATGTTTTGACTTTTTTTTTTTTTCCTCTTTCCACTTTCTATTTCTCTAACAAATGATACATCTGGGTTTGCTCATCTTTAAATCCTTCCATTTCAACTTTTTTTTTTCTGGGTTTTTTTTTGTTATAACTTATAAGTACTTAAAATTCACAACCCATTGTAAGAATTTTCATCTTCTAGTAAATGATTTCTCCATCTGGGAAAGAAGAGTGAAACTCATACTCACTCCACACCAAAAACCATTTTGCATTGTTCTTCACTTTCAGATCAAAATTTTAAGTAAAATGGGAAAATATTTCATGGTCTTTCTTAGTCTGTAGATTTTACACTCCATTTTGCACCAAATTTCAGCTTTGTTTGCTATCTTGAGTTTCAGTCCCTCCACAATTAATTTCCATAAATGGAGAGGACTGAGATTTAGACTCAATTCTGTGACTAATGTCTAGTCTTTTAGTTTCCAGTAATAGAAAATTTGGAGTTCTTGTTTATTTGCTTCTTTCTTATATTGCTGAATTACATTTATGTGATGTAGGACATTGTTTGTTGTTTTCTTTAGATTTCTTATTTTCCTTTTTGTTTATTAGTTCTATTTGCATTAGGATTATTTAAAGATAGTAATAGTTATGTATAAATTAGGAGTCTAAATCGCCGCATTAGAATGTAAATATTTTTATCTGTGTTCTTTCTACATTTACCAATCTTTTCTTCTCAACCATGGAAAAACCTCATGGTTTTACGTTCCTTACAATTCTCATTTTCTTTGTTCTTCCATTCTCTTTTGCTCAATTGCTTCCCTCTGAAACCATGGCCTTGTTCCGATTTCAACCCATTTTGGAGTACCCATCTGTTCTCAATGGCTGGAACAGGTGGACTAATTTCGGTTACATTCCTCCTTCTCAGTCTCTTAAAATCGTCTGCTCGGGAAACCGAGTAACCGAATTAACTGTCATTGGAAACAAAGGATCCCCTTATCCCAGTAAGGTCTTTTCCATCTCTTCTCAAATTCTATCTTTGAATTTTTCGAATGATTCTCTTTTCACAACTCTTTCTAAGTTGTCAAGCTTGAATGTGCTGTCACTTGTGTCATTGGTTTTGTGGGGGCCTTTACCTGCAAAAATCAATCGATTTTCATCTCTTCAAGTACTGAATATAAGTTCAAATTTTATTTATGGGAAAATCCCATTGCAAATTTATTCTTTGACCAGCATTCAGAGTCTTATTTTTCATGATAATTTGTTCAATGGAAGTGTTCCTGATCTTAGTAGCTTAACAGTTCTTGAAGAATTGGACTTGGGTTGCAATATCCTCGGACCGGAGTTTCCCTCATTGGGGAATAAGCTTGTCAGTCTAGTATTGAGAAACAATTCTTTCCACTCAAGTGTTAATTCTGAACTTCAGTCCTTTGATCAGCTCCAAAGATTAGATATCTCTTTCAATCAACTTGTGGGGCCAATCCCATCTCTTTTGTTCTCTTTACCTTCAATTCAGTACTTGGATTTGGCTGGTAATAAATTGAGTGGAGCTCTTCCAATGAATACATCTTGCAAAAATGGACTGAATTTTGTGGATCTCTCTCATAATCTTTTCATTGGAGGTTTGCCTCCCTGCGTCCGTTCTAATTCTTTAGACCGAATTGTGTTGTATTCATGGAATTGTTTGTCTTCTGGGGATTCAAAGTATCAACATTCAAACTCATTTTGCCATGTAGAAGCTTTGGCTGCAGTTATGCCTAGTAAACAGAAGGAAACATCGGAAACCAAGTTAGGCCTCTTACTTGGAATTGTTGGGGGAATTGTGGGATCCTTGGTAGCATGTATGATGTTAATATGGGTGATAGTTAGGAGATTGAGGAAAAAGAATGAAAGAAACTCTAGATCTCAGAAATCTGTCGTAGGAAAAACGTCAGTTCGGATATCCCCAAGACTGGGTACTGAATCTAGTAACCTGTTCTTTCTCTTCCACCATTATTCATTGCTATCTGTCTATAGAATGACCATGAATGATATTTCTTTCACTTTACCATCCTTGAAAATTTTAGTAGAAATGTATCCAAGTTTTCCAGACTTGCGTCTATGGTTTAAGGGCCTAATCTTTCTGAATTTCTTTTGTAATGTTTCTGTTTGGTAGTGTATATAGACTTTTGTAAAAGGGTTCTTGCATGGAGCACTCAATGTTTCTTTGATAGGAATGATTAAAATATGTGAAGCCAATTTTATCTTTGACAGGGCATTTGTCTTAGGCAATGAGGCTAGGAGCACTTGGGCTCCCACCATATCATGCTCTTACTCTGGAGGAACTCGAAGAAGCAACAAATAACGTCGAGCCGTCGAATTTAATGGGGGAAGGATCTCAGGGTCAGTTATGACAGTGAATCTATTTCGGATGGAAAATATCACCTACTACTCTTAATAATAATCTTATATATTTGTTCGAAATGCTTGGGGACAAATGATCATGTAATAAAATGTTTCAGTATAATGTTGACTGTGTCACCCTAGCCACTGCATAGATTAATGAAGGCGACAGAATAGGTAGATCATATACGAAATGTTAATACACTCTGATAAGGGAATGATGTTGTATTTTCCTTCTTCTATCTAGACCTGAATGGACTACCCAAGTTGTGGCTCTAACCATGACATAAAAGTGAATGTTTCCAATGTATGTGCCTGTGAGCATTGAAACGAAACTGATTACAGAAAATAGATGATAGATTTTTAACATCTGGTAGACCTCAATGAGTCCTGTTTATTTGCCCTGTTGCCACCATAATTTAAACATCCTATCTCCTTGATCAAATGGCTATCTTTTAGTGCTTTGCCAAGAACAATTTAACTGTTGATTTTTGGACTATGCCTGTTGTGTCAAACTCTTTTGAATACTAAATATTTTGTTCATGGGTTCAACACAAAAATCCCCTCAAATTTCAGTCTATTAAGTGGTAAGGTAGTGTAGACACCCCATTTTGACCGAACCCTAGTAGCGTCGTTAGATTAGAAATCCTGCTAAATCAGCGTTTTAGAGTCCCAATTTGTACCTTATGATAGGTTAGGATCCCAGGTAGGTCCCTTTAAATTTTTGTTTGAATCCGTTAGAGTTTGCCTATCAAACGAGCGAAGTTTCTAGTGTAGTGTAGTGTAGGAATAAGAGTGGCGATTTAGCCAGAAAAGGGGGTGTGCTGGAACATGGAAAGCCAGTTCAAATTTACTGCAGCGGGCTATCCAGGAAGATATTTGGGTGTGCAGATTAATGTGTAGCTTAATTAGATGGTGCATTATCCGGGAGCAGGGTAGTTTGGTAAATAGGAAAGATTCCTTTCTTCCTTTCCAAGTTACAATTAGGCCTAATCATGAGTTAATGAGGTTTAAGGCTAGGATTAGTTGAGAAAGAATATTAGGAAGCTTCCTAGGAGGTTTAGAGGCTTTTGATCTCAGCCCTTTATTCATAAAGGCAATTTGAAGGGCTAGGATCATAGAAAGGAAAGAGAATTTCTTGCCTTGTTTTCTAGTTGGACCCCCCTGTAGGTTAGAAAATGTACAAAATACACTATAGGTGGCTGTCTAAGTAGGGAGAGGGGGTCTGAATATATCATTTTCCCTTTCATAAAAACCCATATGAATTAGGGTTTTAAAGGGGAGAGGAGATTTTTCGTTGAAAAATTCTCAGAGGAGAGGGAGAGAAACAGAAAGCATAGAGAGAGTGAGAGAGGGATTTCGACCTTCTTCTCCTGCATCATTTCCAGCCGGATCTATCATTTCCACCCCCACCACAACCATCTTCTTATTCTTCTTCTTCTTCCCTTATCTCCACCATCACCATCTCTGCAACCCACCTCCACCATCACCATCTCTCAGTCACATCTCAAAACCTCTCCTCCGTTGACCTCTAAAATCCTAGATCTAGATCTAAACCCATTTACTCCGGCAACGGCCATAGATTCCGGCCAACACCTTCTCTGCAATTCGCATCTCTCTCTCTCTTTACCACCACCACCCAGATCCTATTCCAATTTCATTTTTTTTTATCCCCATCACCATCACAGCCGGCAACCCCTCTTCTCATTTCCCCAAGACCTCCTTCTCTGGCCTCATTTCCCACCAAAAATCCGGCCATCCCATCCTCCACCACTGGCCGATCCTCCACCATCATCACCGTACCCCATCGGAGAAGAGAGGAGCTTGGGCTCCACCTCATCCGACGGGCCACCATAGCCTCACCTTCTTCCCCTATTCAACCTCCCATTTCTCTGTTTTTCATCACCATCTCTAACCCTTTTCAGTAACCCCAGCCTAAAATTTGACCCCATAGCAACCACCTCATTTCAATATCCACCGCCACTTAGAAACCCACATCAAATTCTCCACCACCATCATCTTCCATCAGCCCAACAATCCAGGAAACACTTTTTTGATTTTTATCTCCACCATCACCCTTAGCTCCTTCCTCAAGCTCTTGTTTAATTTGTTCCAAAGCACCCTCTCCATTGCAATTTACTCAAACATAGTTCTAATCCCTAGATTTAAGATTCTCTTATACTTGGGTTTCACCCATTTTCTGAGACCGAAACTTCCTAGTTCAGATCTGTTCCTCTGGTAAGTAATTTCGAAAAGTGGAGAGAAGAAGAAGAGGAGGCTTTGGACTAGAGCAATTTATTTAGGCCTGCTAGCGTTGGATAGAATAGAAAGAGATCAGCGTTGGTGAAATTCTGGATTTCGTGAGTTGCCTGATTTGGGGCAAAGAAAGAGGGATCTTCATTTTTTCTCTCTACCGGGTATGTATTGGGGTTTATGCATTATATTAGTTTTCTCGTATATATTCTCTATGATTCCGGAGTTTACTTTGCTTATCATTGTTATCCTGTTATTCCATTTTTAGTGCCCAGTGCTCATGGAATCTGTTTGGGCATTACTTGTTTTTTTTTTTTTTTAAATTAAATAACCTTTTCATTTAAATCCAAACCCAAACCCGTACCTCGGACCCCGGCCTTGTACGCGTTTGTTTTTACACATGCATTACTTGGTATTTTGATTTGCATTTTACTGTCACAATACAAACTTATCAGCCAGGTGGCTCATTGAGCTTCCTGTTTCTTGCTACTCTTTTTAATAATATATGCTGTTATCCCACAAAAAGGAAAAGCTTTGAGTCTCCTGTTTTGGAATTGATTCTCATGGTTCTCATTCTTTATGCATTTTGAATAATCAGTTTCATCTATGTAGTCATTTGCTTTATGAGAATTTTCTGTTTGGATTTTGGATAATGATAAAGATAAAGTAGTATCTTGTATATGGGTGCCAAGATGTTTTACTCCTAGAATTCAGCGGATGCAATGTGCCATAGCAAAGCACATGTTACATGCGAATTTTCAGTTTGGAATCCTTATGTTAAATTTTGATGAAGCATGTCCCCAGATATTTCTACTTATTTATTCTGTTCTTGTATATGGCATGCCTTGAGGGGCTCAATGTGACTCTTTCTTCTTTTGGATGTCATTTGTAGAATTTTCTTTTATGGATTGATTGGCAGTTATGGTTTTATATGTAGGTCTGTTCTGGATGGTTAAGGTTTAACTTCAATTAGCGTTAAGCTCCGCGCTTCATTTTAATTTTCTTACCGTCCTAGTACGGTTATTTTGGCTATTTTCATCTTAGAATCGGAGAGGACAAGTCTCAAGGTCCTTGTATTTATTCTATTTCTTGTGCACAGCATGCTTAGAGCATTTGACTATGATTCTACTATTTATGGAGGCCACTGTTTTCATCTATGACTTGATTATCATTTGTCATTTTCATCTAACTGTATTATGGATGGTTAAAACTTAACTGTACATTGTAGGGTTCACCTCGAACTGCATGCTTCACTTTGCATTTTATTTGCAGGTGCACGGTTATTTTTATTATTTTCTTCTTTTTGTTTTTAAATTTAAAACTTTGAATTTCTGGACGCCTATAATATTCGTTCGAGTGGATAGGTTCTAATTGCTAAACCTCCCTCTTGCTGTGTGGTTATTACATGTTTGCAATGTGAGAACATTTTTTTATTTTTTATTTTTTGAATGGTAATGTGGGAACAACTTCCTCATGTCTTAATTCTGTAATTGTTTCTTTGTTATATGGCAGGGTATACTTTCTTAGAAGTTTTAGTTTAGGTTATTTCCTTTTTGAATTTATTGAGGTTCATGATTTTTCAATAAATACGAGTTTGGCTTCTTGTGGTGGATGTCAAAACTGTAGATCTCACTTTTATATGGTCCAATTGGAGAAGTTTTGTACAAGATTGTTATACACTTTGAATGCTTCAGTTTGGTTGTGGCTGATTTGTTTTATGATGAAGTTGCAATGAACCCTTTTTATTTTATTTTTTATGGCACAGGGTACCCCGACCCCGTTTAGGAGTCCAACCTTCGTTCACTAAATATTATGGCCTGTAGTTAAATTAAAGCATGAACCTGGGTATACCTTTTCTGCAAGAGCCCAGTTCAAAACTCCACTTTGACTATGTGTGTGTAATTTGTGACTTATTTCTCTACATGGACTTTAGAGTAGTGGGTATTGGTCATTTGATACAGAAGGGAAGGTGTGTATTATCTATAGTTGTGATCTTTTCCAAAATTAGTTTCCTATTTGTACTAGGGTATTTCATTAAGAAATCATTGTTGGGAAGGTGTGTATTATCTATAGCTTGCTTATTGTATTATCTTTAGGTAGAGTGTTCGTAGTCTTTTAGGTACCCTTAACCCATAAGTAGCCCATTCATTGCAAGGGCAAGGAAAGAGTCATCTAGAGCCCTATTAGGAGACATACCTTGTCTCATGAGGCAGTTCTCTTTTGAAGACAAGCCTCATTGTTTAGAGTTTATCTCTTAGGGAGTATACCTTGGATTTAGCATTAGAGGAGTCCGCCCATAGGAGACAGGCTTTGTCTCATTTATAGAGTTCATCCTTTTAGGAGGCTTGACTAGCCTCATTTGTGGAACACCCTCATAAGTAGAAGACTAACTTAGTCTTTTTAGTTGCCCTGACCTTGCTTATCACTACAAGGGTGATGATAGGAATACTTGGAGCTCACCTTTGTGTCTAGGAGGCATGCTTTGCCTCATTTATAGAACCCTTATTTGGAAACAAGCCTTGTCTCATTTAGAGAGTTTCCCCTTTAGGAGGCTTACCCAGCCTCATGTTAGTCTCCCCTTTTTTCTAGAGTGAGTTTTTGACTTATTTGCCCTTGTTTTGATAGTGTTATTAGAGAGTCTCTGACTCATTTGTACTCTCTTCTTTAGTGTTGGTAGCTAAGGGTTTCTCCTTTAGAGTTTTTGTCGTTCTTCTTTATTAGAGACTAGCACAGTCTTATTAGAGCTTTGCTTACTTAGGATTTTAGATTGTTTTCTTTGTTCTTGGGGCACTTGTTTACTTGTTCGTGGATTGTTACATATTGTTTTGGGATACTAATTTGTTGGTTTGAGATTTTCCTTTTACCCTAAGGGTTTTACCCTAGGGTGTTGCATTGTGTGTTCCCTTTGGCCTTTGACCAAAAGGGTGAAAGCATTTGAAATTTTAAAATCCAGAACATTTGAAATCTTAAAATCACAAGAACATTCAAATCATTTAAAATCACAAAAAACATTAGAAATTTGAAACCCAAAAACATCAGAAATTTAAAACAACAAAAACATTTGGAAAAATATTAGAAGCATTTGAAAATCAAAAACATTTGAAAACATCAAAAGCCATAAATCATTTGGAGTGTTAAATTTTAGTGGTACTTAGGAGAGTTCGATTTTCGAACTACGTTGGCTTCATCCTCTTCCACGAGGTACGTAGTGCAGCTTGGGATCTTTATCCCAAGTCCAGCCAAACTTTGTAATTAAATCATTTGAATTCTTTAAAAAGCACAAAAATATTTTAAAACCTTGTTTTCAACAAGATCTTCCTCTAGAGTTAGGAGTTTGTCCTACATAGATAGTTTTAGAGTTAAGAGTTTGTCGCGTCTCCATCCGGTCAGTTGGCGATTCACATCTCCGACTGATGACTAGGTCTAGGATGCGTTAGAGATTCCATTATTTTTCTTAGGACATACAGCCTAGTTACACATAGGTTGTAGGAACCACCTGCATTAGCTTAGGCCTAACTTGCGTTTAGTTAGGGCATATAGGGTGTCCTAAAATTCACAATCCACTGGAATTTAAATAATTGCACAAGAAGCTTTAATAACTAGTCCGGTCTTTCAGGTCGAGTCTAGGATAGAGGTCTAGATGTCTTAGGCATCATAGCTTAGAATAGGTGCGAAGAACTACGTTGCTTTGATTCTCGTGGAGGCGGGAATACGTATGCAGCTCTGGATGAATACCAGACCATCCAAAGAATCGGGCAAAATTCATTTAGAGTTTAGGATTTGTTGTGTTGCGTGTTGTGTGGTATCAAGTTATATTGCATGTTTTGTTGTGCTTTCTTATTTTCCTGTGCATACCTTATACCTTTAGCTGTAGCATGCATGTGTTTGTCCACCAGAACTTAGACACCCATTAGGTAAGTCACTCATAACCTAGCTGTGATTAGGAGACACTTCTTTCGTTCATCTCGTGTGTGCTTATTATTTAATCCCTGGGACATGCATGATTAGGTAGACGTTTTCTCGGGGATATTTCATTCCCATTTCACATGATTTTGCCCAAAATTCTTTGGAGTTAATAAAAAATGGCATAAGAGACTAAGTGCTTGCACTCGGACGAATTGGGGGTGCTCTTCGGACCTTCTCCATTTGTAACCAGGCACGAGCCCATATATATATATATATATATATATATATATATATATATATATATATATATATGAGGAAAGTGTTGGTGAGCTTAAGCGCCCAATCACATTGGGGCCTACTTTGTTAGGATGATCCAAAGCATTCATTTGAAAGGCCCTTACATAGATGGGGTGTGTACCAAAAATCAGCTCCATAGGATCATCCTAACCCATCCATTTGTGGAGGTCAAAATGTACAGACATTATTTGTCCACAAATCTGCCCATTTTTGTCCTCCACAAATGGAGGGGTTAGGATGATCCTATGGAGCTGATTTTTGGTACACACCCTATCTGTGATAGGGCCTTACAAATGAATGGTTTGGATCACCTATGGAGCTGTGGGACCCATGTGATTGGGGCGCTTAAGCTCACCAACACTTTCCTCTATATATATATATATATATATATATATATATATATATATATATAGAGAGAGAGAGAGAGAGAGAGAGAAAAGTGATTCCACTCAGCCGTGTAGAGAAGCTGTCTACACCTCCCCATTTCATTAACGCAGGTGAAAACGTGACCGTTGGATGAAAAAATGTCCAGCCGTGTGATGACAACTAAATGGGTAAGAGAAAATTAGATTTCTCATAAACCCAAAAAACCCATCGCGTAGAGAAGCTTCGAAGCATCATCTTCTTCACCGCGGATCTGCAACTCTCACACGGCGCGGATCTGCTTTTCTCATCTCCACCGTATCATCTTCTTCCTCTCGCCTGCTTCGCTGCACGGCCCCCCTAAATCCAGGTATGATTCGTCTCCTTCTTTCATTTTTTTCTTTTTTTTTTGGGGAAAACCACTCGAACCTGTGTTCTTTGGTTTTGGGGAAAACCAATCGAAGAACACAGGTTCGAGTGATTCCACTCAGATTATTTGGATTTGTTTTGGAAACCCTAAATCCATTTGTCTTTAGGGATTCGATTTAGGGTGTAGATGAAATGGGTTTTTAGGGTGTAAATGAAATGGGTTTTATGGGAAAACCCAAATGGGTTTTTCGAAATGACATAAATATATCACGGTTCGTCACTTCCCTTCCTTTCAATTTTTTTTTTTTTTTTTTGTTGTGAAAACCGATTCTGCTGGTTCGATTGGGTTCCTCAGCCACGATTTTTTTGGGTTTTTGAAGTGATCGAACCAGCAGAATCGAATCGTGAGAAAACCCCAATTTCACATTGGGGTTGTGAAATTGCTTCGTCACTTCCCCTCCTTTCAATTTTTTCTTTTTTTTTTTTTTTTTTTTTTTGTGAAATCTGATTCTGCTGGTTCGATTGGGTTCTTCAGCCACGATTTTTTTGGGTTTTTGAAGTGATCGAACCAGCAGAATCGAACCGTGAGAAAACCGATTCTACTGGTTCGATTGAAATGGGTTTTTCGAAACAGTTAGGGAAAAATCACATTTTTCCCCTAATAATCTGAAAATGAAATGGGTTTTTAGGGACAAATGAAATGGGTTTTTAGGGAAAACCCAAATAGGTCCTTTGTTTCACCCCCATTCTATCATGATTTTAGGGAAAAAATGAAATGGGTTTTTAGGGGAAAATGAAATGGGTTGGAAAAATCACATTTTTCCCCTAATAATCTGAATTTTTCTCATTTTACGAGAAAAATCACAGTTTTCCCCTAATAATCTGATCTTTTCTTTCTTCTCATGTTTTCTGGGTGAAAACTGACCCATCTTTTTTTTTTTTTTTTTTTTTTATCTTGGGAGTTGGAAGTTTCAACTGAGATGGTAAATTTTTTTTTTATCCTCTGAGTTGGAACTTTCAATTTTCTGGGTGAAAACCGACCCATCTTATTTTGAATTTTTTTTTTTTTATCTTGGGAGTTGGAAGTTTCAACTGAGATACTAATTTTTTTTTTATCCTGTGAGTTGGAAGTTTCAATTTTCTGGGTGAAAACCGACCCATCTTATTTTGATTTTTTTTTTATCTTGTGAGTTGGAAGTTTCAACTGAGATAGTGCTTCTGAGTTGTATATGATCACCTAACATCCCAATAGCCAATGCCCTTCGCAGGTAATGGATGATACTATGTCAAATGTTTGTGGGTTATCCATTGATGATGTTGATGCTAATAGGTTAATTATTGTTGATGATACGTTATCACAAGCTGCTGGTGGGTTAGTAAATGATGAAGTTGAGGGGAATGGATTTCTTTTGGTTGGTGAGGAGGAAAATCTTAATGAGGGTACGTTGGTTTCTGTTGATAACGAAGAAGGTTGCAGTGGTAGTTTGCAGACTCCTACTAAGGATAATGGTAGGAGCAACGTAGCTCAGAAACCGGTGAAAAAGCAGCAGTTTAGGGTGTAGATGAAATGGGTTTTTAGGGTGTAAATGAAATGGGTTTTATGGGAAAACCCAAATGGGTTTTTCAAAATGACATAAATATATCACGGTTCGTCACTTCCCTTCCTTTCAATTTTTTTTTTTTTTTTTTTTTTTTGTGAAAACCGATTCTGCTGGTTCGATTGGGTTCCTCAGCCACGATTTTTTTGGGTTTTTGAAGTGATCGAACCAGCAGAATCGAACCGTGAGAAAACCCCAATTTCACATTGGGGTTATGAAATTGCTTCGTCACTTCCCCTCCTTTCAAATTTTTTTTTTTTTTTGTGAAATCTGATTCTGCTGGTTCGATTGGGTTCCTCAGCCACGATTTTTTTGGGTTTTTGAAGTGATCGAACCAGCAGAATCGAACCGTGAGAAAACCCCAATTTCACATTGGGGTTGTGAAATTGCTTCGTCACTTCCCCTCCTTTCAATTTTTTTTTTTTTTTTGTGAAAACCGATTCTGCTGGTTCGATTGGGTTTGTCAGCCATGATTTTTTTGGGTTTTTGAAGTGATCGAACCAGCAGAATCGAACCGTGAGAAAACCCCAATTTCACATTGGGGTTGTGAAATTGCTTCGTCAGCCACGATTTATTTGGGGTTGTGAAGTGATCGAACCAGCAGAATCGAACCGTGAGAAAACCCCAATTTGAAATTGGGGTTGTGAAATTGCTTCGTCAGCCACGATTTTTTTCCAATTAAAAGTGGTGGACTCTAACCCAGATTTTTCCAACCCTAATTATTTTATTTTATTTGAATCCTTTTGTTTCATTTTTCATTGAGAGGAGATTAAGGCATGGCTTCCTCATCCAACAGTAATAGTAGTACACGTGGGGTTAGAGTCATCCGCAGAAACTGTGAATGTCAAAAGAAAGCTGCACTGAAGATAAGCGAGACATACAATAACAAAAATCGCGTATTTTATACATGTGCTGGATACAGTGTAAGTAAACACTCAATAAATTGCCTTTTAGATGTCGGTCACATGCTTTCTCTTTTCTTTTGCAAAATTCTAACGTTTAGCAGAATTTGCAGGATGGCAGCAGGAGGAAATGCAAATATTTTCGTTGGGTCTACCAGTTAGAAGGCACTGAATTTGGTTCTGAGATTGAGCCTGTGGAAGGTGATGAGGTTAGAGTCATACGCAGGAACTGCGAATGTCAAAAGAAAGCTGCACTGAAGATAAGCGAGACGGACAATAACAAATATCGTGTATTTTATACATGTGCTGGATACAGTGTAAGTAAACACTGAGTAAATTTCCTTTTAGATGTCGATTGCATATTTTTTCTTTTCATTTGCAAAATTCTAACCTTTAATAGAATTTGCAGGTTGGCAGTAGGAGGAAGTGCAAATATTTTCGCTGGGCATACCAGTTAGAAGGCACTGATGGGGAGGCTCTCAGTGAAAATACCCGTCTCCAAAGTTTGGAGAATGACATAGAGCAAATGAAGGTGGTCTTGGAGAATGAGATAGAGCAAATGAAGGAGGTGTTGCAAGATGTAAGGGGAGGTTTTGAGAGTGTGGGGTGTTTTCTTAAAGTAGTAGTGGTTGTAGGACTTCTGTTATCTTTTTTGAAAAAGTAAGTAGTAGTGAGTGACTGAGAATCCGCTCTTGACTATGTACATAATTTTATTTTACTACTGACTTTAATCATTTTAGTAGTGACAACAAATTCACACTAGTTACTGTTATTGTACAAAAGGTTAAGCTGTTAGAGTTGCCGAATAATTTGTCAAATCCGCATTGAAATTTTTTAAAACGTACAGAGCATACATTTTCAATTATTTGAAAATACGGCTCTATTTTCATGCCATAATCGCTTCCATGAGAAAATAAAGTCATGGTTGCCAAATTAATATGGCTTGATTATATGATAGTTGCCATATAAAACCCGTATTTTTTAAAAAGTACAGTACGGCCCGCTCCATAGGATGATCCAAACTGTCCATTTTTTCCACCACAATGTATATAGGTGGTGCCCCCAAAAACCATATCCAACCATATCCATAGGATGATCCTAATCCTCCGATCTATTGAGGTACTGCACATTACAGAAACTTCTATAGATCGGAGGGTTATAAAGTTGAATTCCTCACGAGATTTACCAATAATTAATATGCAAGAATAATTGATGAAGTATTTGTCAAATCTGCATTCAAATTTTTTAAAATGGAACATATATTTTCAATTATTCCAAAATACGGCTATTTTCATTCTATAATCGCTTCTGTCACAATCTCGTGGGTGTCATGCCTAGGAGAATTTCTTTGATACCATTGAAGTTGGGTACATGAAACGGTTGGAATTTTTTTTTACAGTTTTCTACCTCTTTCAAATAAAAATTACTTGGGGCACGGTTAGTTCCACTAGTAATGGAATATAGATGGATGCTTATAAAAGGTTGAAGCTAGTATTGCAACCAATCTTGTGTCTTTCTTTCTCCGCATTTTACTGGTTTTCAATAGTGTGTAGTGGTAGGTGAAATTCAGAGTGAAAATACCTGGGTATTTAATTTGTTTTTCTTGGCTCTTACAGGGGTTCAGATACGTTGCATCTTGTCCCATTGTGAGGTCCTCTTACAAAGCAGGGAAATTTTATATAAAATCTATGATTCAATCCCAAAAACAGTTATCCAAGGCTTTCCATCCCCGTGGAGAACAGCCCACTGGAAATTTATTGCCTTGAATGATCAGATCTGAACCATTTTTTCACACTTTATAACATAGAGAAATGGCACACAGGTAGATGGTGGAACCCATGGTCTACAACATCAATCCGAGGTTCCACGTTGGATTCCCAACAGCAAAATGATTGTTCTGATAAGATGAACCTAACCATCCAACAGGTACACAATTTTTCATCCATGGTGGGGTCCAGATGATGGACTATCATCCGACTCCTTCGAGTGCAGAAGCCTTTCCAATGCAAACAAATGATCATGAGAAAAATGCCACAAGCTTCTGGTTTTCTTCCTTACCTGTACCTACAAGCTTCTGGTTATCTTCTAAGGAACTCTGTGTTAGTGCAATATATAAAGAGAGATGAAAAAGACAGAACACATTTGGATACATTCATGGATGTTATTCATTAATGTAGGCACTAGTCTTTTACATTAGAACAAGATTAGTGCAAAAGACAACATGATGGAAGACTGATGTAGTGATAAACTGATTTATATTCTACAAAGACTCATCGTTATTTCAGTATTCTTCACACAAATTTTCTTCAACAAATAATACACAGAAGCAGATCAAAACAACAAGTTTCTTCCAAGAGAAGGTTAACAGTATGAACTCCCTCAGTGGGTGCATCTTCTATGCAAACAATGGCATCCAAAGCATAACATATCAAAGATCGCCAGCCACAAATTCAACATCCAGGCTCTAAAATTCTAGTTTTAACTCATAAGAAGATGCTCCTTCGCCCCCTGTTCAAACTCACCTTCTATCCCCCCTTCCTCCCTAAATATCAGATAGGGTGATGAAAGATAGGAAATAATGCATTTAGAAAATGATATATCCACAATAACAACACAATCAATATAAACACCATCACAAAGATAGTAAGAACCTCTAAAGAGGAATCTGAACATCAAACCAAGGTAAAACAAAGCACCTCACCTCCAAGAGGGTCGTCTAAACATCACACCAAACCAAACCAAATCAAACGAAAGCAATCCAACAACACTTTAACTACTAAAACAAACTAAATGTGAACCAGGGTACCCTATGAGATTTCCATACCACTCACTCACTTATTCAAATTCAAATTAGGACTAGACAGGCTAACAGACATAGCAAGCAAAAGGTCCCAGCATCTTCAGATTAACAGAACAAAAGCACGTCTATCTTCCACCTGCTGCACCGGAGTCAAGTTTCTTGAAAATTTTCAACATAAGATAGCACATACAAGAAATAAATGCAACATATTAAGTGAATACCAAAGAGGCTTATATACTTATAGAAAGCATACTAAAATGACTCTTCAGTATGACATCTGGTCCTCTTCCTCTTCCCCTTCATCTTCCTCTTCCTCGTCATCCCCTTCGTCTTCCACTCCCTCTTCTTTCTCTTCAACCTCCACTGCAGTCATCTATCAGAAAAATAGTAAATGAAAAATATATTAGCTCCCTGTCACATGATAAGAAAAAAAAATAGTTCTCAAACACATCTAAATGACTAGCAAGCAAGAATCAAAACCTTGGGCTGTTTGCACGTCCTAATATAATGGCCTCTTTGTCCACAATTTCCACACTTTCGTTGCTTGGTTTTAGATTTAGATTTCTCTACACTGGATTTAAACCGGGTAGCCTTCTTCGGTCGACCCTTCGTTTTCACAAGTAAGGGGTCACGGATACATATCTCCGCGGTGTTAGCCACATAGTTGGATTGTACTTGACTGCAACTATTTGCAACAATTTCATTGTCTCTCTTCTCTAGCTTGGATTCCGCCAAACATGCATCTAAAGTTTCGTCCACCTTCATAAGCCTCTTATTATTCTGAATGACATCCAGTGCTCTGTGGCACTTTGCTAGTAGGAGCCATCTTTCAAGAGGAGTTACGGCTTTATTATTTCCTTCGTCTGCAGCCACCCCACCCCGGGATTGATGATATCTTGCCATAACCGTCCACCTATTTAAGATATATCGCTCCGGAATGCTAAGTAAACGTTTCTCCCTCATAATGCGCAGGATGTGTTTGCATAAGTAGCCTTCGGTCTCAAACTTGGCACACTGACAAGTAGCCTTTACTGAACCAGCTTCAGATTCTTCATATACAACCTTGCACCATTTCCACTTCTCTTCATTACTCAATCCCACAAGGTATTCAGACACGTTACCATTCTTATCCAACAACTCATCCCAACAGTCGCTACTATCCCCAAATTCTGCTTTGAAAAATTTAAACATAATACTCGTATAACATTTTGCAGCTTGTGATTCCAAAGTGCTCCTAGAAATCAATAAAGCACTTGTACTTTTAGACTTGAAATCTGCTTGAGATTCTTTATCGCGCCGATCATGAAGGGCATTATCATATTGTTCAACAAACTCCTGTAAAGTAGTGCCCTGGTTTACAAAACCATCAAAGAAAGCATTCATGCTTTCGCTACGTGAACTTGATGTCATGCCTGCCGTGAACGTGTCTCTAAAATAAGCAGGCAACCAATGACTCCGTAGCTCCCACATTTTTCCTAACCAACTATTTTCAACAAATGGGTATTTCTCCACCAATTTCTGGCATTCTGTCTCACTGTCGGCTATGTTTTTCCTAAAATACCAATGAGTGTAATCCTTAGCGAAATCGCTAGTCGAATCTCGCATGGCTGGAATATGCTCAACTAGGTGCCTACTGATATGCCACGAGCAAAACCGATGACGGGTGTTCGGAAAAACTGTTCTGATTGCATTTCGCATAGCCCCGTCCATGTCGGTTATTATACAACTAGGAGCTTTCCCCCACATGCATTTCAGCCACTCCTTAAACAACCAAGTAAATGTCTCCTCTGTCTCGTCTGCTAAGAGGGCACAACCAAAAAGAGTAGATTGCCGGTGGTGGTTGACACCAGTAAATGGTGCAAATAGCATCTTATACCGATTGGTCTTATACGTGACATCAAATACTATCACATCACTGAATCTAAGGTATGCATCCCTCACCCTTGAGTCTGCCCAAAACATGGATCTCAAGTTTCCTGAAATATCCAACTCCATGCAGAAATGGAAGTTTGGATCTTCTGATCGTTTCTGTTGGAATCTTAGGGCTACTTCGACAGCTTCTCGTCCCATGTTGTTAACCCTCTCTGATCTCAAATGGGTCACTACCTGATTGGTTGTGACAGCACTACCTGATCCATCACGTGATATATTAATTGTCCTTGCAATTCCACTAGGACCCAATCCACTTTTATTGAGGACGTTTATCAAATTCTTACATGCGGCATTCTTATGGAAATTATTATGCGAGCGATGCAAGCGTCTTTTAGGTGGAGATGTGAGATCGTGACAATGATCCTCCACAAAAGTGCTCACTTCCCACATTCCATCTCTAAATTTAATATCCATCTTCGCTTTACACCCTTCTCTTACAGTACGACGCCTTTTCACCTCGCCTTCCCTACCCTCCAGTCTCTTATCTTTAGGATATCTCTCTCCTTCTTTATCACAAACAAACCTCCTAAATATCACTTTCCCTGTTTTCTTCGACTTACTGGTCCTGCATTTCCTTATCCCAAACCCTGTAGACAAACCATATACATTGTAAGTCGTAGGCAGCCACCTCGCTATCAAACTGCTGCTTTTTCACCGGTTTCTGAGCTACGTTGCTCCTACCATTATCCTTAGTAGGAGTCTGCAAACTACCACTGCAACCTTCTTCGTTATCAACAGAAACCAACGTACCCTCATTAAGATTTTCCTCCTCACCAACCAAAAGAAATCCATTCCCCTCAACTTCATCATTTACTAACCCACCAGCAGCTTGTGATAACGTATCATCAACAATAATTAACCTATTAGCATCAACATCATCAATGGATAACCCACAAACATTTGACATAGTATCATCCATTACCTGCGAAGGGCATTGGCTATTGGGATGTTAGGTGATCATATACAACTCAGAAGCACTATCTCAGTTGAAACTTCCAACTCACAAGATAAAAAAAAAATCAAAATAAGATGGGTCGGTTTTCACCCAGAAAATTGAAACTTCCAACTCACAGGATAAAAAAAAAATTAGTATCTCAGTTGAAACTTCCAACTCCCAAGATAAAAAAAAAAAAATTCAAAATAAGATGGGTCGGTTTTCACCCAGAAAATTGAAAGTTCCAACTCAGAGGATAAAAAAAAAATTTACCATCTCAGTTGAAACTTCCAACTCCCAAGATAAAAAAAAAAAAAAAAAAAAAAGATGGGTCAGTTTTCACCCAGAAAACATGAGAAGAAAGAAAAGATCAGATTATTAGGGGAAAACTGTGATTTTTCTCGTAAAATGAGAAAAATTCAGATTATTAGGGGAAAAATGTGATTTTTCCAACCCATTTCATTTTCCCCTAAAAACCCATTTCATTTTTTCCCTAAAATCATGATAGAATGGGGGTGAAACAAAGGACCTATTTGGGTTTTCCCTAAAAACCCATTTCATTTGTCCCTAAAAACCCATTTCATTTTCAGATTATTAGGGGAAAAATGTGATTTTTCCCTAACTGTTTCGAAAAACCCATTTCAATCGAACCAGTAGAATCGGTTTTCTCACGGTTCGATTCTGCTGGTTCGATCACTTCAAAAACCCAAAAAAATCGTGGCTGAAGAACCCAATCGAACCAGCAGAATCAGATTTCACAAAAAAAAAAAAAAAAAAAAAAGAAAAAATTGAAAGGAGGGGAAGTGACGAAGCAATTTCACAACCCCAATGTGAAATTGGGGTTTTCTCACGATTCGATTCTGCTGGTTCGATCACTTCAAAAACCCAAAAAAATCGTGGCTGAGGAACCCAATCGAACCAGCAGAATCGGTTTTCACAACAAAAAAAAAAAAAAAAAAATTGAAAGGAAGGGAAGTGACGAACCGTGATATATTTATGTCATTTCGAAAAACCCATTTGGGTTTTCCCATAAAACCCATTTCATTTACACCCTAAAAACCCATTTCATCTACACCCTAAATCGAATCCCTAAAGACAAATGGATTTAGGGTTTCCAAAACAAATCCAAATAATCTGAGTGGAATCACTCGAACCTGTGTTCTTCGATTGGTTTTCCCCAAAACCAAAGAACACAGGTTCGAGTGGTTTTTCCCAAAAAAAAAAGAAAAAAATGAAAGAAGGAGACGAATCATACCTGGATTTAGGGGGGCCGTGCAGCGAAGCAGGCGAGAGGAAGAAGATGATATGGTGGAGATGAGAGGTGCAGATCCGCGCCGTGTGAGAGTTGCAGATCCGCGGTGAAGAAGATGATGCTTCGAAGCTTCTCTACGCGATGGGTTTTTTAGGTTTATGAGAAATCTAATTTTCTCTTACCCATTTAGTTGTCATCACACGGCTGGAAATTTTTTCATCCAACGGTCACGTTTTCACCTGCGTTAATGAAATGGGGAGGTGTAGACAGCTTCTCTACACGGCCGAGTGGAATCACTTTTCTCATATATATATATATATATATATATATATATATATATATATATATATATATATATATATATATTTCTGGTTATCTATTGTACATAGGATTTGTTTTGGGGTTCCATGGCCTATCCATGGATGGCGACTCTGAGTTTGTTTTAGGTACATCTTGGTTTGAGGATTTATCCTTGGATCAAGAGGTATCTCATTTATCACCACTCGTGCTAGGCTATGAGAGTGGCACTTATTTTGAGAGTTCCTTGGTAGAGCTCTCCTTCACATGTGGAGATCTTTGAGGATTGCAGAGGATCTCATGTCCTCAGCACCCGTCCTCTCGGATCGGGATCCACAAGTAGTGAATTTTATATAAAGTTATCCTCATCAGTTCTCAATTCCCTTAGCAACCTAACTCCCAAGTTATGAATGGATCAAGAGCAAAGAAGAAATGTTTTTGGGTGTTTACAGTTAAAATCTGTCTGACGGATTCCACATAACTAAGCTGGTTTCCGAATTTTTTATTTTCTCAAAATTTGAACAAGTAATCACACGCGCTCATGGTAAAGATCTCAAAGTAATATAGGTTATTTGCATACAATATAGGCTTAATTCAGTCGGTAATAGTGTTCAACTCTATCCAAAAATGTTTATTTTCACTTGTATGATTTGTTATTTGTCAGTTCATTTTGAGTTTCCACACTTTATAATTTCATGTAGTGAAAAGTTGGATCCTTCAAAATGCATCAATGCTCTATTTTATATTTCCACTAGTAGTTGATTGGATTTACTTTTTCTATGTTTGAAACTTCACTTGGTCAATCATTGACTCGCACAAATCAACTTGATTTCAGATCTACTGAGTCAGTAAAACTCGTTGATCCACCCGATGCAATCAACTCGCTGGGTAAATCATTGACTGCCTGATTCAACCCACTTTTGCTTTGGGTTGACTTCTTGAGCAATGATAAGACTTTAAGCACGACCATATCTCTCTCTAAATGGTGTCTTTCAATCACTAGTTATATTTTTAACCTAATTCATAAAACATACCAAGTGATTTTTCTACCTACGTAAGACAAATTTGGGAGCTATAGCTCACGAACTAAAGTAACTCAAGAGGACAGTAAATTACAGTTCTCTTTTAATCTCTATGTCATTAGAGTTTCAGACATGGGCATCTCGTAGGAGGATTTCAGATGCCATACATGTACTCACGAATTAAGATAAATGAAAAAGACAAAAGATTTGGACTGTTCTATTTAATGTCCCAGAAATAGGGATAACATTCCCATTTTCATATGTTGCAGTAACCTTTCCTGATTATGGTGTATCTTACTGGACCAATATATAATATTTGAAAAACTGGAAGTTATTATTCTTTTCTGACTTTGGGTGATGACTCCATCGTCATATCTCCATGAATTTGATAGAATTATGGTTAAAACATCATCTCTACTAGACACAGACTGCTTCACTTTCAATGTTGACATCTGAATAATTTCACATCATCTTGGCTTTTTTTGCAATTTTAGTTGTACAAAGGCGGGCTCAGTGACGGATCAGTGGTCGTGGTGAGGTGTCTGAAACTAAAGCAAAGGCATGCTCTTAAAATCTTAAAACAGCAAATGGAAGTAATTTCAAAGCTCAGACATCGCCATTTGGTCAGCATTCTTGGACACTGCTTTGTCACTTATGAGGAATCCCCTAATGCCACTGATACCATCTTTCTTGTCTTCGATTACGTTTCAAATGGGACACTGAGGAGTCATCTTACTGGTAAGGGGAATAACCATTATCCTATTGCTTTTCAGCCATTAATATCTGAAATATCATAAGATTTCAATTCTTATAATTTTTTTGGCAGAACGGCGAAAGCAAGAGATGCTGAAATGGCCACAAAGATTAGCTGCTGCTATGGGAATTGCGAGAGGAATCCAATTCTTGCATACAAGAATTGTGCCTGGTGTTTTAAGAAATAATTTTAATATAAAGAATATTTTGTTGGATGAAAATCTCACAGCCAAAATTAGTGATTATAAGCTTCCAAGACCATTTATCAATAAGATTACTAAGGTCAGCTCCACTTAGAGTGAATAGTTCAGTTTTTATTTTTTGTTAATATGAAGTATCCACATTTACTTAATACACCCTTAATTTTATTGATCTTTTTTTTTTTGTTTGAACCAAAAGGTTTCAATTTCAGCTAATTTTCATCTTTAATAATGTAGGTCGGTTCTGAAAGCCCTTTCAAGGGAGCAGAACTTGGCGATCTTGACAGGTAAACAACCACCTTTTTTGATATAATGCTTATAGTTGGAGTGTGTCTTATATAAAACCCAAATCAAAATTAAGTGTAGTTTGATCATCGTCAGCCTAAAAAGCGTTTATATTTCTTACATGTGGGAGTGTATATAGTGATGACCACCACGCATGTTACGGTGAATTCAGTACGAATTGGTTTTTACTTTCTTTATCTGCAGTACTGGACACGGTGATAAAGAAGATGTTTATCAGCTGGGAGTTATTCTACTAGAAATTATTACAGGAAATCCCATCACATCTCAGACAGAATTGGATGTCATGAAACTTAAGGTAAACAAACCATTCCTCCATTTTACTATTAATGCATTTAGAGAGAGAAATTGAAATGTTTTTTTTTTAACTATTTCTAAGCTATTTCTAAGCCATATTTCTAGTTTTTTAAAAACACAGAAATCTCTTCAAAAAATATCCAAGTGTTTGGATTATTCAAAAAAAAAAAAAAAACTCCTTTAATAACTGGAGAAAGAAGGTTTTGGTAGTATGTTAACAAAATGAATTCCTTGTATTAGGAAATTTTGAACCCATGATTGCAAGTTGTGACACGTCATTAGACTTCAAGATTGAATCATGAATAGATTTTTAGTTCATAATAGTATGTTGAAATTTTAGTAATTTTTTTAAAGTTTATGTATGTTTTTTTGTGGTTCACAGCTAGAGAGAGGCCTAGCAGAAGGCCCGAAAAAACTGAGGGGGGAAACTGATCCTTCCATTAGAGGTACTTTTGCCTATGAGTCCTTAAAAACTGCAGTTGAGATCACCATAAACTGTCTATCTGAAGATATTGGTCAGCGTCCATCGATAGAAGATGTTCTCTGGAACTTGCAGTATTCAGCTCAAGTTCAAGATGGATGGGCGAACAGCGAGAACCTCGGTACACATTCATAGAGATTAATCTATCCTTCATTTTGGATTTATTTTTATCACTTGGTGGTATTTCAAAAATTCAGATCATGTTACTTGTTTGTATATTTCTACCCATCCTATTCTCCTATGGTTCTTTCTATTTTTTATGACAGTGATTGATAATGAAGGGAGGATATGTTAAATGAGCAGGGGGAATAAGATGTCTTACAAAACAAGAAAATCCCGAAATAATCCCGAGATTTTAAGAAATATCAAGATATTTTCATTTTAATAATTCATTGTGAAAATAACATGATAACTTAATGATATTTTTTATTTTATACTTTTTTCTTAAATTATACATTTTTATTTAGCCTACTGATGATATTTGTTAGAAAATTAATCAACCTTAAGCAGAAATAGATTGTTACCTCTGCCATGATGATCAAATTGAAGGTGCAGATGATGCACATTATCTAAACGTTGAATACTCTCCTTAAAGAACTTAGTTTTGATGTGGCCTTCAGATCTATCCAAAGCCTTATGCTTAAATCAATCTGAATCCCAAGTAGGGCAACCAAGAAACAGGGGGTGGGAATTGGTTGGCTATTAAAATTTTAAGCTCTTTAAACTTTGATCTTTAATCCTAACCCTTTTGCTTATTAATCTTTAGTTGAGTGGTTAGCCAAGTAGAATGAAAATATAAACACGATAAGCATAACTAAGAGAAGAAAAGAAGATAAGGGAAAGAGAAATGTACACCAATAATTTATAGTGGTTCAGCCTTCAAACCATGGCATACTCCACTCTTCTCGAGTTTTGCTCCTTGAGGAAATCTACTATTGCTATCCTCCCTAGTAGGCCGTATGCGAGCCCATACAAGCTTGAAGCTTCAAGGGGTTTAATATTGGTGCCCTTCCACCTTTACAATGAAAATGAATGAAGAAGAGAAAGATCTTGCTTTGCCTCATTTTAGAGGCTGATTGCACGATGAAGAATGAAGAAGAAATCTCCCACAATATAATACAAGTCGAGCATAATCCAATCTCTCAATGGTTTTAGCCAAATCAAGACACAAGAGATGGAGAGAGTGGTTTTAAATCCAAAATAAAACACAATATCTTGTGATATTCATCTCATGATCAAGGGGTCAAAGACATAAACACATATTATTAAGATATAATGCATGATTGGTGTGCCTTTGAAATGTTGGATATTTTTAAAATATTTTATTTTTTTAAATAGAAAAATGAGATTTTTCAATGAGAAATTTGAAAGAGACATTTCTCTGTGTGAAATGATGTTTCCAACTAGAAGACACTTCAGGTTGTGAAAAAGTATTGTTTTAAAATGAAAGGGTACTTTTCATTTGACGTGGTGCCTTCATATCCTTTTTATTTTCTATTAACAAAAAAAAAAAGGCTTGCGGTCTCAATTTTAAGATAACTTTCTCCCCTTTAACTCTGCTCTTTTCCTATATGTAAGGGCATACTTGTCCGGAATTCGGGGTGTAGACCTTGTTCTTGGCGTATGCATTATTTTTGTAGGGAATTTAACCGGGTAGAACTGGCCCCTAAAAGCTAGTTGTTAGAAGGAGGGTGCCCATTCCCTTATAACCCATCCCCATCCATCTTACTTAACCGATGTGGGACTATTTTGCTTTTGCGTGGAACCCCAACAATCTCCCCCTCCACAAGGAAGCAAGGTGGACAATCTCGCCCCTCCACGTGGTGGCAATGTGGGAACCACAAGATACTACATCGGGGTTTCCAAGATCTTCCCCGAGGGACATTCCCGCCCTCAGAGGGAAACCGAGGTTTTCGAGATCTTCTCCGAGGGACATTCCCGCCCTCGGAAGCAAACCATCTGTAGGGAATTAACCTGGTAGAACTCGCCCCTAAAAGCTAGCTGTTAGAAGGAGGGTGCCCATTCCCTTAGAATCCATCCCCATCCATCTTACTTAACCGATGTGGGACTATTTTGCTTTTGCGTGGAACCCCACCAATTTTCGTGGGACTTATTTTTGTGTAGCCACCTTCATAAGTGGAGAAAAAGAATCAATAAGAGAAAGCTTTGTTGTGCCTTGCCTACCTCTCTTTCTCTCCTATTATGATTCTTTGTTCTAAAGAGTCACTTTGTTCATCCACCGTTACAATTTGTCACAACATGAAATGGGCGATTTAGATCAACCTAAGTTGACACCCACTATGTCCTAGTGGGGCATGCCCCATTGTCACACAATGAGGTGTGCCCAAATTAAACATATTGACAATACAATTACTCTACTCTACCGCGAATTGAGTATTGGTTTGGTGGCATATTTCTTAATTACTTGGTTTTCTTGCATTTTTTTCCTTCCTTTTGTTCCTTTAAAAATCAAACAAAGTTTGGAAATGCCACCTTTTTTAGGAAAAGATAAACGAAAATGGGTGAAAATATTAGAAAAGAATGGAAAAAGTATCATTTCCCGTATATACTCCAAAAGATTACCAACAATTTCAATGAAAGGTCTCTTAATCTCCATTTCAATTATCCATATCTATGACGTGTTATACACTTCAGACGACCATCCGATTAACACTACCTACCAAGTTTCCCACCTTACATTCGTGGTGGTGGTCCCACTAATTAGCAATTGTGTATTCCACATTCTCTTTTTGAAGGGAAATGATATCTAGCCCCTTTTTCTTCACTGGCCACCCCTGTTGAAAAGAGTAGTCATAAATACACTAGAGGGGTGGCCCGAGGAAGAAAAGGGGGCGAATATATCACTTCCCATATAAGGACACAAAAGGTCATTTCCAATCCACCATTTTCATCCCCATCCGACATGAGGCAATGTTACAGGCATGGAATCCAAAGGAAACTACAAAAGTGAGGAAAATCTCTCATATATACAACACCATCGTCTCAATCACTCATCAGATCATCATGGGCCCACCTTCATCTACAACCATGCAGAAAACACACAGCTAATCATAGTAACCTTCAGGTCAAGATCCTAGAAATTAATGATCAAGAAAAGAAGAGAAGAAATAATGATGAAAAAGTACATTTGCAGAAATAGTTAAGATTCTTGGTCCAACGGTAAGGTTGCTCCAATAGTGGTCACAGGTTCGAGTCACGAAAACAGCCTCTCTGTAAAGCATGGGTAAGGCTGCATACATCTAGCCCTACACAGACCCCACAATAGAGGCAACCTCGTGCACTGGGCCGCCTTTTTAGAGATAGTTAAGATTCTCTGAGTGTATTGATCTGTTACATGGTCCAAATTAAATGATATGGGTGGGACCTACATATTCTGATACATGTAGGTAAAGAACACTTCATTTAGGAAACTACGAGGCAAATGTAAGTAAATGAAATAAAACTTCAGCAAACCCTGCTCAATCGACAATAAATACACATGCGAAAGATGCCCAACATTAAAACCCTATTTGGATTGCAATAAAAATATTTCCAAATGAAAATATTTTCTCTTCAATTTTTAACTTTTCTATGACCCTGTTTGGTTAATTTAGAGGGATACTATCAGAAATTGAGGGCCCCTAAGTAAAAATTGAATAGGGTTGGTTTGTGTAAAAAAAGTTTGGAATTTTTTGAAATATTTTTCCTTTCCATACTTTTCCGAAAAATTCTTGCAATCCAAACAGGACCTTAATGGAAATGGAAAACGGCAAAATGAAAGACACTTTTATTCGGGAAATGATAAATGCTCCCCTTTCCATCGCTTGGGACTCCCGGGTGCATTGTACGTGGCAATCATGTCACTTCATTCCTTAAATGTGAAGTACATCAGCCCCTTTGCAGTCATAGATAAATACACTCTAGCCAGGTGTCCCAAGGGATGAAAATAGGTGCATTTATCATTTCCCTTTTATTCTCCTTTTTAAAAGACATTTATCAAGACCCACTTCTGCTTTGTTTACATGCTAGATTTCTGTGACATTTTGGTTTTAATGTTTCTCAATGTTTAAAGAAATCAAAAGATTTTATTTACTATGTACTTTTTATGGGTTGAAACGGTGGGAGACATTAAAACCTACAAATGAGGGAAAGTGGAAACGTTAAGAGGGCTTTTAGGAGGGTTGGAGACGTTTCAAGTTTATTCTTCCCTACAAAATCTCTGTTTCGATAATCTCAAAATGGGAGAAGGACCACTTTCTATTGAGGTCTCTTCATCTCTATAAAAGCTATCTGTTTTCTTCTCCAGAAACTCCATTGATTTATTTTTGGTTACATCTTTTATCAACTTTTGTAACACGGGTGGTGACGAGTTCGAGGGATCATGTCAAACAACTAGTTGCTTCAAAAGCTTAAGCAGCTGGAGAAGGCATTATTTAATCTTTTATACTTTAACACCCCCTCACTTGTGGCCCCTCTTTTAGGGTTGGCCTACATGTGGCACATGTGTCCTCTCTTTTGGATTTGGCCATTGCATACGGATTTTTGTTATCAAGGAGGTTTGAACTTGGGACCCTTGCATCCAATACCATGTCAAACAACCAGTGGTATCAATGCCAAGCCGTGGTAACTCTGGTGTGCATCTGAGGATGAAAAATCCCTCAGGGAAGATCTCAGTAACCCCGGTATGCTAAAATATCTCTCGGGGAAGATCTCCTAGTTCCCACGTTGTCTCCACATGGAGGGGGAGATTGTTGGGCGATCCACATGAAAGCAAAGATCCCACATCGGAAGTGTAATAGATGTGGATGGACTTTATAAGGGAATGTGCATCCTCCCCTTAACGGCTAGCTTTTAAGCGTGAGTTCTACCCGCGTCCCCATAGATTGTTTCCGGAAGAGACCCAATGGATTGTTGTATCTTGGGAGCCGAACGCCGATCAACCCAGTGCAGAAGGGAGCACATCATCTCCAAGGGTAGCGCATTTTTCGGGGCTTGGGTAGCGTGTTTTAAATTACTTTGATTTGGAATATCATTCGGGGGCTTGAGTAGCGAGTTTTCCGAGCCGGGCCGGACCGGGTCAGGTTAGTTTAGCATAAGCTATCGTTATGAAAACATTTCAAAACAGTTTTCAACAAAACTTTTCATTAATCACGTCTCTTTAACTTTTTGAAATATTCGATCGAGGATACGTAAAAGTTATTTCAGAATATATTTGTTCTCTCCCTTCTTCCCCTGTAAAGTTTGGTCCCTTTTCTGTTCTATTTTTTTTATCATGGCAAACATAATCATTTTCCCAAGGAGTCCAGGTTGTGTGAATGCACAATCCTCGAGCGGAGTTGTTGTATCCTAGAGGCATACATTGGAGATCCCATATGTACCATCGATTAGTCGTTTATGAGGGCAATATTTGCCTTATGGATAGCAGATCCATATTCATGCCTGAACTCAGTCAATAAGTCACTTCTTTACCATTTGATTCTTACATTACTTTCTTGCGATCAATTACTTCATTTCCGCTGTTTATTAGTATAATCCTAAAGCCCATGCTTATTTTCAATCACAAGTAGGACCTTATAGGCAGTAAAACTTTCACTATAGGTGTAGAAAACTACATTTAAAAAAGGAAACCCCATAAATGTGAATAATCATACTGAAAATATGTACTATAGTGAATAGTTATACTTAAAATGTTATTAGTATGGATAATCACACCGAAAATTTATGATAGTGTGGACACCTACACTGAGTATTTTATAAAGTGCGGATGGATTCAGTGAGAAAAGCTAAGCTAGTGAGGATGGCTATCATATATGCTAGTGTGGATAACTACAATGAAAGTATGTCTTAGGTGTGGATCTCCACACTAAGAAAACCATGCTGGATAAGGTATGGATAGCCACAATGAATTGTAACTAGATTTTTTTTAAGGGTGAGCTGGGGTTTGGCGGAACCCCAACCAGTGCATTGAATAGAAGGAAAGAATACAAGAAGAATAGATGAAACTAGAGAACAAATTACAAACAAGAATACAATTTTCTTTCCCTATCTGACTGGATTATTTCCATGAGCATTGGAGGGATGAGGAGAAGAGGGATATCTTCTCCCTTGCATGGGCAACCTCACTTTGAGAGGAAGTCTGCGGCCGAGGCATGTGAGTTATGCACCAGGCTTTGAAGTGTTGAAGATTTTTCGAATATGGGTTATCATTGGGATATTTTCCATGGGGGCTTGAATTTTCCCCGTAATTACATCTACTGCAAATAATTAATCGGCTCTAATCTATAGATTTGGGGTTCCCCATTTTTGCACCATTTTCACTCCCATGAAAATGGATGAGAGCTCTAGTCCAAAAACTTTTCTTTCATGATTTCAATGGAGAATAAACCAAGAATCATTCTTTCGTCATGTTGAAGAATTCCACCAATTCTAGCTCCTTCGATATTAATCTTGAGCTCTCCATGATCATGATTCTTCGTTTCATATGGTTTGATTTGGAATATCCTTTCAGTAATACTGTCTGGTGTTAGAGAGTGTAGCATTTCTGACCCTTCAACAACCAACATTAGTTAGCAGACTAATGCTAGTCTTACGCAAGTGTTGTATTTTTTAGGTGCCTTGAAGTCCTCCTTTGGAATGTATTAAGCTAGTCATTAAGATTCCTTTTCAAGTCTACCTTAAGGCCTTGTTTGAGTTGCAAGAAAAAAAATTCAGATGGAAAAAACTTTCTTGGAAAATTTTCATCTTTCCACAATTCAGATGGAAATGATATGATTATGGTTAATTTGGAAGGATATTATTATAAATTGTAAGTTCCTCTTAATAAAATTTGAATAGTGGTGGTTCCAATTAGCTTTTTCATGTGTAAAACAAGTACGAAATCTTTGAAATATTTTTCCTTTCCAAACTTTTCCTCAAAATTCTTGCCATCTAAATAGGTTCTAAAGGATTCCAAGCCTGCTAGCAAGAGCTTGAAGTCTTCTGTAAGTTTTAGAAAGTTTTCACAAGCAAGCAAAGCTTATTACTTTCCTTTTTTCGCTAGGTAAGCTGGGATTGAACTGCCGACCTCTAGGTTATCTTGTGCAGTAGTGGATATACTATATTCTAATGGCTGTACATAGTTAACAGTTTGACCTCAACCATTTTGGCATATTTTATGGATTTACTATGGGGTGATGATAAATTCGCACCCCCTGTAGGATAATTCAAACCCTTTAACATGAATTGAGGTAAAAAAAGCGTTAAAGGCTGATGCTTGTTTATGCTTTTTGACACTTTTTGACGTCAATTCACCTTAAATGGGTGCGAATCATCCTATAGGGTGTGCGAATTTGTCATCTCCCTTTTCTATATTCCAATGACTAAGGTAAATGATATATATCTTGATGAGTTTGTGTTATATGGATTAACTATATAGTAGAATGTTTTGAGCAAGGTATTCCATATTGTTTGTTATATATATATGTATTATGTGATATGAAGCTACTTTTGAGAGTGATGATAGATCATACATGTGGCCTTGTTTTCACCATATATTATCTCTCTTTAGTGTGTATGATGTGCCATATATATTCAGTCGATATATCTGACACACAACATCCACATTGGATGTGGCAATTTGTGAAACATGACGAGAACAAGGTTTATAAAGCCCTATTTTACACCGTGATCTTTTCTTCGTACTTGGAAACTTTTTATATGAGGAAATTGAGCTCTATCAAAATAATTTTTTATAAGGTTTATAAAGCCCTATGGAAAGAAAGTATCAAATTTTATTTTTTTCAAAATTTCTACTTTAAAACAAAAGAACTAAATGTCAATTGTTTATTGTCTAGGACTAGATATATGCACCCATTGGCTACATATTACTATTTCCTCCTCTTCTTCCACTTCCGGGTTTCATTGGTAGTCGGTGGTGCAACAAACACATTGCAGGAGATGAAAAGATAGGAAATATGATATGAGAAGAAGATGACAAAATGGTCTTTCGAACCGTGAGACACGCCTCCTAGGTCAATAGTTTTTAAACTACCATTCATCCAGAAATTCAGAAACTTTGAGTAATTACTTAGTAAAATGTCTATATATATAGTGAAGATATCTCAGCTATCACTCTAAGAGGATGCTATAGTCTAAAGAGATTGCTAGGAACAACCAACACAATCTGGGACATCCTCACAATGCAAGTGATGATTATCTAACAATAATTTATTAAAAGTTCAAGCAGTTATTTTGTTTGTGCCATCCCAACCATATAATTGTTGATATGGAGTGATCAACACCATCGTTTTGGGTAGGCGGTTTGATCTTTGTGGTCATAAGCCATTCATTGCAAAAATATCAAATTATTAACTTAAAACTCAAGATAAAGCTTATTATTAGTTCCAACAATCATTTTGCATTACAGCTAAAGAAAAATTGTACCATTATTTGAAACAACAAGTTTTCAACTAACTACAGAATTCTAAGAGCTTCTCAATCGACCGGTCAATATATGCATCCATAGCTCTGAAGTATTTATGCCTCCCATTTTTGTTGGGGATGAGAAAGCCGATGAATGCCCAAAATCCCAAAGCATATGACATTGCCACGAATGAGTAGAAAATCACAGGATTATCAAGAACCCTAGAATTTTTTCCCTCATCTCTAGGAGGTTGTGAAGGGATTTCCAAGGAGCAATTTCTTTCTAGTGGTGGTCCACAAAGATTTGGATTTCCCTCATAGCTATCCTTACCAAATGTGGTAAGGTGTTTATCAAAAGGGATCTTACCTGATAGGTTATTGTAGGCGACAGAGAAAGCACCAAGTGAATCTAGTTGAGATAATTCATAAGGGATTCTCCCAACTAACTTGTTGTGGGAAAGATCCAAACTCTCCAAGCTTTTTAGGTTTTGAAAGGATTGTGGAAGATAGCCAGTTAGCAGGTTGTTGGAAAAATTTAATGAGTGAAGCGCTTCCAAGTCTCCTGTTTGGAATGGAATATCACCCTGCAGCTGATTCATGGACAAATCAATTCCAGTCATCAAGCCAAAAGGAAGGCCCTCGTAAAAGTAAGTTACACCCTTTGTGGTGAAAGAAGTTGAAGGCCTAGGAAGAAAGCCTGTTCTAATTAAAGAAACAGCAGAAATTTGGATTTGATATGTTTTCTTCCATGAACTTATGTTGTTGAGACAAGAAGGTATATTTCCAGAAAAAGAATTGTTGGAGAGATCCAAGGTATGGAGGTTACTTAGTTGACACAGTTGTATTGGAATGTTTCCTCGAAAGAAATTATTCCCTAAAAGAATTGATACCAATTTTGAGAGGGAGAATAACCAACTAGGAATAGTGTCGGATAGGGTATTTTTTCGCATATCAAGAATCATCAAGTCAGGGCTATTTAACAGGCCAGATGGAATTTTTCCAGTGAAGTTATTGTGGCTGGCAAATAAATATTGCAATCGTATCAAGTTAGCATCAACTGGGAGAATGTCTCCTTGCAATCTATTACTTGATATATTGAGGTAAACCAGCTGAGTGCAATTTTTGGTGAGTTGATGTGGCATTTCTCCTGAAAAGTTGTTGGAAGATAGGTCCAATATAGATAAGCGTTCTATTTCACCCATGGATGAGGGGATCCTACCTTGCAAAATATTTTTGGATAGGTTGAAGTAAAGCAACCGAGGGAAGAGAGTGCCCATGTTTGTAGGAAGTGACCCGCTTAGATTATTCTCAGAGATATCTAGAACAGTGAGAAATGATATAGTGTTGAGGGTAGACAGAGGAATTGAGCCTTCAAACAAGTTACCCGTCAACAACAAGGAATCACTTGACATATTGTACAATAGCCAAGATGGGATGATCCCTTTAAGAGAGTTATGACCCAAATTTAAATCATATAAGTTATCCTGGCTAGAAAGAAAGCTGGGAATGGTACGAGTGCTATGTTTGTTGAGGTTGCAATTTTCTAAGGACAACATCAGGAGTTGAAAAGTAGGAACCCAATATGGGTATTGGGTTTCGACTTCTAATTGAACATTGTTTGAAAGGTCAACATCTAAAAGTTGCGAGAGGTTGGCAAAACTAGAAAATCAGAACACACCCATGAACTGATTATTTGAAAGGTCAACTTCTGAAAGTTGCGAGAGGTTGTTGAAAATGAATGAAGGAATCTTCCCTGTAATGCGATTGTCGGAGAGATAAAGCCGTCCCAGGTTATGCATGCCTTCCATACATGGATGAATGCCCTCAATTGAATTGCTCATGAGATACAAGTAACTTAGGTTGCTTAGTTTGCAAATCCCACAGAGAGAAAATGGTGACAAAATTAGATTGATGTTGCAAAATGATAACGAGGAAGCCCCATTGTATGATTATGAGGCAAGATAAAATTCTTCGCTAAAAAACAAGTTTCTAATAAAAAAAAAAATTTCTTTTTTTTCCAATTTATTAGTGTAAATGTAAATAGTCATATTTTGGGAAATAATAGTCATTTTTAGTTTTTTCCATTTTCCTATAAGATGTAAGGATAAGATCAATCAAAGGTGGGACCCTCAAGACAACCAACTTCCTCTGGATGACGCCCTCATACATCAAATCTCCAACGTGGGGTCCCATTCGCTATTTCTTCCCTTTTTCATTTTTTTTGCTTATCTTCATAAAAAGGCCAGTGTAGTACGTAGAATAACATAACAATAATATGTAGGGAGGTTATCATGCTTTGTCATGTGTGTAACGTTACAGTCATAATTATTTTTTAAGACAAAAATATCCCTCTTCTTAGGAAAATGATAAAACATTCCGCTATGTTTGAGAAAATCGTGAAAGAATATACTAAAAGAAGCTAAAGCTTTGATATATATTTAGAGGCCTTAATCTGACAAATGGGATCTCAGTTAGGCATAAGACTTGGACAGTATGGATTGACTTATGATGGTCAACTTGATCAACGGTCTTGATTACACCTCTGACCATATGTGAAACTTAATGTTGACCCTAGGCTTCATCCTAACCATGACCACTCAAAGTAATAACATGTCCTGTAAACATGTGGAGATGATATACCTATAAGATATGGCCCAGCCATTGTATTGGTTGTCTCTGTGTTGTGACTTGTGAGATCCAAAGATCTTAAAAGAGGGGGTGGGAATATCATTTCCCATTTTCTTTATTAAATCTATAGTTTACTTTTCTTAAAGCGGGTAGTATTATGTCAGAAAAATAACAAAATCCTGTCAAAAAATACTTCACACATCATCATTTTGGGTGAGGAAATGCTACTACCCCGTACCTGTTGAGATGGCGCCAGATGTGAATGTCAGATTATTGTGTGATAAATCCAGTTCTACCAGGGAGGAGAGGTTGCCTAGACATGATGGAAGACTTTGATCGTCAAGATTGTTATTGCTGAGATATAGACCCGTGAGTCTCTTCAAGCCGCATAAACCTACAAGAAAAGTGATCAAGACATAAAAATGATCAAAGTTTTATATTTACTTATATGAAAACTACTTAAAAAATCACCGTTAGATTTTTTTTCCTATTGATCACTTTTGTCTAGTTGCCTAGACAAAAGTGGCTCTTTATCATTTTCCCAATCTTGATGAGATGATCCTGAGCCTTGATTTAGGAGGTCTCACACCAAAAGCCGCTAAAGCTTTCATATTTGTATTCAATAATTAATCTTACTGATGGGATGGCAGTTAGGTGTGGTGCTAGGGCCATATGCGTTGCGTCATGATGGTTTGCCAGATCAAGGGCCTTGGTTAGCCCATAAGGTTCTGATCCCATTAGAAAGGGCGGTGATAAATTCGCCCCTTGGACTCGGCATTCGCCCCCTTTAACTCCTCTCTAATAGAAGCTAAAGCTTTAAGAGGATGTTTTTGTCTATTTGCAAAACCTGGGTTAGGGCTTCATATTAAACACCTAAAAATACAACTTTTGGGTTGTTTTTTCAAAGTTTAACCTAGTCTAATCGTGCAACAGCCCTAAAAGAGAGTGTTCGTGTGCCCTAAAGGAGCGTGTTCGTGTGGGAGAAAGTGGAGAGACCATTCTTGGAGGCCGGAAATCGTGATCCAAGCTAAGATCCCATCAAAAAATCTTTAAAAACCTTAAGATTTAAGTTCTGTTGATTTGGACATATAATTGCGTTTGAGAGGTCTCCGTGATTGATCTCGGATTCCTTGCGGTTCACCTTGTTCTTGGATCTCCATCGAACCCAAGATCTTTCGGTTTTGGCCTAACCCAAAAATATGTTGTTTTTGGTAAAACCGAATAGACAATTAATCTAATGTGTATTTGTGTTATTTTAAAAATTGAAGGAAGGAAAATTTGTTACTTTCCCCAAGAGACATGATACTAGCCTATTGATCAATCTAATGACAGTCATTATATGCCGTGATCAGTTGGCCTTTCGAAAATTGAAAAAAGGTGCAGCTACTGAAGATCCCCAGATACCCTAAGGCCTATACCAAAAGCATATTATATGCATCATCTTATCATTGAAATTATGAGATAAGTGAAAGTGAAGAGAAAAACTACTTCAACCATCATCATTTCGGATGAGAAAAATACTATTGCCACTCCGTACCTGTTGAGATGCCAAATGGGTTTCTAAGATCATTATATGATAAATCTAAATATTCCAGGGACGAAAGGTTTCCTAGACATGATGGAAGACTTCGATCATCAAGTTGGTTATTTTCTAGAAATAGATTCTTGAGTCTCTTCAAGCTGCATAAACCTACAAGAAAATGATGAAGACAAAAACATATGAGCACATTTAATTTATTACCAAAAAACAAATTCCTTTCAATGCAAAGGAAAAAAATCAGATTTCTATATTACTTAAAAGAAAAAAGCTAAAAAAGTGATTCTCAGGCCTTGTTTTCTTTTGGATAGAGACATTATGAGATGTTAGGAGTGTCCGTTTGGAGTGACACTTGGGTTTTTGGAGAACTAAAGCAATGCTGACGACATAAACGGATTAGATCAATCAAAGGTGGGACTCTCATGACCACCAACTTCCCTGCGATGATGCCGCAAGTTTAACAAAAACTGATTATTGGACTCAAAATTGTTTTGGATTTTAAGAATCCTTTGAGTCCCAAACTGATTATTGGACTCAAAATTACTTTTAATTTTTAGTCCAGTAATCAGTTTTGAACTCACAATCCATTCTCAAAATCTAAAACAAACAGGACCTTAGTGTTTGATCGCGATTACAAGACACTTTTAAATTTAATGTTGAAACTACATTTGGTGATTCGTATCATATGTAAAGTGTATACATTTGGATATAGTCAAAGGAAGATTAACCACGAGCACAAAATAAAGTTGGAATGGAATGGATATTAGTTAGTCTTATCATAAAGAGTGCACCACATTAAGTACTCATAAAAGGAAATCATTATTTCTTTATTTTATGGAATGTAATGCTCATTATTTGGGTATTTGCTGCCATGATCTATATATTTAGTTCTCTTTACATGAATGTATATTTTCCCTGAAAGACAAGACTATAGAGATTATTTGTTAAAGGAAATGATGTAAGTCCATACTTCAGAAATTTGAAGTGTCCAAAGCCCGGTCTTTTTTTACCCAGAACATAGCAGTGTCAATAGGGTAGCCGACATTGCCACTTAGATTTTTTATTAATCCATGTCTAGGATTTTTGCTAAAATGGATTTTAGATAATGGAGTTTAAGACTTTGATCGTGAAGATTGTTATCTCTGAGATATAGATAGGTGAGTCTCTTCAAGCCACATAAACCTACAAGAAAAATGATCAAGACATAAACACCCAAAACCCATTTCATTTATTACTAAACAATAAATTGCTCTCAATGGAATATAAAACTAAAAATGCTAAAAAAATGCTAAAAAATCATCTCAAAGTTGTTGTTATCGGGTGGTTGTTGTTACATTACATATACACAGTATCTTTTAACCGTAGTGAACAAAACACTCTTTAAGGAGAGTTTTTCTTTTCTTTTGAAAAAAATCTCTTTTTATTGGCATGGAGTTAGCACTCTATTTAAAACTTTTATAGTAAAAACCCCCATTTTTTGTGGAAAATGTTTTAAGCACGTTTAAGATGGTATTAAATACATTTTTTGCCCAACTTTCCAACTTTATTACCCCCACTATATTTTTGTAAATGACAAAATTTTTAACTCATTTTTTTGTGTTTTCATTTTTTACTACATTTTTTGAACCAATATTGTATTAAACTCGAATTTTTCCCATCCCCGTCCTTTTTGTGGTGCCGAATCACGTTTTGCTAAGTATGCTTTTAACTTAGGTTTCGAGCGCGGTGGATCATGTTTCATCTGGGACGGTTGCTCTCCAAAAGGCTAAGAAATTGCAAAGGAACAAACGGAAATGGACGTGCTTTGCTATTATACTCCTCATAATCGTGGTTATCATTGTCGTTGTTGTCATCAAGCCTTGGAGTAAGATTGGTGCATGATTTGGGTAGTGTTTGTGTAATATACATCAACAAAAGCCCAACTAAAATCTTTCATTTTTTTCTTTTTTCTTCTTTACCCTTTTTAGTGTGGTTTATTTCCCTGCATTATTGTTATATATTCTTTTCTGATCTATGGGTGCAAAAATTGAACTTCCATCATAGGTATTGTATTAGTGTATATTCTAGGCTACTAATGTTGGCACTCCCATGTTTTGATAATTGCACTAACTCATCTTGTCTTTTATCATTTAAATAGCTGTCAAAGGTTATTATAGTTCCCCAGAAGCACTCAAAGCAATTAAGGAAGAAAAGACAAGCTGAGATTCTGCAATTATGAAAACAGAGTAGTGCCAAATTCTATTGTCACATGGTTGGAAGATTATTTTAGGGGGACTGATATCTGCACTACCGTATTTTGATAATGACACTACAATATTCAAGATGGTATAAACATCCACTCATAAAAGGTGCAAAACAAAGTGAGTAATGCCATTATCCAAATATGGTCTGCCAGTCTGCCTTAGTTATACTATATCACAGAAAAGTTTTATATTACTTATATGAAAAATGCTAAAAAAATCACCCTTAGATTTTTTTTCCTATTGATCACTTTCTGGGCCCACTGGTGCCATGTGGAAGTTGATCAATTCTGTTGATTTAGCTGACAGCCACAAAAATGGCCTCTTTATCATTTTCCCAATCTTGATCAGATGCTATTTTCTTTATTAAATGTATAGTTTACTTTTCTTAAATGATAAAATCCTGTCAAGAAAAATAATAAAATCCTGTCAAGAAAAATAATAAAATCCTGTCAAGAAATACTCCACACATCATCATTTTGGGCGAGGGAATGCTAATAGCCCCGTACCTGTTGAGATGTCGCCAAATGTGAATGTCAGATTATTCCCTGATAAATACAGGTTTTGAAGGGAGGAGAGGTTGCCTAGACATGATGCAAGACTTTGATCGTGAAGATTGTTATAGCTGAGATCTAGTTGCGTGAGTCTCTTCAAGCCACATAAACCTACAAGAAAAATGAACAAGACATAATCTTAGGGCCCGTTTGGATAGTTGATATTGTGTATTTGGATGTGGAATTGAGTTTTGAATACAAAATGAATAGATCCGGCAGCTCATGTTGAGGGAGACAGATTTTTGGATTTCCAATTACTTACTACCACAGCATATTTGGAAATCTGATTTTTTTCACTGTCAGTAGCTGATTTGGAAATCCAAGGATTTGATCCGGATCCAAATCACAACACAAAAAGGGCTGCAAATGTGAGAAATCCAAATCAAAATCTTCTGGGTATCCAAATGGGCCCTTACTGATGGGATGGCCGTTGGGTGTGGTGCTAGGGCCATATGCGTTGCCTCATGATAGTTTGCCATATCAAGGGCCTTGGTTACGCACACCCTTGTGCCTATGTACAATGTATCTGATCTTGGCCTAGTATTCATCCTATGAGATTTGTTTAAGCCCTGTTTGGATTGCAGAAAAACATATGAGATTTGTTTCAGCCCTGTTTGGATTGCAGAAAAACATTTCTCACAGAAAATATTTTCTTTGATTTTTTATTTATTTCACAATTTAGAGGGGAATCATATGGTTACGGTTTATTTAGAGGGGTACCAATATAAAAAGAAAGTCCTAATAAATAAAACTTTGTAATCAGTCAATGGAAAAGGAAGAAATTTTATAAAAAATTTCTTTTCCAAACTTTTTAAGAAAATTCCTGCAATCCAAAAGGGCCATATGCGTAGTTCCTCATGGCTGTCTTCCAAATGGTCAAGGGTGTAATTAAGACCGTTGATTTAATGGACTATCATGAGGCAACCCATATAGTCCAATCAGAGATCACATATGTCAGATTTAAGGCCTACAACTATCAAAGCTTTAGCTTCTATTGGGGACGAGGAAATGGGCCACATAAAAGCTTTAGCTTGCATTAGAGAGGCGATAAAGGGGGCGAATGCCGACTCCAATGGACGAATTTATCACCGCCCTTTTTAATGGGATTAGAAGTTGAGCCTAGTCTTATCCTAACCGAAAGCCCGAAAGTACCCTAACCAAATTCGTTCTCCTCTTTAGACAAAGTGGGTGTTTTTGTCAGTTTGCAAAACCTGGGTTAGGGCTTCCTATTAAACACCAATAAATGCAACTTTTGGGTGGTTTTTCTAGAGTTTAATCTAATCTAATCTAATCGTGCAACAGCCCTAAAGTAGCGTGTTGGTGTGGGAGAAAGTGGAAAGGCCATCTTGGAGTCCGGAAATCGTGATCCAAGTAAGATTTAAGTTCTGTTGATTTGGAATAATGTCGTTTGAGAGGATCTCCGCGATTGATCTCGGATTCCTTGGGGTTCATCTTGTTCTTGGATCTCCATCGAACCCAAGATCTTTCTCTGGCCTAATGGATTTTGACCTATATCTTAGATTCTCCTCTGATCGCCACACCAATGGACCCACTTTCCCTTTCTTTCCATTTTACTCCCTTTTTTTTTTGCCTAATTTATCCAAGAAAAACAAAACTTTTTTGTATGGCATTGATCCACCAGCATATGAGCATGAGTTGAATGGCTTGGATAACCAAACAATGGACCTCACCTTGCAACAAAAATATGTTGTTTTTGCTAAAACCGAATAGACAATTAATCTAATCTACGTGTATTTGTGTTATTTTAAAAATTGAAGGAAGGAAAATTTGTTACTTTCCCCAAGAGACATGATACTAGCCTATTGATCAATCAATCCTCGTTTTTATGGTTTCTCCAAAAAGAAAAAACATGTTAACTTTTTATTATTATATTTTTCATAGGCCTATGACAGTCATTATATGCCGTGATCAGTTTGCCTTTCGAAAATTGAAAAAGGGTGCAGCTTCTGAAGATCCCCAGATACCCTAAGGACTACCAAAAGTGTATTATATGCATCATCTTATCATTGAAATTATGAGATAAGTGAAAGTGAAGAGAAAAACTACTATTGCCACTCCATACCTGTTGAGATGCCAAGTGGATTTCTAAGATTATTATCTGATAAATCTAAATCTTCCAGGGACGAAAGGTTTCCTAGACATGATGGAAGACTTCGATCATCGAGTTGGTTAACCCTGAGATCTAGTTGCTTGAGTCTCTTCAAGCTGCATAAACCTACAAGAAAATGATGAAGACAAAAAAGTATGAGAGCAATTTATTGTTTAGTAATAAATGAAATGGGTTTTGGGTTTTTGATCATTTTTCTAGTAGGTTTATGTGGCTTGAAGAGACTCACGGATCTAGGTCTCAGAGATAACAATCTTCACGATCAAAGTCTTCCATCATGTCTAGGCAACCTCTCCTCCCTGGAAAATCTGGATTTATCAGAGAATAATCTGACATTCACATCTAGCGTCATCTCAACAGGTACGGGGCAGTAGCATTTCCTCACCCAAAAATGATGATGTGTGAAGTATTTTTAGACAGGATTTTGTTATTTTTCTGACATAATACTACCCGCTTTAAGAAAAGTAAACTATAGATTTAATAAAGAAAATGGGAAATGATATTCCCACCCCCTCTTTTAAGATCTTTGGATCTCACAAGTCACAACACAGAGACAACCAATACAATGGCTGGGCCAAATCTTATAGTTATATCATCTCCACATGTTTACAGGACTAATTATGTTATTACTTTGAGTGGTCATGGTTAGGATGAAGCCAGGGTCAACATTAAGTTCCACATATGGTCAGGTGTAATCAAGACCGTTGATCAAGTTGACCATATAAGTCAACCCATATTGTCCAAGTCTTATGCCTAACTGAGATCTCATTTGTCAGATTAAGGCCTCTAAATATCAAAGTTTTAGCTTCTTTTAGTAGGATCCTTAAAACAAGGCTTGATTGGTTAGCATCTCCATATTTTTTTAGCATATTCTTTCACGATTGTCTCGAACATAACAGAATCCCCTTTGCTCTACATGCCCCTTATGTGATATGTATGGAAGCCTTTTTTGTCACTTGGTATGCAACTATCATCACAGTGTAGGAGGACATCCCTAAATATTTCCCTCCTTCCACATAAGTAGGAGGACATACCTAAATATTTTTGTTATGTTATTCTACGTACCACATACGCCCTTCTAGGACATACGCCCTTCTAGGACTTTGAAGCTGTCTTTTACCTTTTTTTTTCTTGAACCAGTGAAAATTGTCTATTCGGTTTTAGCTAAAACAACATATTTTTGTTGTAAGGTGGGGTCCATTTTTTGGCTATCCAAGTCATTCAACTGATGCTCATATGTTGATCATTGCTATTAAAAATAATTTTTTTCTTGGACAAATTTTGCAAAAAAAGAAATGGAACGCGGGTCCATTGGCCCACACATAATATAAAACTACTATGGAGGCAAGTTGGGGCTTTGAGGCATGCAGGCATCATCGCAGGGAAGTTGGTGGTCATGAGAGTCACACCTTTGATTGATCTAATCCGTAATCCGTTTATTTCGTTAGCATTGCTTTGGATTTCGGTCAAGACGGAAACCATTGCTCCTTTAATGCCTTTTAAACGCTAAAGATAGGTAAGAATAAAAAGCAAGAAATCCTTCCCATTGATTCATTCATTTCTTTCGGGAAAAGCCTGTTTTGTTTCTCTCTCTCTCTCTCTCTCTCTCTCTCTCTCTCTCTCCAATGTTTGCTGATCCAGCAAGAAGAATAGCTAACTTTTTTTCCCTTTATTTTGTTTGGGCTTTGGGTTTTTTTGGGGCTTCAACTAATTTTTCCAGTTTTTTTGAGATTTATTTGGTTCTCTCCAGAAATTTCATTAGGGTTTTTAATTTTCGGAGATTTTTGCTTCAGCTATTTCCTTTCAGTTTTTTTTCCTGATATTTCGTTAGGGTTAAAATCCTATTTTTGATATTTCGTTATGATATTTTTATCATCCTATTTAAAATCATCATCACAATGTATGTAGTTAAGCCTCTTATTTTCAGGACTACTTCTATCTTTGCACCATTTTTTTGTCATGATGTGCTGTTTACATGACTGGGTGTTAGAGCCTTTAACTCCTTCCATGCACGAACATCTCTTGCTACAGGACATCTTTCCCCGTTCATTGATATGCCTTGTCATTTGAGAGGTTAGTACAATATTACCCCCAATCTATTCTTCATTTGCTTGGATTTTGGATCAAATTTTATTTTTTGCTTTTCATAGGAACATAGCTATTTTATTTGCTCTTCATTTCTTACCAGGTGAGCAGTATTATTTGAAGCCCCTCTCTGTCTCTCTCTAATGTGAGTTATGTTTTTCATTGTTCTCATCAATAAAAAAAATTTATTTCAGCAGGCGCGGAAAAAAGTGAGTTGTAAGTGAGTTGTATTAAGAAGCATGCTTAGCAAATGAGTTGTATTATTTGTTTTTTCTAAACTTTGTTCCATGATAACGGGGAGTGTAATTCTCTCTTTAATATGTTGAATGGTACATAATCTCATCAATTGGGTTGGGGAACCTTGGCTATACAAATCAATGGTTCATAATCTCACCAGTGGTTCATATTTTATTTGAATAGATATAGCAAAACTTTATTTGCTGGGAAATTGAGATTATTTAATTGCTACTATTTGTGGGGGTAAATTTTGGTTTAAGCTTATTGTGAACGGGTTGAGTTTAGGGTGAAGGCTAATACATTATCATGCCACAGCTCCCTCAAGCTCTACGAATTTGGGGCAGCTTCCACATGAATAGGAGATTATGGGCCTCTTTGGATGTCACCAAAATCGATCCTTATCTCCAAATGGGGAAGGTTAACGCCTGTTAGGAAGTCATTAGAAATAATATATTTATTGACTTTCAAAAAGGCCTTACTGCCCTATTTGCATATTAAAACAAGAGTGTGTATATGCAATTTTAGAAATCACATTTTGCATCATTTTTTCCACAGTAGCATTATTTCTTTGTACCCATGCTTTTTGCCTGTGAAAATAGGTTGGTATTTTGCCTACCAACCCATGTGTTGCACAACATGATGGTTATTAGGTTATTTTCATGTGTGGTTTAGATTGGGTAATGAGCTATGCTGTGCTGTTTAGATTGGCACTTTCGACTGTCTATTTCCAGGTTTTTGTAATTGTAGTTGAAATGGCTTTGTCTCTTTATATTGCCTTTGAAATCGCCCCGACAATGATAAGCTTAATTTCTATATCAGCGATTTGGCCTGCATGTGCACCCAGTGGAGGTAATTACGAAGTTATTGTTCATTTTCTCAGTTTTATTGGAATATACTTCTTTACCAATAGATTACAACTAATGATCAGTTTTTCTTCTATCAAACGAGGGTTTGGTATCAATTTCATTCTTTTATTGGTAGTGTTACCTCATAACTAAGGAATTGATAATTCTATCTTTTCTTTCTTTTGTTTTTTAATTACTAAATTGTTTGTCCATTTAGTTTTTCTTTCTTTTATTTTTATAGGTTTGTCAACATTTATCCTCATGGATCTTTTTAAGAATGCATTTTGTTTTTTAAAATAGTTTTAAAGCATATTTTGCTCCTCGCTCCGTGCATCACACGGGTCTGCAACTAGTTAAAGATTAAACGAACAACATTTTTTTTATTATTTCATAAATGTGATAGAAGCCGGTATTTTGACTTATAATTTTTCTTATTAAGTTCTTCCAGAATATACTAGAAGACAAAGGTTTGAACTTATGATTTTGTTTGAATTAAGTTACTGGAATGTATTGTTGTTTGTGTGATGTTTCAAATAAAAATTACCGAGATGGATATCTGAAAATGATAAGCTCTCTTTATTTCTATGGTAATTTTCCTAGTTTCAGTTGAATATTGTAATACAAAATCCTTTATTTCATAATCTTTCACACATTCTATTAATATAAGATAAATGTTGATTAGTTGAGAATTTTCATGATTACTTTAGGTTCCCTTGTTTTTTACATGAGTTACTTTGATATGAAGGTATTCAATGCACGCATTTCTTCCTAAAAAAAAAAAAGGGTAGCATTTTCATGATATGTGATGAGTAAATGATATTCTTAATTCAATAGGTTATACAGTTTTGTGTCTTATTAGTTCATCAAGCCTTGAAGTAAGGTTGAAATAAAACTAACTAAAAGTTCATGGTAGACATATTGGGTCATATTCCTTTGTGATATATAGGCGAGTTCCAGGGTATTTGATGACTATTAAAGCATTGAGTTTTTTTATTTCATTCAAGCTGTTAATATGTTCTGTCATACCCTTGCAAAGTTTAGGAGCCTGTCCTACCCTTGTAGACTTTAGGAGTCTGTCCTACCCTTGCAAAGTTTAGGAGTCTATCCTACCTTGACAGACTTTAGGAGTCTGTCCTACCCTTATAAAGAATAGGAGTCTGTCCTTTCTTTTAGGAGTCTATCCTGCCCTTATAAACATGATTCAAACCTGAATTCCCAAGATCTAGAGCTTAGCCTCAATATCCAACTCTGGAATTCAAAGGATGAGGAACAATGTAAGCGAAAAAAATATCTAAACTAGTATATGGATCTTGCCCAAGGAATTGAAATTTAAGGAAACTCAGATTCCTAATGTAATAATGGAAATTTACTATGAAAACACGGCAAATATACTTAGAGATATAACTAAATATGAGCTTATTGTTGTAGTGACTACTCCTAAGATTATTTTTTTCTACAATTCACATTCCAAAAATGGGGAAACATTTCTAAAGATCGAGTGTTATTTAACTCTGTTCCAGAAGAACGCAGGCACTTTCTATCCTGGAAGGATGAAGAAATGCTCTTATACATTGAATTCTCTTGTACAACGTTCTGAATTTTGTTGTACATGGAATTTTCTTTTATATCTACTTGTTTTGATTTGAGTGCAATATATAGGCCTCAAATTATGGCATATGGATAGTTTTGCTAGAGTTTTGCTAGAGTTTTGCTAGAGTTTCAACCAACTTTTGAAATTTGCAGTAATTAGAGTTTCTCACATGCAAGAGCTAGCCGTGAAATGGCTTTCCGCGAAATTGCCTATCCAAAAGTACACTTTTGTCAACTAAATATGGATCTTTGCTTCTTTTTCTTTTTTGACAACCATTTGTACGGTCTTAATCAGATGGTTACGGTCATTGGCTCTACGTGCTTTTGGATGGTTACATGCCAAGGTGGGCCTATGACAATATGACCCTCTAGATTGACCGAGGTGAGATTTAATATAAGTCTAATTTATAACACGTGTAATCTTCATAGTTTCTTTACACAATTATTTTGGGAAATTATATTTTCACCCCCTTTTTGTCCTTGGCCACTCCTTCTAGTGTATTTAGGACTACTTTTTTAAACACTAGAAGGGGGTGTGAAAATATCACTACCCTTAAAAAATATGGGATACACCAAATGCTAGTTATTGAGACTGTCACCCCTCACGTATGCTGAGAGGCAATATAAAAAGTGATGGGGGTTCCTATCAAGACGGGATCTGTGCTGAAAAAAGCACAAGATCCTCTATCGTTACACGTGCTCAAGAGACAAAAAGAGAGCGTGTATCCCCACAAATCCAAAAGAAAAAGGGTAAAAATATCCAAATCCTTTGGTTATTCTCATCCCTTATTTATTTTTGGCACAAGATCCCGTTTTGAAGTGTTTTCCAAGAGTGATTGAGATTGTCATGTGGAGTGTGTAGCATGCCATAGAGAGATTATCTTGATTGTCTTGGTTTTCAGATCCCACACGGACAATCTTGAATTGTTTGCTGGATGGACAAGTAAAATACATTTCTAACATACATGCAACTTTATCTATTTCTTTAAATAATTCAAAAATGCTAATTAGTGGAACTATTTTCTATGAGGGTCTGTTTGGTTGCTTGGCATGGACTTGGAGAGTACTGGAATAAGTAGCTAACATGGAGGAGACAAGCATTGGATTTGCTTGGAATTACCTCGAAGAATAGTCGTTGAAAGTTTTCGGTTGCACAGCATAGGCTCGGAGAGTAGGGGAATAAGGAGGGGGTGTCATTACCAATGCATAGAGAGAGAGAGAGAGAAAGAAAGCACTGCTCTCAAGAAATTTAAAGCGAAATTCCACCTTTTTGGGTGTGTTTGATTGCACAAAGCCAGGATAGTTTAGGGGTTTTACTTTGCATTTGGGTGCCACATTAGCAAAATCTCTTGTTTGGTTGCCAATGTAGCATCGAAATCTCTGGATACTGCAAGACAAGATTCGTAGATTATTATTGCATGTCTAGTGACATGGCATCCATGTCCCACGCTTATACCTTCCGAGCTATGTCTGGTGACATGGCGTCCATCTCCCCTCCTTATAACTTCCATGCCAAATTTCTCAAAAAGGTGGATTTTCGCTCGGAGAATAATGCTTTTTCTCTTTATCTCTTGCTCTCTCTTTCCTTTTTATACTAGTAATGACACCCCTCCCATTACTCTACAAGGTTGGCAACCAAGCACTACTTATCACTATTCTAGGAGGTAAATTCTAGGTAAATCAAATGTTTGTCTCCTCCCTATTGAGTAGTTATTGTTGGAGAAAATATGTTGGTAGTGATGGTGGGAAATAGAAAAGAAAGAGATGCTTCAAAGCGCGTTGTCGCTTTCCTTAAGATGATAATATTCGCCCCCACCGGTGTTATCTATATCTAATGTTTGTTGATGCTTTGTACTAAAGCGGAAACAAACTCTAAATCACCTTTGGATAAACAAGTATTTGAGACACCGGTTACTATTTCTGCAGAAAACAATACACTAGAATGGATTTGAGAAAAGAAAGCAAAGAACAAAGTTGATAAACTTCCAAGAGAGTAATTTTGGCTATGGATTTACTCAAACTCAAGTCCCACAAGTGTAATTTTTGTATTTTATTTCAAAGGCTGTTATCTACTCTTTTAATAGAGTAGTTGGCAACCTTTTTGTTGGATTTGCAACCCTACAAGGGCACCTTTTAAAAGCAGGTTTAAATTTGGCCGTTAGATCGCGCCAATCCACGATTCTATAGTCCAGAGCAATCTTGGAGTGATTATTGGTTTGTGTAAAACCTCTGTCCTCCCCTCTAACTGCTAGATTAATGATCCACGGTGCAGATTGCATCCTTTGGCATTTGATCATTGGGATGCGATGGGACATAATCCAATAGTCCTCATCACACCTTATCACCCACTAGCCGTTACACCACGATCTGACGCTTTGGATCGCGCCCGCTCAAGCAGTAGCTGTTGGAACGTGTTGGACCAAAAGATCAACCACCCATATGACCAAAACCATGGCCCAACCCGACCGAGTGGGACCTTGATCGATCCAACGGTTCATTCGGCCACCTACGCGACCGATCCATGGTCAATCTAACCGATCAACTGATCTTGATTAAACGGCTCATATCAAATCTGGTAAATTTTAAGTGCTCCAGTCGCTCCTAGCGATGATGCGAAGTGCACCAAAAGAGCGCCACTAGCGCCCTACAGACCACGCCGCGCGTGCGGATAGTGCGTTGCACCGTGTCGTGGGTCCATCTGGTGTCCAACAAAACAATAGAGAGAAGTGGATAACGCTATATATACCCTTTTCCAACTCTTTGAACTTCCAATGTGGGCCTATCCCCTCAAAGCACTTTTGACCTCTTTTCCAAAGCACCCACTTTTACAAACCAAATTCACTTTTCTATATAAAACCTTTTCAAAACACTTTTACTTCGAAAATACACTGACAGTTATACCACTAACCTACAGCCAAGAGCCACTTCTGCAAGCAAAATTCTTGTATGTTACAATGCACAAGAATGTCATATCAACATACATGCAATAATTACCCAGGCGACATGTTAGGGAGTCTCCAAGGAGTTCAATGCTATATTGCAAGCAAGAATGAAGAATTTTGCTGACATGACACCCAGATGCCAAGCAAAATCCCTAAGCCTCCCCTGCTTTTGTGCAACCAAACTCACTATGATTGTAAGGATGTGGAGATCAAGGGGTGCCATTCTTCCCTCGACGGTCCCACGGACTGGAGTGATTGAGACCTAATAATGAGTGATTGAGATGGTCATATGGAGTATATGGCACGTCATAGACATTTGGTGGGGTGTTCTTTTCATTATAGGAATATAATGGAAGAGAAATTATATGGTGCCCTACCGTCAAGTAGCGTCAAGGTGGTACTTCAAAAGTACCACCTTTGATCCAACAGCAGCCTCTTAAATAGTGGGCTGTTGTTGGATCAAAGATCAAGGGCGGTACATTTTTTACGCTGCTTGACGGTCGGGCAACATATAAAAACTCATAATGGAAATTGAGAAAAAGAAAGTATGTAGGTGAGAGAGAGAGAGAGAGAGAGAGAGAAGGCAACCCATGCTCATTGAAATTGAGAAAAGTAATAAGAATAAAAAGTTGAACCGACCCCACTCCTCCTTAACTCCAATCGCTAAATGGCCTAAAAAATCAAATTGGAACCGACCTCACTCCTTCCTAATTCCAATCGTTAAACGGCCTATAAAATCAAATTGGAAGGTAAACAAAATAATTATACTCTCTTGATCATACCCAAAATATCTCTTGGATTTTAGATACCGTGGAGACTACTTTGAGTAATGTGGGCCTGTTATCAATGAATGTAAGGAGAGACTTATTAACGAGTGATTGAGATGGTCATGTGGCGTATATGACACGACATCGACTATTAAATTTTAATTGTTTAAATCTCTATCAACAAGACTGCTTTTTCACTAGAAGACATTAAATACAATCCGACCCGAACTCCACACTAGACACAACCGTCTCAATTATTCATAATCTTCCATCCAAGGATGATAGGTCCCACAAATTAAGATTTTTGATCTTTTGGGAGACGATAAATTCGCACCTCCTGGCAGAATATAACACTTTTTTACGTGTAATAGGGGTGCGAATCATCCTAAAAGGGGTGCGAATTTAGCATCGCCCTTCTGTTGTCCTTTTCATAGGAGTGAGAGTCGTCCACATGAGATGTCCTTTCATTTTCAGGTGGGTCCCATATGCTTTTACTAGTCATAAGCCATCAACGAGGGAATATCTGACTACATATTTTATAAAATAGTACTTATTGAATTTTATTAAGAGAAAATGACCAAAAAAGGGCTTTAATTTGATAATGACGTGTCAAGCGGGGAGTGTTGTAAATGACCAATATAGAGTGACTTTGACGAGAATACCCTTACATACGTATTTCTCTCTCCCTCTCCCTCTCTCTCTCTCTCTCCCTCTCTCTCCCCCTATCAAATCAAATTAGAGGCTACGATGATTACTTTCAGCTGTTGGAAATTTAAATTTGAGAAACCTAAAGCACTTTACAGTATACACCCACCCACCTCTCTCTCTCTCTCTCTCTCTCTCTCTCTCTCTCTCTCTGGCGGTCTTCTATACCTCTCTCGCCGGTCCTCTCTCTCCCTGCCACCGGCACAAAAGAGGTTGGTACCCCTCTCACTGTAACTTTATTTTCTTGAAATGGGTTTTTTTTTTTTTGGAAATGGCCTCACTGTGACTTTCTCCTTCACTTTTGTCAAAGATCAATGGTTTAAATCACTAAGTTTTGGAAAAAATGGTTTAAATCAATATTTGTGAAAAATCATTTTTTGAAACCCTTAATATATTGAAAATCAGTTGTAATTTTTCAAAGAAGCAATAGTTTCTCAGAAATTTATTTTTAAACCCATAATCTGTATAGTTTAAACCACAAATTTTTAGAAAATCAATTGGAAAATTCCTAATTTCTGCAAAATCAATAGTTTAAACCTACAGTTTGTAAGAAGTTGAGATATCATTGGTTTAAACTACTAATATTTTAGAACTCAGTTGAGAAAACCTCTAATTTTTCAAATATCAATTGTTTAAATCAACAATTTCTCTCAGATTATTGGTTTAGACAACACAATCAATTGTTTAAACCAATAATGTGTGAGATATCATTGGTTTAAACCACTAATACTTTAGAAGTCAGTTGAGAAAACACCTAATTTTTCAAATATCAATGGTTTAAATCAATAATTTATAACAGATTATTAGTTTACACCTCTAAAGTTTGAACAATCAATTGTTTAAATCAATAATGTGTTATATATCATTGGTTTAAACCACTAATATTTTATAACACAGTTGAGAAAATCCCTAATGTTTCAAATATCAATGGTTTAAATCAATAATTTCTTACAGATTAATGGTTTATACCCCTAAAGTTTGAACAATCAATTGTTTAAACCAATAATGTGTGAGATATTATTGGTTTAAACACCTAAAATTTTAGAACTGAGTTGAGAAAACAGCTACTTTTTCAAATATCAATGGTTTAAATCAATAATTTCCCACAGATTACTGGTTTACAACCCTAAAGTTTGAACAATCAATTAAACCAATAATGTGTGAGATATCATTGGTTTAAACCACTAATATTTTATAACTCAGTTGAGAAAACCTCTAAATTTTCAAATATCAATGGTTTAAATCAATAATTTCTCACAGATTATTGGTTTACACCCCACAATCAATTGTTTAAACCAATAATGTGTGAGATATCATATGTTTAAACCATTAATATTTTAGAACTCAGTTGAGAAAACAGCTAATTTTTCAAATATCAATTATTTAAATCAATAATTTTTCACAGATTATTGGTTTACAAACCACAATCAATTGTTTAAACCAATAATGTGTGAGATATCATTGGTTTAAACCACTAATATTTTATAACTCAGTTGAGAAAACCTCTAAATTTTCAAATATCAATGGTTTAAATCAATAATTTCTCACAGATTATTGGTTTACACCCCACAATCAATTGTTTAAACCAATAATGTGTGAGATATCATATGTTTAAACCATTAATATTTTAGAACTCAGTTGAGAAAACAACTAATTTTTCAAATATCAATGGTTTAAATCAATAATTTCTCACAGATTATTGGTTTACAAACCACAATCAATTGTTTAAACCAATAATGTGTGAGATATCATTGGTTTAAACCACTGATATTTTAGAACTCAGTTGAGAAAACCTCTAATTTTTCAAATATGAATGGTTTTAATCAATAATTTCTCACACATTATCGGTTTACACCCCACAATCAATTGTTTAAACCAATAATGTGTGAGATATCATTGGTTTAAACCAGTAATATTTTAGAACTCAGTTGAGAAAACCTCTAATTGTTCAAATATCAATTGTTTAAATCAATAATTTCTCACAGATTAGTGGTTTACACCACACAATCAATTGTTTAAACCAATGATGTGTAAGATATCATTGGTTTAAACCACTGATATTTTAGAACTCAGTTGAGAAAACCTCTAATTTTTCAAATATCAATGGTTTTAATCAATAATTTCTCACACATTATTGGTTTACACCCCACAATCAATTGTTTAAACCAATAATGTGTGAGATATCATTGTTTTAAACGCCTAATAATTTAGAACTCAGTTGAGAAAATCCCTCATTTTTCAAATATCAATGGTTTAAATCAATAATTTCTCACACATTATTTGTTTACACCCCACACATTATTTGTTTACACCCCATTCCATTGCTTCCTTTGTAGGGGCATAAACCACCATTCGATTGGTTCACTCCAAAGTACCATTCTATTGCATTGCAACAAATACTAACCTCCCTTCCATGGAAATGTATGTACTTCCCTTTCCATTCTCCTCTCTTTCCATTTTTAGCACATTTAAATTGCTTTTAACAACTTCTAATCAGTGTTTAATTTTGTCTTTACAGGAGAGAGGAACGAAGGGCTTCTTTTGTCTTACACATCGACGGCACTCTAAAGGATGTGGTATCATTTGAATACGTGGGCGGGAAGATGTTGCCTCTTATTGTTGGTGGGAGAGCAAAATATAGAGATTTTGAGAATCTAATTCATAGCAAAATTGGGACCAATCGAAGTGACGTTTCTCTATCTATAAAGTGTCGATATGTTTTCGACTCATCTCATATCATCTCCACATGTTTACAGGACTAATTATGTTATTACTTTGAGTGGTCATGGTTAGGAAGAAGCCTAGGGTCAACATTAAGTTCCACATATGGTCAGGGGTGTAATCAAGACCGTTGATCAAGTTGACCATCATAAGTCAATCCATACTGTCCAAGTCTTATGCCTAACTGAGATCCCATTTTTCAGATTAAGGCCTCTAAATATATATCAAAGCTTTGGCTTCTTTTAGTAGGATCCTTAAAACAAGGCTTGATTGGTTAGCATCTCCATATTTTTTTAGTATATTCTTTCACGATTGTCTCAAACATAACAGAATCCCATATGCTCTACATGCCCCTTATGTGATATGTATGGAAGCCTTTTTTGTCACTTGGTATGCAACTATCATCACAGTGTATATGTACTTAATACCCAAATGATGATCCCTAACGTTCTCCCTAACAATATGATACTTTAAGTAATTATGCTTATTGTCATTGTCACTCTTCTTTCTCCTTAGAGAAGAAACCTACTGTAGCATTATCCCAATAAATAAGATATAGCCTAGAGATATGAGTGTACGACTCCAAGCCTTGTAATAAAATTCTACAACCATAGTGCCTGTATCGCAGTCTTGTAGCATGGAACAAACTCTGCCTCAATACTATAAGAAAAGATCTGACACTAATGCTTCATGTTTTGTATGAGAAGTGATTTCCCTCCTTCCACATAAGTAGGAGGACATCCCCAAATATTTTTGTTATGTTATTCTACGTACCACATACGCCCATCTAGGACTTAGAAGCTGTCTTTTACCTTTTTTTTCTTGAACTAGTGAAAATTGTCTATTCGGTTTTAGCTAAAACAACATATTTTTGTTGTAAGGTGGGGTCCATTTTTTGGCTATCCAAGTCATTCAACTGATGCTCATATGTTGATCAATGCTATTAAAAATAATTTTTTTCTTGGACAAATTATGCAAAAAAAGAAATGGAACGCGGGTCCATTGGCCCACACATAATATAAAACTACTATGGAGGCAAGTTGGGGCTTTGAGGCATGCAGGCATCATCGCAGGGAAGTTGGTGGTCATGAGAGTCACACCTTTGATTGATCTAATCCGTTTATTTCGTTAGCGTTTAAAAGGCAAATTGTGAAACAAAGTCGAAAAGAATTGTGCGACTCTTACACTTTCTCGTTTGCATGTGTTTCCCATTTACATGCGTTAGGGAATTCAAAGAGGCAATGGACATTTATGGAAGAAAGAGGTCTTTTGGAATTCCGACTGAGACACACAGGTTAAATTTCTAATTAAGTGCCGTAATAAATTAACCAAAAAAATGCCTGTATGGAAATTGAAAGTGTCTCTTCACGATTTTGTGCTATATTTATGGAGATTATATAGGGAAGAGAAGATTGTGAAACTCCGTCGATACAGATGGGCGTGTATAGGAGGGGCTGACATGTGGCACCACCACAGCTTAGAGGATTCCGCTTTACTTATATATATAGGATAAGATAGCTGAAACTAGAGTTCTTAAACTCTAATCTTAAAGATGACTCTCATTCTACAACCCTTATCATAACATCCACAATCATAAGGAGAATCAAGCGAAAAGTTAAAACACTATAATCAGCTATAAAGGAAATCTACAGCAAAGACCTCAAGAAATCATGATGAAATGAAATTCTCATTTGGCTCTTCAAATGATCACAAAATAAAATGGCACAAATGATTTATAACATGCACAATAGAATCCAAAGCGAATTTCAAAAAAAAATGAAATGCATCAATCATATAGATTAAAAAATAAATAAAATTTGATGACAGATGCAATGGTTTAAAGCTCTTCATGTTCTCTTCTCTCTTTTCCTTTCTCTCAAACATAAAAGTCAAGTTTCAGAAAACCTTAAGAAAATGCCATATATCTGAATGTGCAATGACTCCCAAACAATACAAGCAAGAGAAATACCTGTAAAGCACTTGCACTGATGAATCAAAGATAACTCTCTCCGCTATTAGAAACTCTCCTTCAGCTTTTTTTTTTCCAGATCTACTCTTTAAAAAAAAAAGAAAAAAAGATCAAAGACCCTAATCTCTTTCCCTCACAAATTTGTCTTAGATCTCTCTATCTTCTTCTCTCTACTTTCTCCTTTGATCTCTCTTCGAGATTTTCTCTACAAATCTCTCAGTCTTCTCCTCTCCCTCAATTTCTCCCTGTGCAGATCATAAAACCCCTCGCTCATTGATTTTTCAACGAAAATGGAACCCCCCTTTCGAAGCCCTAATTCGATCCATTTTAAGGGAAGTAATAAATTCCACCCCCAATTTCCTCCCTAGACAACCTAACTTTAGTGTATTTATAACCACTGTTTTCCCTACGAAGGAGTGGCACAGGTAGGAAGGAGGGGAAGCATTTAGATTTTTTTTGGCACATGAGATTGATATAGGCACACTAGGGCTGTGTAATTCACCCCCCTTGCGCATTTCTTGATGTTATGCTCAACTTGAACCCAAGACCTGGGTTGGGGTGCGACTTGGGTCGATTTATGGGTTCGGGTTTCGAGAACTTATTCGATTTTGGGGAATTATGTCCGGTCAAAATGGGGTGTCTACAATATCCAACTCTAGAATTCGAAGGATGAGGAACAAGGTAAGGGGAAAAAAAATTTAAACTAGCATATGGATCTTGCCCAAGGAATTGAAATTAGAAGGAAACTCAGTTTCCTAATGTAATAATGGAAATTTAAGATGAAAACGTAGCAAATATACTTAGAGATATAACTAAATATGTGCTTATTGTTGTAGTGACTACTCCTAAGATTTTTTTTTTCTACAATTCACAATCTAAAAATGGGGAAACATTTCTAAAGATCGAGTGTTATTTAACTCTATTCCACAAGAACACAGGCACTTTCTGTCCTGGAAGGATGAAGGAATGCTCTTATACATTGAATTCTCTTCAATATAGTAAGTAATAAGGATAAGAACTATGGCGAAGTACTCCTAATCAACTAAGTTTCTTAATCTAAATAATTAATTAATCAGTACCCAATAATCCAACGGTCAGATCTTAATGGATATGATATATTCTAACATATATTAGACTAGAATTCGGGGGCCCATGCTATGCACGAGTGCAAAACAGTGGGCCCATGCTCCGCTGTTTTCCATTCGATCAATGTCCACCATCGCCTTTTTTTTTCAAAACAGAGATCTAAGGAGGTATGTCCCTCGTATAACAATGAGGTGTGTAAGATCCCACATCGAAAAGCGACAGAATGTTCCTAGACTATATATGTGGATTCTCCTTCTTCATGTGTAGATGTGTTTTCAGCATCTCCAAGGGGCGGGCCCCGTGGAGTGGGTCAGACTCGGTTAGTGCTATTGGAAAATAAAACCGAGGAGGGTAGAAGACCCAGAATCGAACAATATTTACAACGTGGGGTCGAGGCGTGACAAGGTGCATTTATTATCTCGCTAAAAGATGAATCTTTCCTAACTATAGCTTTTTTTGCTCCCACGTGTACCTTCTGCATGTGATCAATATTGTTGATCTATCTGGTGACCGAAAGTTTTTTTTTTTTTTTAAATGACAATTTATTTCAATCTTTCAAACATCTTTACAAGGGTTGCGACCAGGAGTCCTAAGTACAGAACAAAAGGTATCCTAAAGTATGACCTCGAATACCCAAAGACTACCTCTAAACCTCCGCAAGTTTACTTATTGAAAATCCGATATAGGGGGTCCCAAGTTATAATAGAAATGGCAACTATGAGGAGGGAGAATGCGGTTGTTTAAGAAAACTAGAATTTACCAATTTGAAAAACTTAAACCGATTAAGGGATCAAAAACAATATTTTAAGCATACAAGTTAAATCTAATGGTGCAATGCAAATGAAAGAGCAAAGAGATAGAAAGAGTGCACCCGAGATTTAAAGTGGTTCGGTCCTCAAACCCGAGGCCTACTCCACTCCACCAACCAAACCCGTTGATGGCTTCACTATTTGATCTTCTTAACCTTGGCGAAGATCGGTGCCAATTACAATTGCTTTAACCTTGGTGGCAATCCTCACCACGGAGAAAAAAAGGGCTCCGCTTCTCCGAATACTCGCCCGAATACAAATCTTGAAAGATGAAAGAAAGAACTAAAAAATCCCTTCACAAGGGTTACAAAAGATGTACAATTGAGAGCCTATGATCCAAATCCTAGAGTTGGTGATGAGAGGCACAATTGAAGCTTGATTCACTCTTGGGTATTCAAATGAAGTTTAAGAGTGTTAGGATTGATGGTTTGTATGTTTAGAACACCCATATTTATAGGAAAACCAAAATATGACCGTTCAGTGGCATTACGGTAATTCCAGCAAAATTCCAAACGGCTCTTTTTCAGACCGTTGGAGTGTTCTCGGAGTTCCGAGAATAATTCTCGGAGTTCCGAGACTTCTCGGAGTTCCGAGAAAAAATCTCGGAGTTCCGAGAAAAAATCTCGGAGTTCCGAGAAGCCACACAGAAATTGGAAAAAGTCTACTGGACCATTTCTCGGAGTTCCGAGAATAATTCTCGGAGTTCCGAGAATTCTCGGAGTTCCGAGAAAAATTCTCGGAGTTCCGAGAATTCTCGGAGTTCCGAGAAAAATTCTCGGAGTTCCGAGAAGCCTATGCAGAGCAGATTTTCAATTCTGTTTTGGGCTTCCAATTCTCAACCAAGATGGGATTGCTATGAAGGTTCCAAGGTGTTGAAACTCCACAAATACAATCACTTGTTTATTTAGGGTGTGTGAGATTAACTTAATTATGCCTCTAAAAACCTAATCTAGGTTTGGATCAAATACATTCTAAAAGACAAAAAATGGTCTTCAATATGAATTTCTTCATGTCTTCAAGTCTTCATGACTTCTTGCTTGATGACTTAGGCCTTCCAATTAGTGGTCCAATGTGGGCTTCTTGGCCTTCAATCCAAGCATCCTTGATCTTACTTTATCAAGATCTACAACTTAGACAAACAAACACATTAGTGATAAATGATCACTTGTGTATTGGAATCATCAAAACAAGTTGGGAATGCCAAGGTAAAAACCATTGGGCTTAAAATCTCCCCCTTTTTGATGATGACAAGCACAAGAGATTTTACAAATCAAGGCATATACTATTTTCACATTTTTCTTACACTAGAGACTTTACTCTAGATTCTTCTCCCCCTTTGTCATCAACAAAAAGAAGGGGTAAGAAAAACAAGGGTTTAAAATATACAATTTTAAAGCTCCCCCTTTTTTAAAGAAAAATTCAATTTTAACTCCCCCTAGTTAAAATAATTTTACAATTACAAGAGGGGTTATCAAAAAACATACAAATGAAATATATTCAATTTTAAGTTCAAAAACCCCTAATCTACACAATATGAATATCATCATATGGGGGTTTTGGGAACCCAAGATTTCTTGGTCCCACATCTAGCCCTACTCTTGGATGCACATTGGAATTGGTAATGACCATTCATTCCACAAAAATGGCATCTAACAAGAGGGTTAGATACACTAGTCCTATCATGATAAGCATGTTGAGGTCTAAGACTAGTTTTACTTAGGATTATGTCAATAATTTTATTTCCATTTAGAAATCCATGTAAACATAATCTAAGTCTTTCATTTTCATTATGAAGATGGGATGTTTGAACTAAAAGCTCATTTCTTTCATCTTCATAAGAATTGGAGGAGCTTGCCATATTTTGAAATTTTAAAAGTTGGCAAGTTTTCTCATCCAAACTACCCTTAAGGGTATTAATCTCAAGTTTATGATTTTCAAGTGTAACTTGTTCTTGAGATATGGAAGAAGATAAATCACTTTTCAAAAATTCAAGTTCTTTTTCTAACTTTAAAATGGATTTTTTAAGAACTTTGTTTTTGGAAATTTGGGTATGCAAGGTTTCACATAATTCATCATAAGGTATGCTATCACTTTTACTACTAGATGAAGAATATGAGGGGTTAGAGTTTACCTCAACTTCATGGGTGAATGTCATGAAGCAAAGATCATCTTTTTTATTTTCTTCCCCTTCACTCGAGCTTTTGCCCGATGTGCTTAACGCATCCCAACCGGCGGCAAGAGCCTTATGCTTCTTCCAATCCTTCTTACCCTTGTACTTAGAGGAAGTTGATTTTAGAAGTGGACAATCCGGTCTTTTGTGTCCTATCTTCTTGCAATTGAAGCATCTTAAGGCTCCATCAACATCACTTTCTTCTTTCTTTTTCTTATCTTTCTTATGCTTCTTTCTCCACAAGCTCTTGAATCTTCGTAAAGCTTCTTCTTCGTCACTATCCGCTTCACTTGATGAGTCTTCCTTGGAAGCCTTGAGTGCTAGGGATCTAAATTCCCTCTCCTTCTCCTTTGGCTTCTTTTCCTCTTGTCGGCTAGTAAGGAGCATCTCATGGGTGATGAGAGATCCTACAAGCTCCTCTATGGTTAGCGTCTTGAGATTTTTTGACTCTTGAATCGCGGTCACCTTTGGATCCCAATGGGGAGGAAGAGACCTAAGTAACTTACTCACAAGCTCATCGTTAGGATAAGATTTACCAAGATTAGCTAGTTCGTTAGAAATAATAGAAAAACGAGTATACATTTCCGAAATACTCTCGTTTGGACTCATTCTAAACATTTCATACTTGCTCTTTAACAAGTTTATTTTGGAATCCTTGACTTGTGATGTTCCCTCATGGGTAGTTGCAAGGGTATCCCAAATAGTCTTGGCGGAATCAAAAAGAGCAACTCTATTAAACTCCTCGGTAGCTAAGGCACAAAACAAGGAATTTATTGCTTTGTAGTTCAAATTAGCTTGCCTTTTCTCTACCACATTCCATTCTTCAAAAGGTATGGAAGGTACATTGTATCCATTTTCAACAATGTACCAAAGTTCCACATCTATCGAAAGAAGATAGATGCGCATCCTTGTTTTCCAATGTCCATAGTTTGACCCATTGAAGAAAGGAGGTCTAGTTGTGGAATGGCCTTCCGGAAGTCCGGTTCCAATTTGGTGTGCCATTTCACAGTTAGAAGTTGCCAAATAAAATCTTTCCCTAGTTAGATTTTGAAATAACTTTCACAAAAATTTTAAAATCTTTTAAGAGCCAATGCTCTGATACCAAGTGAAAATCCGATATAGGGGGTCCCAAGTTATAATAGAAATGGCAACTATGAGGAGGGAGAATGCGGTTGTTTAAGAAAACTAGAATTTACCAATTTGAAAAACTTAAACCGATTAAGGGATCAAAAACAATATTTTAAGCATACAAGTTAAATCTAATGGTGCAATGCAAATGAAAGAGCAAAGAGATAGAAAGAGTGCACCCGAGATTTAAAGTGGTTCGGTCCTCAAACCCGAGGCCTACTCCACTCCACCAACCAAACCCGTTGATGGCTTCACTATTTGATCTTCTTAACCTTGGCGAAGATCGGTGCCAATTACAATTGCTTTAACCTTGGTGGCAATCCTCACCACGGAGAAAAAAAGGGCTCCGCTTCTCCGAATACTCGCCCGAATACAAATCTTGAAAGATGAAAGAAAGAACTAAAAAATCCCTTCACAAGGGTTACAAAAGATGTACAATTGAGAGCCTATGATCCAAATCCTAGAGTTGGTGATGAGAGGCACAATTGAAGCTTGATTCACTCTTGGGTATTCAAATGAAGTTTAAGAGTGTTAGGATTGATGGTTTGTATGTTTAGAACACCCATATTTATAGGAAAACCAAAATATGACCGTTCAGTGGCATTACGGTAATTCCAGCAAAATTCCAAACGGCTCTTTTTCAGACCGTTGGAGTGTTCTCGGAGTTCCGAGAATAATTCTCGGAGTTCCGAGAAAAAATCTCGGAGTTCCGAGAAGCCACACAGAAATTGGAAAAAGTCTACTGGACCATTTCTCGGAGTTCCGAGAATAATTCTCGGAGTTCCGAGAATTCTCGGAGTTCCGAGAAAAATTCTCGGAGTTCCGAGAAGCCTATGCAGAGCAGATTTTCAATTCTGTTTTGGGCTTCCAATTCTCAACCAAGATGGGATTGCTATGAAGGTTCCAAGGTGTTGAAACTCCACAAATACAATCACTTGTTTATTTAGGGTGTGTGAGATTAACTTAATTATGCCTCTAAAAACCTAATCTAGGTTTGGATCAAATACATTCTAAAAGACAAAAAATGGTCTTCAATATGAATTTCTTCATGTCTTCAAGTCTTCATGACTTCTTGCTTGATGACTTAGGCCTTCCAATTAGTGGTCCAATGTGGGCTTCTTGGCCTTCAATCCAAGCATCATTGATCTTACTTTATCAAGATCTACAACTTAGACAAACAAACACATTAGTGATAAATGATCACTTGTGTATTGGAATCATCAAAACAAGTTGGGAATGCCAAGGTAAAAACCATTGGGCTTACACTTATGTTACCAAAAAGACCTAAGATTCTGACAATGTCCCGAACGCTATGGAAACCACCCTACTTTCAGAAAATTCCAGCAGCAACTCATCTTTAGACGGATCACCTATGCCGAGCACTTCTCCAACTCCTCCAGGATGTGCTGGATTTGGAAATCCGGCATTTCAATGAGGAGATCCTCCGGAACCCGATCCAAGAATCCAGGAATTTTTTTTGCTAGCAATCATTTCCCCCACCAGCTGGATGCCCACCACCTTGTTAGCTTCCCAGTTCTGCCTCCTCACCACTCTTTCTTCGTTCAAGATTAGTTTGAAGAAAGGATGTTTATGCAACGGCGAGTGGGTGTCTTTTGACCGTGTCTGTCCCATAGAGGCTATAAAGTTTCCAAGGGCAATCTTGGCTCTTTAGCTTAAATAGTTTCCATTGCTCCCGGAGAAGATCTCCCGACATCTCTTTATCGGTTGGGTCATTGAAAGAAGCCCTCTCTTCATCATAGGTCATTGTTCTCATCCTCTTAAGAATTTTTTCTATAACCAAAATCTCCATAAACAACCGCCTACTCCAACTTCCATAAAGAAATTTTTTCAATCGTAGGTGATCGAAAGTTTATCTATCTTATGGATTTGATTTTCATGTGGCGTGGGACTAGCAATAATTAGGTCATCTCATAAAGGACTTGAAAACACTTCCAAAACAGGATTTTTTTTGGAAAATACAGGCGAAAGTGAAAGGGCACTGATAATTCACCCCGCTTCACAATAAATTCACCCCCCCCCCCTTAGCGATCCTTTAACGCAAAAGGTTAAAGGGACTTATGTATCCAAAGGTAAGGCCAAAGATTCTATTGATCTGAGCATCATAACTTGGCTATATTGCAAAATCATTCCAGTGATCAACAATACTCGAAGATAGGAGCATTTTCAATCGTAGCACATATCATAAAGCAATGTCAATATGATCATCATGGCAAGAGGTACGATCAATTTTCCACATTTTTTATTTGACTTAGATACTAACACAAATTTCTATATCACTTCTATGAAAAATGCTAAAAAAGTCACTCACACCCTGGTTGTTTGAAGCTAAATTTCGATGGTTCTAGCTTTGGCAACCCAGGTTTGACCGGCATCGGAGGCCTTATTAGAGACAAGACTGGTGATACTAAGCGAGCCTTCCCTGGGCCTTTTGGTATCAAGGAATCTAACAAAGCGGAAGTGAGGGTTGCTTTCCAAGACATCAGACTGGTGGCATGGTTTTAAATTTCAGCCGAAATTTTGGAATTCGGCCAAGACCGAAACAAAATTCACAATGAGTCATTTGTTTTACACGGTTTCATTGAAATTCCAAAATTTCATTTTCATGCTTATTTACAAGATTTCCACCCAGATTTTAAATATTCCCATCGAAATTTTAAAGATGTCCACCAAAATTTCCACAGAAATTGTCGAAAAGTCCACCAAATTTGCGGAAATTTTGTAAGCCCAATGGTTCAACGATCACCCCTGTTTTGATTGATCCCAAACCCAAATTGATTGAAATTTATAATCTAATGATTCGCTTGTTAGTATTGTGGATTAAGTTTAGGTCAATATGAGATTACTCCACAAGCAACTCAAATGGAAAGCCTCATGACAAGCACATCAAGGAGTGACAAAGTCCTTCTTCTTTGGTCGATCATATTTCCTCCATTGAGAGTTTTACAGTTTTCCATTGAATTTATTCATAGAATAAAAAAACAGAGCATCACACATTGCTCTGCCTCCATTGTTTTTGTTCCTTGGATCATACCAGGAAAACCATCCCCATCACACGAACTGCAGCTTATTAGGATACTTGAGGAATTCTCTTTGTTTTCATTAGACTTAGAGCTTTAGAGATTTAGCAATTGGAGGAGAGCCTCGTTGTTCGATTCCATAAGTGTTCTTTTTCGCTTTGTTCTGGACGTGCAATCCATTCGGTCCTCTCTGCTTTCATTGCTGGACTTCATCTCTGAGATCTTTCCTCATAAAGATCTAATAGATCAAAATAGAAAATGAAGGAATCTATTCATGTTTTTCATGCAATTTCGAAAGCCTTCCTTGAACAGAATTGAAATGGGGAAAGGAGTCATCTAGGAGGCAATAAAACCACTGTGTTTTTACACTACTTAATGGCAGATAATTCGTCTTTGGGAAAACTGATAATTCGTCTTAATGGAATACAGAGTGCTAACTGTTAACAACAAGTATTGTGGATCATATACTTATTATCTTCTTACATCTCTACAAAACAACAAATCCACTTGATCTTAAAGGATTCAACTTTTGTTTCTTATATTCTAGAAGAACAAAGAAACAGAGTACCACCGACACTCTGTTTTTGAGAAAATTCTATGCTTTTTGATTGTTCGATCCAAACAGGTATTTGAGAATTGGTATTGATGAACCTTTGATCCATTTTGAGCTGGAAGGAGAAAAGACAGCGTGCTATGTTATCATGAAAATCAATTATGTGGAGTTTGAGCTGCCACCTGCTTGTCGTATCCTGGCTTGAGGCGATAGTTTTCTGAAGCTGAGCCTCGGTCCACCTGGATAGAAAGGCATTCTGGATCTACAAGTTCCGGCTCTCCACTCTGGAATTCTACAAGTTCTAGGTCCTATTGCTCCTTCTCTCTGATTTTTATTTTTCCCCCTCCAATACTTGGGTTCAAGTGCTAGATCTGAGTTTCCTAGAACAGGAGAACTCAGAGCTGAAGGTATTCAATTACCAATTTGATACTTCTTAATATCTTCTTTGGATCTACTTCTCCTCTTCACAATAAACTCGAACCAGTTCAGAGAGTGAAGGAAACCTCGCTGAACTCCAATCCACCTAGCTATTGTCAAACAACAAGTGAATGGATCTAGCCAAATTGAGTTTACTAAGGAGCAATCATTGAAGGAGTTTGTTTCAACCTGGAGCTTGCAAATCTGAGATTGCTTTGCATCTTCCATCACTGAAACACAAATGAATCCCAAAGAATCAAAAGTCCTTGGTTAGAAGAACCTTCAATCTGAGCAGTATTATACATTCGTGAGCATTAATTTCACAAAGAATATAGTGGTAGCGAAGCCTCAGCCTGACCAGAATTCTAAAACTCATTTATGAAGAGTGAGTAGATCAAACTTCATCACTGTTGTTGAAAGCTTTGCATTTAGATCCAAGTCTTGAAGATCAGATCTTCAGAGTTTTCCGCTAACCTTTGGGAACTAGTATGACAATTTGATCTAAACGTGGCAATCTACATCAATTGATGTGTGTACAATGAGCAGGTTGATGATAGATTCTTGTGTGGAGACAGGGGAGTTTGACACACAAAGTGAGATTTGTGAGGATAGTGGTACACAAGTTGAGATTTCGGAGGATTGTCAGTCTGATGTCGTACATACAAGGAACACTTCATAGAGGATGATGGAGAATGGATGGCATTTGCAGAGGACGACCATATTGTGCCCAGGGGTGTGGGTAGTGGACGTCCTGGATCTTGGGATGACAAGGGACCATTTTGACTTAATAGAGCTTTTCATTCACGATCCTTTTCTGGATCATGATAGAACATTATGGCAAAAACATTTGATTCGTGAGGATAGCCTTGGGACATAAAACTTACTTGAAATTCAAGATGGAGATAAAGACAAGGCACTATCAGAAGTAGCCAGGTGGTGCGATACACCATTGACAACGAGGCAAGGTGTTGACACAGATCGGCCCCGGGCGAAGGGCATCCAGAACCTGTGTCAAGTCTGCCTGGAGAAAGACGTGAGCTTTAGGGAATGCTCTTTTGAAGGTGGAGAGTTCGAGGAGCGCGGGTTTCTTTTTAGCATAGAGTAGTCGTATTTTTACTTTCCTTTATGCGTACAGGGGGTTAAATGTAGTAATGCCAATGTTGTCATATGAGAGGCAATATCGGGTAGAAAGGATGGTAGGGCATAGTCGGTTGGGATGACTGATTGTTAAAAGGCGTTAGAGCACAAGAACACACCATGTGTCACTCAATTGGGAGCTTAGAGAAGGCGAGAAGGGGGGCCTTTGGGCAAGAAGGGACCACATGATTGGGAGCCTTACAAGAAGCCATGTGGAATGCCACCTCAGCAAGCCAGCTGGCTTGAGCTGTCATAAGATGGCAGCAACTTCTAGTAGACTTCTCTTCCTCTATAAATAAGGAGTTTCATTTTTGGCCGTTTTCAAAGGTAAGGTGCTCCATTTCATCTCCTTTATCTTGAATTTCTTTGAATATAATCAGTCCCACGCTTGTAAAATTTCTCTTTCAAGTCAACTTTGAATCTGCAAGAATCTTTCCCATCTCATGTCATTTCTATGTTCAGATGACAAGTGTGAAGAGAAATTAAGGAATATCCTTTAGCTTCCACCTACTAAATCAGTTCTGCATCCATAGTGAGCAAAATCAGATCCGATCATTTCCCTAAGCGGTCAGTGGGCCAAGAAAAATAGAAACATGTTCTTTCATGAGTTGAAGTTAACGTTCTGTTTTAAGTGTTTCTTTTCGGCCGATCGGTTCTGAGTTGTTATTGATAAATCCTCATTCATTACAATGTTCCAAGATAGAGTGTGGTGTTTCTCTAAAAATTAAACTTGAATTTTGACCTAAAATACCTCAGTCTATAGAGATTAAAGTTTTTCAGCTTAAGACCCATTTCCTACTCACCTGTTCCACATCACTAATTCTAAATGGAAAAAATCTACTCTTTGATTTTTCACACTGCTTCAACTAACACATAAATGAAATGGCAAAATGCAGAATACCAGGTAAGTCTCCTTTCAGGTTATTCCCATATAAGAACAATTCTTCCAATGCAGAGAGATTGCTCAGCAGACACGATGGAACTGCTTCAAAATTGTTGTAGCTAAGATCCAAATATAGTAGGTTTTTCAAACCACATAATCATGCAAGAAATGAGCAAATTATAGTGAAAACAAGCATTTTACAAATGAGAAAACAAAGAAGTAAAGAATAGATGATGTTTCATACAAATCATAAACATGATTCAATTTCCATCCAAAGCATGTTGTTAGAATATGATTCTATCGACTCTTACTCCACTAAATATTTATTGGAATTTTTGTATGTGTGTGAGTTTGTAAGATTCAATCTAGACTCGATACCTGACAAGGATTGGCTGCTTTGGTTTAGCATATTACCCCCAAGACGCAATATCTTTAAGTTTTTCATTTGAATGAACCCTGCAAAAAGGAAGAGACGATGAGAGAGTGAGGTGTTGATGACTATATCTCCTCCCCCTTTATAATAATAATAAAAAATATATGGGCCTCATGCCGGTAATGAACTAAAAGAAAAATCTGATTTGCTAAACATCCATCAATATCTTTGAATTGCCTAAGAAAAGAGATTGAGGGTTTTTATGCAATTTCAGGAAGTATTTTATAAAATTGGAGGAAACGAGCATTACCTTCTGGCATAACCCATCCACCGATCCGATTAAACCCCAAATCTAGTGACTCCAATTCTTTGAATTGGGCAAACAGAGTAGCATTAGGATACCACAATTCAAACCAATAAGGATACCTTGCACCTGCAAGGTCGATTCGTATCAAAGGATACCTTGCTTTGAAAAGGTCGATTCCTATCACGCGAGATGAAGAATTAGAGCATGATACATCCCCCCATTGACAGCAATCCTCTCCAACCCAATCTTCCAAGACAGGATAAGTAGCATTATTTGGATAGTCGTTGATGGAGTCTTTCAATTGCAAGAGAGCTTTTCTCTCTTCCTCCAAACATGCTTGCCCCCGTAAAAGCAGCAACACACACTCACAAACAACAACACCCCAACAACACTAAACGCATGTAAACCCCTCATATTTTTAACAAGTTTATCTCCGAACTCCAAACTCCAAACTAAAAGCTCGGCTGTAGTTTCACTCTAAACTTAAACATAGATATATATGTAGAGAAGGAAAGGTGGAAGGTGGATCCAAAGTCTTCCCAGTCTTCGCCACCTCACCGTTCATAAATCTGGACCGTCGAAATGTCTAAAGTAGAAGCTGAGGTCACAAATAAGGAAAAAATGCGTAGTAATAGTGACATCTCATAAAGAGTGAGACCCACAACTGTGACAGGAAAGGTCGTCTCTTTTTATATCCGTCTAAGATGAGAGTCAAGAGAATACTTCCACTGCGTGCCTCACACTCTAAATGAGAATTAGATCAAAGACACTTTTGGTCAATCTAGACCGTCAAAAAACTACAGAGCTGTCCATGATACTAATCCCGTCAAACCTACCGATGGATTATCCACAAATTGAAAGTTTGTTTTTCACCAAAAATTGAACAGGTTCAAGTTATTTTTTTCATATAAAATCAAACAATGGAAAAGAAGGAAAAATTGGATAAGTGTTTACTTTCATTTTTCATAAAATTCCTGCAATCCAAAGTCCAAACCGGGCCATGATGATTTGGTTCAGATTGAACAAGGTGGATGGCATATACATATTGCAATCATGGTTTTAAATTTCAACCGAAATCCAAAATTTCGGTCTGAAATTTCGGGTTTCGGTGGAGACCAAAACCGAAATGGGACATAACTGAAACGTGTTATTATTTCGACATAAATTTCGAGATTTCGGTCGAAATTTCGTGCTAAATTTTAGGGATTTCGACCATTTTTTTTATTTTCTAACTATTTTATAATTATCCCAAAATTTCAGGGATTTTCAATAAGAATAAAATATACTTTTTAATTGTCCGTCGGGATTTCGAGCGAAATTTCGATTTTTGTGGGGTCCAAAACCGGTAACGAAATTGAAATTTAAAACCTTGATTGTAATACATGCATGCAAGAAAGATTTCGGTTGGGAAAATGTTTTGATAATTTCACTAACTCATATTGTCTTGTACTATTCAACCAGCTGTCAATGGCTATGACACTTTCAAAAAATGCTATAGAAGCAAATTATGAAATAAAAGACAAGGTAACCTAGTGCAAATATCAAAACACAGCAGTGCCAAAATCAATAGCCTTCTTATAAACTGCATATTTAAAACTGGTGGGACTGATATCTCCACGACAATGTTTTGATAATGAGGACAACCCATGTGGTTTTACATTTTTTTAACGAGCTGTACTTTGGTTATTTTTATGAGATATGAGTATTTTTGTCATGAGAGAGTTGCTTTGGGCATTTTTCAAATTTGGTATGAGCTGTCTAATCAAGATCAGTTGATCGGTCGGATTGACCATGGATCAGTCGCGTAGGTGGCCGAATGAACCGTTGGATCGGTCAAGGTCCTACTCGGTCGGGTTGGGCCATGGTTTTGGTCATATGGGTGGTCGATCTTTTGGTCCAACATGCTCCAACGGCTAGTGGTTGAGCGGGTGCAATCCAAAGCGTCAGATCATGGTGTAACAACTAGTGGGTGATAAGGTGTGATGAGGATTGTTGGATTATGTCCCGTCGCGTCCTAATGAACAAAAGCCAAAGGGTGCAATCCGCACCGTGGATCATTGACCTAGCAGTTACAGGGGAGGACGGAGGTTTTACACAAACCAATAATCACTCCAAGATTGCTCTGGACTGTAGAATCGTGGATTGGAGCGATCTAACGGCCAGATTTCAACCTGCTTTTAAAAGGTACCCTTGTAGGGGTGCAAATCAAATAGAAAGGTTGCCAAATACTCTATTAAAAGAGTAGATAACAGCCTTTGAAATAAAATATAAAAACTACACTTGTGGGACTTGAGTTTGAGTAAATCCATAGCCAAAATTACTCTCTTGGAAGTTTATCAACTGTGTTCTTTGCTTTCTTTTCACAAATCTATTCTAGTGTACTGTTTTCTGCAGAAACAGTAATCGGTGCCTCAAATACTTGTTTATCCAAAGGTGATTTACAGTTTGTTTCTGCTTAGTGTAAAGCGTCAACAAACATTAGATATAGATAACACCGAGCTTCATTGTATTGTGGAGGCAAATTCTTGATACCCCTTGCACACTAACTAGTGGGGGCGAATATTATCTTAAGGAAAGCGACAGCGTGCTTTGAAGCATCTCTTTCTTTTCTATTTCCCACCATCACCACCGACATATTCTCTCCAACAATAACTACTCAATAGGGAGGAGACAAACATTTGATTTACCTCTTAGAATAGTGATAAGTAGTGCATGGTTGCCAACCTTGTAGAGTAGTGGGAGGGGTGTCATTACTAGTATAAAAAGGAAAGAGAGAGAAAGAAAGAGAGAGAAAAGGCATTATTCTCCAAGCCAAAATCCACATTTTTTGAGAAATTTGGCTTGGAAAGGTGGAAGGTGGATCCAAAGTCTTCCCAATCTTCGCCACCTCACCGTTCATAAATCCAAACCGTCCAAACGTCTAAAGTAGAAGCTGAGCTCACAAATAAGGGAAAAACGAGTACTGATAGTGACATCTCATAAAGAGTGAGACCCACAACTGTGACAGGAAAGGTCGTCTCTTTCTCTATCCGTCTAACACGAGAGTCAAGAGAATACTTCCACTGCGTGCCTCACACTCTAAAAATTGAATAGGTTCAAGTTATTTTTGCCTCTAGATGGTCTACAAGAACAGCGTTCTTGACTTTACACCCTCGATCACCACAAGAAAGAATGGTCCGAAATTGAGGAACACCATTTCTGACTACACACCCTCTTTTTCTATCCGTCTAACATGATAGTCAAGAGAATACTTCCACAGCGTGCCTCACACTCTAAATCACTCATCAATAATTCATTCACCTTACATTAAAGGATGGTAGGTCCCACGCTCATTATCATTTTTAGTAACCTTTATTTATTTATTTTCTAATTATTTAAAGAAGATGCAGGTATATATATATATTACAAAATGCTGATGACACTTTTGGTCAATCTAGACCGTCAAAAAACTACAGAGCTGTCCATGATAGTAATCCCGTCAAACCTACCGATGGATTATCCACAAGTTGAAAGTTTGTTTTTCACCAAAAATTGAACAGGTTCAAGTTATTTTTTTCATATAAAATCAAACAATGGAAAAGAAGGAAAAATTGGATAAGTGTTTCCTTTCATTTTTCATAAAATTCCTGCAATCCAAACCAGGCATATACATATTGTAATGCATGCATGCAAGAAAGATTTCGTTTGGGAAAATGTTTTGATAATTTCACTAACTCACATTGTCTTGTACTATTCAACCAGCTGTCAATGGCTATGACAATTTCATAAAATGCTATAGAAGCAAATTATGAAATAAAAGACAACGTAACCTAGTGCAAATATCAAAACACAGCAGTGCCAAAATCAATAGCCTTCTTATAAACTGCATATTTAAAACTGGTGGGACTGATATCTCCACGACAATGTTTTGATAATGAGGACAACCCACCTGGTTTTGCATTTTTTTAACGAGCTGTATTTTGGTTATTTTTATGAGATATGAGTATTTTTGTCATGAGAGAGTTGCTTTGGGCATTTTTCAAAAGGAGATAACGAGGTAAAAACAAATAAGTGCAAAATTTTAAAGTAAACAATTCACGACTGTAAACTTTTATGCCCATTTTACAAATTGACCCTAAAAAGGAAATACATGATGATTGGATTTTTTTCATGGCTCAAAACTGGCAACCTGATTTTTTTCATGGCTAAAAACAAATAAGGTGCAAAATTTTAATTTTTCAAAAGGAGATAACGACTGTAAACAAAACACCCAAAATTACAGTCGATTCTATTTCAATCTGGCAATCTGATTTTTGGGGAGTCAACTCGATTCTGTTTCAAAGCGGATCGTACATTCAATTTTATAATCCATAATTGTTCAAAATCAGACCATCCATTGGATTGTTCAATATCTTAATGCAGAATGCTAGGTTGATAACCCATGGACAATATTTATGTGTGGATTACTGGATTATGCACACATGTAAGTAGGAAAAGATAGCGACACTCATATCACATGACCTAGCATTATCAGATGGGAATGAGTTTTTATATAATGCTTAGGAGTAGTTTGGTTTTTTATATTTTAAAAATAAATAGTTGAGCCGAAGTTTGTTTACAGATTTATGAAGAATGATAGATGCAAGGTTGCCCTTGCATAAAGAGCTGGAAAAGGGCCGGTTTTACTTAATGTTGTGGGTCAAAACTAGGGACCTTTCCAGCTCTTTATGCAAGGGCGTCCTTGCATCTATCATTCCTCTATATTTAAATAATTCGTTTGGGTCTCCTTAATGTAAGTAGGCTGTGCCCCAAAATTCATCCCCTTAGGTTGATCCTAACCCTCCGATCTGTACCATTTTCTGTAATTTCGTCATTCTGTTGATCCAGGGTTAGGATCATCCCGTGGACATGATTATTGAGGCACAACATATTTATGTTATGGTAATCCATATGAAGGGTTTGGATCTTTGAACAAAGTGGGACCTACTTTTTTTGAAAAATACTCATATCTAAGCACAGACATCATATTTAAAATTTAGAACTATGTTTTCATAATAAATTTCCTATTTGTTGAGTTATACAAAATTTGTATGGGGCAGAGCAAAAACAAGTGCCCGCTAAAAGGATGGTGCCAAGCAGATGTATTTAAAAGGAAAGGTATTTTAGGTTTTTTAATTCCTTATGGTTAAATTTTAACTTTTAATAAAATTCAATAAGTATTATTTTATAAAATATCTAGCCAGGTATCCCCTCGTTGATGGCTTGTAACTAGTAAAAGCATATGGGACCCAACTGAAAATGAAAGGACATATCCTGTGGACGACTCTCACTCCTATTGAAAGGATAAGAGAAGGACGATGATAAATTCACACCCCTTGTAGGATGAGTTGCACCCATTTTACACGTAAGAAAGCGTTATAGTCTGCCAGGAGGTGTGAATTTATCATCTCCCAAAAGATCGAAAATCTTAATTTGTGGGACTTATCATCCTTCGATGGAAGATGAGTAATTGAGACGGTTGTGTATAGTGTGGAGTGCGGGTCGGACTATTTTTAATGTCTTCTAGTGAAAAAGCAGTCTTGTTGATAGAGATTTAAACAATTAAAATTTAATAGTGGATGTCATGTCATATACGCCAAATGACCATCTCAATCACTCGTTAGTAAGTCTCTCCTTACATTCATTGATAACAGGCCCACATGACTCAAAGTAGTCTCCCGTATCTAAAATCCAAGAGATATTTTGGGTATGATCAAGAGAGTATAATTATTTTGTATACCTTCCAATTTGATTTTTTAGGCCGTTTAGCGATTAGAGTTAGGGAGGAGTGGGGTCGGTTCGACTTTTTATTCCTATTACTTTTCTCAATTTCAAAGAGCATGGGTTGCTCTCTCTCTCTCTCTCTCTCTCTCTCTCTCTCTCTCTCTCTCTCTCTCTCTCACACACACACACACACAAACCCATCTACTTTCTTTTTCTCAGTTTCCATTATGAGTTTTTACATGTTGCCCGACCGTCAGCAGCGTAAAAAATGTACCGCCCTTGATCTTTGATCCAACAGCAGCCCACTTTTTAAGAGGCTGCTGTTGGATCAAAGATCAAGGGTGGTACTTTTGAAGTACCACCTTGACACTAGTTGACGTTCGGGCACCATATAATTTCTCTTCCATTATATTCCTCTCATGAAAAGAACACCCCACCAAATGTCTATGCCGTGCCATATACTCCATATGACCATCTCAATCACTCATTACTAGGTCTCAATCACTCCAGTCTGTGGGACCCTCAAGGGAAGAATGGCACCCCTCGATCTTCACATCCTTACACTCAGAGTGAGTTTGGTTGCACAAAAGCAGGGGAGGCTTAGGGATTTTGCTTGGCATCCGGGTGCATGTCGGCAAAATTCTTCATTCTTGGTTGCAATATAGCATTGAACTCCTTGGAGACTCCCTAACATGTAGCCTGGGTAATTATTGCATGTATGTTGATATGACATTCTTGTGCATTGCAACATACAAGAATTTTGCAAGTAGATGTGGCTCTTGGCTGCAGGTTAGTGGTATAACTGTCAGTGTATTTTTGAAGTAAAAGTGTTTTGAAAAGGTTTTATATAGAAAAGTGCATTTGGTTTGTAAAAGTGGGTGCTTTGGAAAAGTGGTTAAAAGTGCTTTGGGGGGATAGGCCCACATTGGAAGTTCAAAGAGTTGGAAAATGGTATATATAGCGTTATCCACTTTCTCTCTATTGTTTTGTTGCACAACAGGTGGACCCACGACACGGTGCAACGCACCATCCGCACGTGCAGCGTGGTCTATAGGGCACTAGTGGCGCTCTTTTGGTGCACTTCGCATCATCGCTAGGAGCGATTGGAGCGCTTAAAATTTACCAGATTTGATATGAGCCATCTAATCAAGATCAGTTGATCGCTCGGATTGACCATGGATCGGTCGCATAGGTGGCCGAATGAACCGTTGGATCGATCAAGGTCCCACTCGGTCGGGTTGGGCCATGGTTTTGGTCATATGGGTGGTTGATCTTTTGGTCCAACACGCTCCAATGGCTAGTGCTTGAGCGGGTACGATCCAAAGCGTCAGATCGTGGTGTAACGGCTAGTGGGTGATAAGGTGTGATGATGACTGTTGGATTATGTCCCATCGCGTCCCAACGATCAAAAGCCAAAGGGTACAATCCGCACCTTGGATCATTGATCTAACAGTTAGAGGGGAGGACAAAGGTTTTACACAAACCAATAATCACTCCAAGATTGCTCTGGACTGTAGAATCGTCGATTGGCGAGATCTAACGGCCAAATTTCAACCTGCTTTTAAAAGGTGCCCTTGTAGGGGTGCAAATCAAACAGAAAGGTTGCCAAATACTCTATTAAAAGAGTAGCAGCCTTTGAAATAAAATACAAAAATTACACTTGTGGGACTTGAGTTTGAGTAAATCCATAGCCAAAATTACTCTCTTGGATGTTTCTCAACTTTGTTCTTTGCTTTCTTTTCACAAATCCATTCTAGTGTACTATTTTCTACAGAAACAGTAACTGGTGTCTCACATACTTGTTTATCCAAAGGTGATTTAGAGTTTGTTTCCATTTAGTACAAAGCGTCAACAAACATTAGATATAGATAACACCAGGCTTCATTGTATGTTGGAGGCAAATTCATGATACCCTTGCACACAAACTAGTGGGGGCGAATATTATCTTAAGGAAAGCGACAACGCACTTTGAAGTATCTCTTTCTTTTCTATTTTCCACCATCACCACCGACATATTTTCTCCAACAATGACTACTAAATAGGGAGGAGACAAACATTTGATATACCTAGAATAGTGATAAGTTGTGCTTGATTGCCAACCTTTTAGAGTAGTGGGAGGGGTGTCATTACTAGTATAAAAAGGAAAGAGAGAGCAAGAGAGAAAGAGAAAAGGCATTATTCTCCGAGCCAAAATCCACCTTTTTTGAGAAATTTGGCTTGGAAGTTATAAGGAGGGGAGATGGATGCCATGTCACCAGACATGGCTCAGAAGGTATAAGGGTGGGACATGGATGCCATGTCACTAGACATGCAATTATGACCTATGAATCTTGTCTTGTAGTATCCAGAGATTTCGATGCTACATTGGCAACCAAACAAGAGATTTTGCTGATGTGGCACCCAAATGCAAAGTAAAACCCCTAAACTATCCTGGCTTTGTGCAATCAAACACACCCAAAAAGGTGGAATTTCGCTTTAAATTTCTTAAGAGCAGTGCTCTCTCTCTCTATGCATTGGGAATGACCCCCCTTCCTTATTCCCCTACTCTCCGAGCCTATGCTGCGCAACCGAAAACTTTCAACGACTATTCTTCGAGGTAATTCCAGGCAAATCCAATGCTTGTCTCCTCCATGTTGACTACTTATTCCAGTACTCTCCGAGCCTATGCCAAGCAACCAAACAGACCCTCATAGAAAATAGTCCCACTAATTAGCATTTTGAGTACTTATTCCAGTACTCTCTTGAGCACGTGTAACGATAGAGGATCTTGTGCTTTTTTTAGCACGGATCCCATCTTGCTAGCAACCCCCATCACTTTTTATATTGCCTCTCAGCATACGTGAGGAGTGATAGTCTCAATAACTAACATTTGGTGTATCCCATATTTTTTAAGGGAAGTGATATTTTCACCCCCTTTTCGCCCTTGGGCCACACCCCTTTCTAGTGTTAAAAAAAGTAGTCCTAAATACACTAGAAAGAGTGTGGCCAAGGACAGAAGGGGCTGAAAATATAATTTCCCAAAATAATTATGTAAAGAAACTATGAAGATTACACGTGTTATAAATTAGACTCACATTAAATCTCACCTCGGAAATCTAGACGTTCATACTGTCATAGGCCTACCAAAAGCACATAGAGCCAATGACCGTAACCATCCAAAAGACATTCGTTGCAGAAATGATGGTTTTATCTTCGCAACTGCTATTTTAGGAATACATTGAATAAAAACACCAAAACGTTTTGTTTTTTTTTTTTAGAGTTTTTTTTAGGAATAGCTACTTTTTCTAATCGTGAATTCTATGGAGAAAGAAAACTGGGTATGGAAGGGGTGCCATGTGGTGCCCCCATGTCATCCAGAATTCTGTTTTACATATATATTATATGATGTTTAGTCCCACATAGACTAAAACTATCCATATGCCATAATTTGAGGCCTATATATTGCACTCAAATCAATACAAATGGACATGTAAGAAAATTCCATGTACAACAAAATTCAGAACGTTGTACAAGAGAATTCAATGTATAAGAGCATTCCTTCTTCCTTGCTGGATAGAAAGTGTTAAATTTTAAAGTGTATTTTTTGGGTAGCTTTATTTTATTTTTGCCTATGTTCTTCTGGACAGGAAAGGTTGTGTCTTTTTCTATCCGTCTAACATGAGAGTCAAGAGAATACTTCCACCTGTGCCTCACACTCTAAATCACTCATCAATAATTCCTTCACCTTACATTAAAGCATGGTAGCTCTCACACTCATTATCATTTTGTGTAACCTTTATTTATTTATTTTCTATTTATTTAAAGAAGATGCAGGTTTATATTATATTATAAAATTAGAATTAGATCAAAGACACTTTTGGTCAATCTAGACCGTCAAAAAACTACAGAGCTGTCCATGATACTAATCCCATCAAGGTAACTTAGTGCAAATATCAAAACACAGTAGTGCCAAAATCAATAGCCTTCTTATAAACTGCATATTTAAAACTGGTGGGACTGATATCTCCACGACAATGTTTTGATAATGAGGACAACCCACCTGGTTTTACATTTTTTTAAGGAGCTGTACTTTGGTTATTTGCATCTATCATCCCTCTAGATTTAAATAATTCGTTTGATCATATTCGATGATGATAAGTGCATTAATCGGATGATTTGGATTGTTAGATTGATCTAGCCATTCACTTTAATGCATCCAATGGTGTGGCTCAATTGTAGAAAGCTCCTTAATTTTCCGAGACAGCTAAAATGGTGGGCCCCTTCAATCTCCACCATAGATGTGATTAGTGGATCAACACAAAATACTTAGAAAAAATTAGAGTGGGGACCACCAAGTTGGACAATCTAAGCCATTCATTAGTTAGATAGGTTCTAGCCAAACATCTTATGAAGAGGATGATCCTAACACTATTATTTGTGGTGTCCCCTTCAATCACCACCGTGGATGTTCTATTAATCCTTTGAGTTGTGGTGGTCCCAATCAATCTCAACCGTAGAAGGTGGTTATTTGTGCAATGACTTAATTGCCTGTTAATGATGATGGTGGCACTTCTTGAATGCTTACCAATCCTATTCCTTCTTCGTTCTATATAATTAATTTTTTTTCGATTATACATGTGTAAGAGTCAATCCATGTTCTTTGACAGAAAAGAGATGTTGAGATAGTAAGAAACGATTAAAGTGATTGATGTGTGAATACGATTGCATGGAAAAAAAAGATTAGCATGATAATTCTATTCCTTCTTCGTTCTATATAATTAATTTTTTTTCGATAATACATGTGTAAGAAACGATAATTCAATCCATGTTCTTTGACAGGAAAGAGATAGTAAGAAACGATTAAAGTGATTACCAGCCACATCCAATACATTTTGGGGGAGAATTTATCAGCATCCTGAAAGAAGAAAACCCAAAAGAGGGGATATAAAAATACAGAAACATGAAAAGATAAGAAATACCATAAACAAAAGGTAAAGAAGTGTAAAAGCCACCATCGCCATTGTGTTTTTTACCCTCTTCTTGAGATCTCTCCTTTGATAAGAGAGATTGGATTTCAATGTAGATAGCAAATCTCCCCACTCTGCAAGCAAACAAAAGAAACAAAAAGATTAAAAACCCAGCACGATAGTTAGAAAATGATAGGAAGTGGAAGAATAGATCTTTGATTCGGTCCTAATTTCCAATTTTAAACAGTTTTAGCCATTTTAGATTTTTCTCCCAATATTTTAGACAAAAAAATAGGAAATAGGTGAGATTGAAAAGATTTGGAATTTCAATATTTTAGGAAACAATTTTATAGGAGTTTCTTACTAATACCTAAATCATGATATTGTAAGAAACAATCCAATATTAGTGATAATAGGAGATTGGTGTTTATTTTATTTTTTTTGCTTTAAATCAAAAGAGGATGCCACGTAGGATCAAAAGCAGGATGGTGCGACTGTCCACGTGTGCGTGAACAGTGAAACCCCCATCCAGCTATATTATAATAGATAACTAGGGTGCAATGCACGCTTGTAAGGAATAGTTGGGTGCGCAATTTGTTTGGGTGCACGCCTAGAAAGAGGAAAATTTTAAATAAGTGGTTAATAAGTGGATTACATTTGATTCAACTTTAATTCGGTTTTAGTTAATGATGTGGATCCAATCAAGGGCCCTTTCCAGCTCTTTATACAAGAGCGTCCTTGCATCTATCATTCCTCTCTATTTAAATAATTCGTTTGGGTCACCTAAATGTAGGTAGGCTGTGCCCCAAAATTCATCCCCTTAGGATGATCCTAACCCTCAGATCTGTATCATTTTCTGTAATGTAACAGATCCGGGGTTAGGATCATCCTGTGGAGATGATTATTGAGGCACAACATATTTATGTTATGGTAATCCAAATGAAGGGTTTGGATCTTTTAACAAAGCAGGTCCAATTTTTTTTGAAAAAAACTCATGTCAAGCACAGACATCACATTTAAAATTTAGAACCATGTTTTCATATTAAATTTCCTATTTGTTGAGTAATACAAAATTTGTATGGGGCCAGGGGCGGAGCCACATATGTAATAAGGGGGCAGCTGCCCCCCATGAGTTGAAAAACAAAAAACTAAATAAATTACATGTTTTAAAAGTTTTGGAAAGTTTTTCTATGCCTTTCTAGAAAACAACAGTTGAAAAGTAGCAAAATATAAAAATAAAGTAAGGGCAATGATAATCGTGAGATTGGTTCACTGCGCGAGGATAAATTCTCCACTTTTGACGTTTTCCTTTACCTATGAAACTTAAAGGGAAATGTCAATGACTCAAGGGGGGTGATTTTATCCATCACGCTGGTGGGGGGGAATTGGGAAAATATCACTGCCCTAAAGTAAACCCTAACTTGAACTTCACACTAAAAAAAACACAGTTCTTTTTTCCTTTGTCTGGAAACTACTCGCAACTCCCGCTCCCACCGTCCCAACTCGGCAACTCCCAAGCCGTTCGATTCAACTTCGGTCTGTTTTTAATGTCTACTAGTGAGAAAACAGTCTTGTTGATAGAGATTTAAACAATTAAAATTTAATAGTCGATGTCGTGTCATATACGCCACATGACCATCACAATCACTCGTCTCTTCTTACATTCATTGATAACAGGCCCACATGACTCAAAGTAGTCTTCACGGTATCTAAAATCCAAGAGATATTTTGGGTATGATCAAGAGAGTATAATTATTTGTTTACCTTCCAATTTGATATATGTAGAGAAGGAAAGGTGGAAGGTGGATCCAAAGTGTTCCCCGTCTTCGCCACCTCACCGTTCATAAATCTAGACCGTCCAAATGTCCAAATAAGGAAAAAATGCGTACTAATAGTGACATCTCTTAAAGAGTGAGACCCACAACCATGACATGAAAGGTCGTCTCTTTCTCTATCCGTCTAACATGAGAGTCAAGAGAATACTTCCACTGCCGTGCCTCACACTCTAAATCACTCATCAATAATTCCTTCACCTTACATTAAAGGATGGTAGGTCTCACACTCATTATCATTTTGTGTAACCTTTATTTATTTATTTTCTATTTATTTAAAGAAGATGCAGGTATATATATTACAAAATGAGAATTAGATCAAAGACACTTTTGTTCAATCTAGACCGTCAAAAAACTACAGAGCTGTCCATGATACTAATCCCGTCAAACCCTACCAATGGATTATCCACAAAAGTGACCGTTAGGATATGAGTATTTTTGTCATTTTTATGTGAGAGAGTTGCTTTGATCATTTTTCTAAAGTAGATATACGAGTTATGCACGGCTAAAAACAAATAAGGTGCAAAATTTTAAAGGTAAATCGCAGCACCAAAGTAGTACGAAATTACGTACCTTAAAATCGAACTACTTCCCTTTTTATAATCACCTACAATCAAAGTATAAATATTTTCATGAGTCTTATCGCTAATTTCACTCCTATAAGGCATATGCAAATCCCTACTAACACGAGACACCCTTTGGTGCCTCTTTAGGAAAGAATTGGCGAAACGCCTTAGGGTTCTTCTTAGTATTTTGGGATTCTCATCATTATAAAGTTTTTAAAACCTCTTGGAACCATTTTTAATGGTTGTGAAATTCTCCTTAAGAGGTTATTTATAGGCTTTCTAAAGAAGCCCTAATTCTAATTAAATTCTTAATGACCGAATGATTAACAAAAGGGGACGAATTTTAAAGGAAGGGGTAAATTCGGGTATTTACAACACACTCACAGACAACAACACCCCAACAATACTATACGCGTGTAAACCCCTCATATTTTTAACGAGTTTATCTCCAAACTAAGAGCCCTCATATATATATATATATATATATATATATATATATATATATATATATATATATAGAGAGAGAGAGAGAGAGAGAGAGAGAATGATTAACAAAGGGGGACAAATTTTAAAGGAAGGGGTAAATTCGGGTATTTACAACACACTCACAGACAACAACACCCCAACAATACTATACGCGTGTAAACCCCTCATATTTTTAACGAGTTTATCTCCAAACTAAAAGCCCTCATATATATATATATATATATATATATATATATATATATATATATATATATATATATATATATATATATATATATATATATATATAGAGAGAGAGAGAGAGAGAGAGAGAGAGAGAAGGAAAGGTGGAAGGTGGATCCAAAGTCTTCCCAGTCTTCGCCACCTCACCGTTCATAAATCTGGACCGTCCAAATGTCTAAAGTAGAAGCTGAGCTCTCAAATAAGGGAAAAACGCGTACTAATAATGACATCTCATAAAGAGTGAGACCCACAAGTGTGACAGGAAAGGTCGTCTCTTTTTCTATCCGTCTAACATGAGAGTCAAGAGAATACTTCTACTGCGTGCCTCACACTCTAAATCACTCATCAATAATTAAAGGGTGGTAGGTCTCACACTCATTATCATTTTGTGTAACCTTTATTTATTTATCTTCTATTTATTTAAAGAAGATGCAGGTATATATATTACAAAATGAGAATTAGATCAAAGACACTTTTGTTCAATCTAGACCGTCAAAAAACTACAGAGTTGTCCATGATACTAATCCCGTCAAACCTACCGATGGATTATCTACAAAAGTGACCGTTAGGATTTGTTTGAATATAGGCTCTGTTCAGATTGCAGGAATTCTTTCCTTTCATGAAAATAGAGGAAAATGATATCGCTACGGCTTATTTAGAAAAATACATCATAAATTGAAAGTTTTTTTTCACCAAAAATTGAACAGGTTCAAGTTATTTTTTTCATATAAAATCAAACAATGGAAAAGAAGGAAAAATTGGACAGTGTTTCCTTTCATTTTTCATAAAATTCCTGCAATCCAAACCGGGCCATGATGATTTGGTCCAGATTGAACAAGGTAGATGGCATATACATATTGTAATGCATGCATACAAGAAAGATTTCGGTTGGGAAAATGTGTTGATAATTTCACTAACTCACATTGTCTAGTACTATTCAACCAGCTGTCAATGGCTATCACGATTTAAAACTGGTGGGACTGATATCAAAACACAAGGTAACTTAGTGCAAATATCAAAACACAGCAGTGCCAAAATCAATAGCCTTCTTATAAACTTCATATTTAAAACTGGTGGGACTGATATCTCGGTATCTCCACGACAATGTTTTGATAATGAGGACAGCCCACCTGATTTGTATCATTTTCTGTAATGATCTGGGGTTAGGATCATCCCGTTGAGATGATTATTGAGGCACAACATATTTATGTTATGGTAATCCATATGAAGGGTTTGGATCTTTGAACAAAGCGGGACCTACTTTTTTTGAAAAATACTCATATCTAAGCACATACATCATATTTAAAATTTAGAACTATGTTTTCATAATAAATTTCCTATTTGTTGAGTTATACAAAATTTGTATGGGGTAGAGCAAAAACAAGTGCCAGCTAGCAGGATGGGCCAAGCAGATGTATTTAAAGGGAAAGGTATTTTAAGTTTTCAATTCCTTATGGTTAAATTTTAACTTTTAATAAAATTCAATAAGTACTATTATTGTACAAAATATTTAGCCAGATATTCCCTCGTTGATGGCTTGTGACTAGTAAAAGCATATGGGACCCAACTGAAAATGAAAGGACATCTCCTGTGGACGACTCTCATTCCTATGAAAAGGATAAGAGAAGGGCGATGATAAATTCGCACCCCTTTTACACGTAAAAAAAGGTTATAGTCTGCCAGTGGATGCGAATTTATCATCTCCCAGAAGATTGAAAATCTTAATTTGTGGGATTGATCATCCTTCGATGGAAGATGAGACGGTTGTGTCTAGTCTCTAGCGTGGAGTGTGGGTCGGACTGTATTTAATGTCTACTAGTGAAAAAGCAGTCTTGTTGATAGAGATTTAAACAATTAAAATTCAATAGTCAATGCCGTGTCATATACGCCACATGACCATCACAATCACTTGTTAGTAAGTTCCTCCTTACATTCATTGATAACAGGCCCACATGACTCAAAGTAGTCTCCACGGGATATGAAGTCCAAGAGATATTTTGTTTACCTTCCAATTTGATTTTTTAGGGCGTTTAGCGATTGGAGTTAGGGATGAGTGGGGTCGGTTCGACTTTTTATTCTTATTACTTTTCTCAATTTCAAAGAGCATGGGTTGCCCCCCCCCCCCTCTCTCTCTCTCTCTCTCTCTCTCTCTCTCTCTCTCTCTCTCTCTCTCTCTAGCGATTTGAGTTAGGGAGGAGTGGCGTGGCCTGTAGGGCGCTAGTGGCGCTCTTTTGGTGCACTTCGCATCATTGCTAGGAGCAATTGGAGTGCTTAAAATTTACCAGATTTAATATGAGCCGTCTGATCAAGATCAAGTTGATCAGTCAGATTGAGGGTTAGGATGAACCTATGGAAATGATTTTTGGGGCACAACCTATTTAGGTTGTGGCCCATCTAATGGACGGTTTGGATCATCCTATGGTGCGGGCCATATCGTACTTCTAATAAAGTGAGGAGTGCGATCATCAAAATACAGTAGTCCTGATAATATTTCCCTACATTATATTTTGATGGCTATAGATAGTTAACAATTTGACCTCAACCATTTTGGCATATTTTGTGGATTTACTATGGGGTGATGATAAATTCACACCCGCTGTGGGATTATTCACACCCTTTAATGTGAATTGACCTCAAAAAAGTGTTAAAGTCTGACGCTTTTTGACGTCAATTCACCTTAAAGGGGGTGCAAATCATCCTACAAGGGGTACAAATTTATCATCTCCCTTTACTATATTCCAATGACTAAGGTAAATGATATATATCGTGATGAGTTTGTGTTATATGGATTGACTAGATAGTAGAAAGTTTTGAGCAAGGTATTCTATATTGTTTGTTATAGATATGTATCATGTGATATGAAGCTACTTTTGAGTGTGATGATAGATCATACATGGGGACTAGTTTTTACCATATATTATCTCTCTTTAGTGTGTGTGATATGCCATATATAATCAGTCTATATATCTGACACATAACATCCACATTGGATGCAAGGTTTTAACTTTCGTCTAAAATCCGAAATTTCACACCGAAATTTAGGATTTTGGTCAAGACGGAAACCGAAACATTCCGAAACCAAAATTGGCGAAACGTACCAAATTTCGGTAAAAATTTCGGAAATTTCATCAATTTCGGCGAAATTTGAAAAAAAAATAATTTTTATACCTTTCCGAAATTTGAGCTGAAATTACCGAAATTTCATCCAAATTTTCGGCCCAAAAAAACGACATTTCGTGTCTTTACCGAATTTCGGCCAAAATTGCGGGATTTCACTTTCTGGGGCTGCTTGTGCCATATGAAAAATGCCAAAAAAAGAGTCACCCTTAATTTTTTTTAATCACTTTCTGGGGCTGCTTGTGCCATGTAGATGTAACCAATTTCGTCGACCCAAAATTAACACTAATCCGGCCTGTTGTTGTTTTCCCAAACATGATTAGATAATCCTAACCCTTGATTTATTAGGTCCCGTATGATGTTCAACTAAAAGAAGCTAAAGTTTTGATATTTGTTGGCCTTAATTTGAGGGATGCGATGTCCATGTCGGACTAGGACCATATGGATTGCCTCTAGATGGTCTACAAGAACAGCATTCTTGACTACACACCCTTGATCACCACAAGAAAGAATGGGCCGAAATTGAGGAACACCATTTCTGACTTTATATGGTGTATTCGTATTATTGTGCGTTGTTGGACTCGAAATTTTACAACAAGCGCAAAATAGTAAAATCCCTTATTAAAAATGAGAAGAGAGAGAAAAAGGGTGGTTACGCATCACCTTATCCCTAAAGTAAAAAGGGATAAATATAAAAAGTTAAATCCCTAAATTTTAGGGAATAACTCTCGCAAAAAAAAAAAATGAATTGAGTCACCCACTTTTCAAAAAAGAAGTTAGGCAACTCTCCACAAAAAGAAAGTAGGGATCGTGAAGTTGAGAAAAAAGGGGGTGAGGGGGCAGTTGCTAACCACTTCAAGAGAGTTCTATAAATAGACTCAAAGTCCTTTAGGAAAGGGATCGGATCTTCGCGAAAGAAAAGCGACGTGAAGAAAAGAGGAAGGAGGAAAAAGAAAGGTGAGAAGAGATTACTAAAAAGGAGATAAGAAGAAGACATTTCTCCTTCGGGAGAAAGAGGAACATCTCTTTAGAGGATCTCTCTCTAAAGGTCTATTTAGGATCTCATTCCAGAGACTCCCTAAAGGGAGAAGACATTTCTCCTCCGGTGAAGGATGATAAAGATGAAGGCTCCCAAAAGGAAAGACGGAGGAAGGATCTTTTCCCAGAGACTTCCTAAAGGGAGAAGACCCTTCTCCTCCAGGAGAAGGATGATAAAGATGAAGGCTCCCAAAAATAAAGACGGAGGAAAATCCCTTTAGAGAATCTCTTTCTAAAGGTCCATTTAGGATCTCTTCCCAGAGACTCCCTAAAGGGAGAAAGCTCTTCTCTTCCGGGAGAAGGATGATAAAGATGAAGGCTCCCAAAAAGAAAGACGGAGGAAAATCCCTTTAGAGAATCTCTCTCTAAAGGTCCATTTAGGATCTCTTCCCAGAAACTCCCTAAAGGGAGAAGATCTTTCTTCTCCAGGAGGAAAACAACAAAGATAACATGTCCCCAAAAGTTCACAAAAAATCAAATCTTCAAAAATCCTTCTTTCTGGAGGACAATTAACAAAAGTTGTATTTAGATAGGGAACCTCTTGATGGATAATCAGAGGTGTTTTCTTCTTCAAAAAATGTAATTAACGGCCAATAGAGCCGGAAGTGTATGATCCCAACCAAAATTAATAAAATATCTTCTCGCAAGAGGGAAATCTGATCCCAATTTATTTTATGTGTGTGATTTTCCTTTTCATGCATATGAAATTTGTTGCAAACAAAGTTTTGGCACGCCCAGTGGGACTCACTTCTCCTCTCATCTTGAAGTCTAAGAGGTTCCCTAACTAAAAAACAACTGATTGTTCCCTTGCCTAACAAAAGTTTTGGTGTAGAAAGACGTAGGAAAAGTAAACAATGGCCCCTGCAAGCACTCCGTTTGCATCACCAAGGCAAACTGTGTGACCCGCATATTGTAAAATAAAATGCTTCAAAATACCTGGAAGGGTAGAACAAACTTCACGTCGCGGCAAATGGTGGAGTAAACTTCACAACTTTGTAAATGGCAGAGTAAACTTCACAACTTCGTAAATAGTGGAGCTACCCTCGCATAGCGGGCAAAGGAAGCAGCACGCCACAAGTGACGGTGTAAACTTCACACCTTTGCAACAAATCGTGGAGAAAACTTCACAATGTCGCATATTGCCAAAAAAAATCTTCAAAATGCCGGCTATGGTGGGAAAAAAAAAACTTCACAATTTTGGATATAGTGGGGGCAAACTTCACAGAGGGACAAATGGTGGAGCAAAGTTTATCTAAGGCACATGGTGGGGGAAAACTTTAGAATGCAGCATATGGCGGAGAGAATTCCACAACATGTACGGTAAAGGGAAAAAAAACTTCACAACACTGCATATGGTGGAGAACTTCACACTGCCGCATATTGTGGGTTAACTTCAAATCGCTGCATATGGAAAGAACTTCACAATGCCATATATTGTGGAAAAAACAACTTCATAAAGCCTCACACGGTGAGGAAAACTTAGTTTTGTCAAATATGGCGGGGCCTTCAACTCATGAAAAATTGACGCGCCCAAAATACATGGAGACTTCATTGACCATTTTTCAATGGAATTCCCCTCCAACAAAATCCGCCCAAAAAAAAAGAGAACAAGAAAATGTGGTTGCCTCTGAAGGTTCAACAATATAACCTTCCTAAAAGGTCGCTGATGGTTGCACTATCCCAAGATAGGAAGGAAGCAAAATCAGTTTTATTCATCGAAGAAGACCATAAATAAAATAACAACTACTCCCAATTTTGTTAAACATTCTCAGGCGGATCAACCACTGTTGACCCCTGAAAATGTGATGTAGAGCGCAATCGGAGGCGTAATTTCTAGATTGTACTGAAATTAAACCTATAATTTTTTTGGGATTTTTTTAGAGGGATAAGGAGCTCGATCTTACCACAAGCGAGGGGACGCACGAGGTTCAATCAAGCGCAGAGTCGGCGAAATGAAATTCTTGCATTCAACAAGTTTAGATGGGGGAAATGGAAGAAAGGCTACATTTAATAGCTTGGAACACCATTATCTCAAGGAAGAAGATGAAAATACAAGAGGAGCCAAGCTCTCTCAAAAGAGAAAATTCACTAAAACTCAAATCATCCAAAAACTAAGCAAATGAGAGAAAATTAGGGGCTTTATATCTCAACCCTAATACAAAATTACTTCCTAAACTACCCTTAATATGGAAAAGACCACTAAGGACATACACTAAATGCAAAATTGACTTGTAAAGACAACTAAAAATGATAGAAAATCACTAGGTATTCTAATAATGCAACTACCCTAAGGAGATATGAAGGCTGATATAAAATGCCTAGGGGATGCTCCTACATCAAACTCCCCTTCTTGAAAGAACTCGTCCTCGAGTTCCCATCAGCCTTGCAGGGGAAGGACTCCGCCAAGATAAAAAATGTAGATTATCCACTCTCTCAGGGAGAGTAGTAATCCATAGAAGTCAGCCTGTTCCATGCATCTCATCAAGAATGGATCATCACTACAAATGTGGCAATTTGGAGAGGTAGTAGTCCATATTAAAATAAGCATCTGCTGAAAGTGGCAGTGGTATAGTGGTCCGTCATGCCAACCAGCTGTAATCTTACCAAACATCTCATCTATGTCAGGTGTAATAGTTATAGGCAACACATCTCAACATGAACACCATCTTCCAAGACTTCCTCTGCAACTGTGGTAATGGTCATGTCACCTACAACATCTGCAAGTGTACGCTCCTCATCTACAACTGTGGTCACTAACGATGCGCTGGACGCTATCTCAACATGCTCTGTTATAGCCCCATTATTGTCGTCATCATCGGCCTCACTATCAAGGACAACAGGCTCACCATTAGTACCAACAATAACGCTAGTGTCAAGCTCACCACTATCACCGCTTGGCTCTAAAATGATGGTTCCAACAACCTCTCCTAACTGACCATGTAAATCCTCAGTATCTGCCATAACCTCTCCCTCCCCTTCTCTAGGGATGGAGAACGAGATGTATGTGTCTCTGTCTCTCAAGTCTTTGCAACTGTCTGGTGAGGGAATATTCAAGATCAACTTTTTGTTTATGGTGATCCTCCCGTTCTCGGCGATGTTGGGCCAAGCCATTGGTCCTCTTGGGCTCTCTCTTCATCACGTCGTCGTCGATACTCTGCCGGAGCATAAATCCTCAACAAGCGATCACGGATCTGCTCCCATCGGTGGAATGGAGGTTTACCCAAGTCACGACGCTCTCTTTCTATGAGCATCCACATAGACTCTGCACTTAGTCTGACAGTCTCTCTGGCATGCCGTAATGTCTCACGATGGTTGAAGCCATAGTATATGTGATATGCATCGAGGGCGTCGACCCAACTCATGCACTCAGCTTCAACATCACCATAGCCATAAGCATGAGGAACAAATGGTGGCTCCATAGATGGTTGTGTGGATCAATGCTCAATGTTGGAGTAGAGAGCAAATGACTTATTTCTTTAACTACAATTCAGTCTAGTGCTGTCATGAAACAAATTTCTTGTAGCTGAATTTTCTTGTTGAAAATCAAAACCTGCAATGCAACAATGAAATTCTGTTTTGACAACCCGCTGCGACAAATATTCCCTTTGTTGGTGAAGATATATGAAGTACGCCCTTCAGACTTGTAGTTATAATACGCAAGACAAGGCAGGGATTCTATCTCAAATTCACAGGTTCAGCTTCCTTAATTGTAGCAGCTGACCCATAAGCAATTCAAAGTGGAATTCTCAGTTTTCTTTACATCAGCTATACCCTTGATGCCTTCCATGCTCAGCAGCAATACTTGGTTGTCAATAGATACCAAAGAATTCTCAATGGTGGGAATTAGACGTGTGCAAAGTCTCAAGATGGGATGAAGCAGCTCTTTGTGGGAACTGTAACAGATTTCTCATTTGAAAGTGAACCTGCACCTCTTTACTTCAAGGGGTAATTGCTATCAGTACTCCACTCCGGTGGAAGCACCTGCTGGAATTCAGTTGAGATTCAGACAACAAAAGGAAATTTCAAATGACTTGTGATTGGCTCTGAAGTCAGCAACTCAAATGACCTTGGGTTAAGTATCTTGTAGCTGATTGTATTGGACATTAACTATGCTCAGGTTAGAGCATCACAGAGGTTGCAGCTCCTTTTGGAAGTTTAATTCTGTTCCAAGGTATTCAGTTAAGACTATTGTCTGTTGGTAGCGGCAACTTTCAGAACAAATTAGAAGCTCAAACCATAACCTGAGCTAAATCTATGAGCATTGTTCAGAGGCTTGGGAATCACCAAAATGCAGAAAGTGAACTGAGTCTCAGCTCAAAGTCCAAGGCTTATTGTGCTGCTGTTTACAAATTGAGAAAACAAGAATCTGCTCTCATAGAATTCTATATCTCACAGTGGTTTTCCATTCACATAATCCAAGGCCATTAAACATGCATTCAGGCTGGAAAGTTAGTGGCAATTCTTTTATTCCAAAGAGTCTCCCTTACCAATTAAAGAAGTGTAACACGGCGGTCCTTTCATCTCAGAGATTTCAGACGGAGAACATCTGGCTTCAAGGTTTATACCACTTGATGCAAATAGCAAGGAATGGAATTCATATTGAGGGGATGTCTTTCAATGGAATTGATCAAACATGCTGTGTGTATTGGTTTAAACCATAAGCCAAACACATGGAAGTTGGAATTTCAGCAGCTATAACAAACAATGATGGTCTTTGGCTGAATTCTTGTCCACCAAAGAATTGATAGTTAAGCCTAACCCCCTCTTGAGGATTTGACTAGCCTTTAAGACAAGCAAGGATGGTTTCTGAGGGCCCAGATATCTATGAACTAAACAGTAAAAGACAACCTCAAGAGTGCCAAATAGGATTCCACATGCATTTCAACAAACAACACATATGCACTTGACAGAATAAAGTGTCATCTATTCAAAAGAAAGCCTTGGTTCCCTACAATTCTTGAAATTCCTCAAGTGTTGAAAATGACTGTGACAGACATAGATCATGGAGTTCCTTTGTTTCAATCTCTTTGGAGCCAATCAACAAAAACAAGGTGTGTAAATGATGGAAGCAACTCCAAAATGCACAATCTGGTCAAATTTACAAGAGAACCCTTCAGGAGGTGACATGCAAGTGATTTTAATCGTTAAAATTGGATAAAAACCAAGGAACTTTATAAGGGAATTTCCACCCAATTCATCCAATTAATTGTGAGCGATTTGGTCATAGGAAACCTATAAGCTTCGTTTCTGGCTCTCTTCCATTCAGTTTCTTTAAGTGCTTTTTACAAACACAACACATCAAACAGTAACCTTAAAAGGAAAATTGCGCACATGCCTAAGAAAGAACACGAGATGTTTGTATGGAACTCCCGATCTTAACATTTGCTGAAGGTAATGCTGTCAGATTCGGCTGAGATATCCAAGGAATTTCTCTACTCAAGTTGTATGGAAGACATTAAGTGCTAATCTCTGCTTCTTCCTTTTGACAATTATACCGCTGTTCTAAACTTTGGCGCCAGAGTCTCAAAAAAATTGCTCAGCTAAAAGAGATGAAATCGATGCGGCACAATGATTGCACCTGCATCGATTTGAGCTTGAAGCAGAGAATCAGCTTAAAAAAAACTACTACAGAAATTGAAGAACCTGAGATCTGTAATCAGATCTTCTGTTCTTCGAATCCAGAAACGGCAAGAACATAGAAATTCTCGCTCCTAGCTTTGATACCAAATTGATGTAGAGCGCAATCGGAGGAGTAATTTCTAGATTGTACTGAAATTAAACCTATAATTTTTTTGGGATTTTTTTTAAGGGATAAGGAGCTCGATCTCACCACAAGCGAGGGGATGCACGAGGTTCAATCAAGCATGGAGTCGGCGAAATGAAATTCTTGCATTCAACAAGTTTAGATGGGGGAAATGGAAGAAAGACTACATTCAATAGCTTGGAACTCCATTATCTCAAGGAAGAAGATGAAAATACAAGAGGAGCCAAGCTCTCTCAAAAGAGAAAATTCTCTAAAACTCAAATCATCCAAAAACTAAGCAAATGAGAGAAAATGAGGGGCTTTATATCTCAGCCCTAATACAAAGTTACTTCCTAAACTACCTTTAATATGGAAAAGACCATTAAGGACATACACTAAATGCAAAATTGACATGTAAAGACAACTAAAAAGGATAGAAAATCACTAGGTATTCTAATAATGCAACTACACTAAGGAGATATGAAGGCTGATGTAAAATGCCTAGGGGATGCTCCTGCATCAAAATGATAAACAACCTTTGCAGAAAACAAGAAAGTTTTGATGCAGCTTGTGGAGGAACGAGCAGTTTAAACATCTCGAGGAAGCACGTGAGAAACTTCAAGACCAATTTTGAGCTGGTATGAAGGAGTGGTAGTTCGAGAAATCCAAATTACTTGATGACATTTGTTTGCTACAACCAAATTTGGAAGCTCAAACTAGAGCTTCGGAAGATCTTCGTTCCCAGTTACAGAAATGTAACCAAGCTCTAGCCCACGGAGAAATTCAATGGAAATGCTAAAGCTTCAAGTTTCTAAAACAAAATATGCTAATGACGATGTTGTTGCGGAGTATGAACAAGCAAGATCAATGATAGAAAGCCTGACAGTCCAGAGGGATGAAAAACTGGAGTCATGAGAGATTCGTTGGCAAGCACACAGAACTTGCTCCTTGACTCGCAAATCAAAAGATGTTGAATGGAGTTCTCAATAAAAAAAGTTGCAAATAGACTTGGATGAATGTCAGAATTAAGACAAAAAAATTAATGAGTTGCAAACAGGATTAGAAGATTGTCATTCTTTAAATGGTTCTACTACAGGTCGCAAAATGAAGAGGATTCTTCCAAGGTATTGAAATCACAAATGGAACCGTGCAATGAAAAAGATAGAAGAATGAAAAGATAGAGGAACAGTTGTTTCTCCTTATTGAACAGTTGGAGAAGAACAGTGCCTTGGTTAAAACCCACTAGGAAGGATCATCACATGAATGAGGAGGCTCACAAAACAATAGTGAAGATAGTGACTGATAAAGTGACTAGTTCTATGCAAGGCCCTCATATTCCTCAGATACAATGGGGGTATTGATCACTGCCATTAAAAAAAAGGGAGCAGATTGATCACGATTTACCCTATTCCAAACCCAAGCTTACTAAAGCTTCCACAAACATATACGTGAAGATGTGGCCATGTGGCAAGCGCTAAAGGGATCCCCCCGGGATCAAACCGTCCTCCTGATGGGATTCTTTACTGTTACTTTAAGAGGAAATAAGATTAAAGAACAGATTAACCTTACTCAGTTTCAAGTTGATGAAAAGGCTCAAAGTTAAGGACTTTATAAGAGTGGCGATGCAACCTAGTAAAAGGGTTATTTGGAGAGAGTTACTACCGAGACAAAGCTAGAAAGTTGGAATAAAAGTTGCACGAGATGCACAAAATAAGCAGTCAATAATTAAGAAGATGACCAAAACCATTTTTATCAAAGACCTTTTATGGAGAAATTGATAAAAAATACACCCGCTGTGATCAAGCCAATGGGGACTTCAGTCAAATGCTTGGTGGGCAAACATAGTTTCCAATGAAACTCCAGAAAGTTTGCCGTGGTCTGGCTGGTTTATCTTTGGAGAAAATAAAAAACCTGTTTAGCAAGTTGCTGATTTTTGTTTTCTTAAAAAAGGAAATAGGATTGCGAATCGGGTACAGGATTTCTACTCAAGCAACAATGGAAGGAGTTTTTTTTCCTGAGAAGCAGGAAAGTAGAAAAGTGAAAAAAGAAAAGAAGCCAAAGAAGGCTCTGAATCCTTTGTTTGAGAAGTCTTCCACCGGATGTTGATGTTGCCTAATCCTCTCCTCTACGTATTAACGATGATAGCACTGCAGGGACATCAATAACTACATCAGCTCCATCAAGTGATAGAAAATCCGAACCGGTCTTTGGAATTGCTTGCAGTACTCCCCAAGAATAAGATCTGGTCTCGGTGCACGCCTAGAAAGAGGAACAATTGATGGTTCTCAAGAGATAATATGGTTAATAAGTGGATTACATTCCATTCAACTTTAAATAAATATCCATCCCACCCTATTCTTAAAAAGGAATGAATTGGCCACGCAAATAATTTGTGTAAGCCCAAGGGCTCATCCTCTTACCTTGTTTTGATGATTAACAAATCCAAATTGATTAGTTCTATACAGACTAATAGTTTGCCTTGAGTGGTGTGCTATGGATAGGAAAGTCACAGGTCAATCCAGGCTAGCACACACACAAAGATGGCCTATGCTTGAAAGATGAACCAACAAATGGACAAACGAGCTAGAACATACTTGGACAAACAATGCCTTGGAGGTACCAAGGAGAAGCTCATCATCATCATCTCAAAGCATCAAGCTAGAAAGGAAAAGATCAAGAAAGGCCAAAGCTAGAGGATCAACAAGCAATGCAAAGGACAAAAGAGCTTGAACCAAATAGTGGCATCATTCTTGGAAGGTGTCAAAGAAAGAAGCTTAACTTTGAAGATCCCAAAGCAAGCCAAGCACCACATTGAAGATCAAATGAAAATTGGCTCTAGAGAAGTTCAAGAGAGTACTTAGAATGGTAGTATGTATCACCTTTCTCTGTTGTGTTTTCTCTTGATCAAGGCACATCTTAAAACCCCTAAAAATATGTTTTCAAAGAGACTAACACACCCTTTAAGGACTTAAATGGATAAGTGAATGGCCATGGTGGTGTACCAACATGTTGGGACCCATATGGCAATCAACACAAGAATGAACAAAAGAGAGTTCCGAAGCAACAACCTGGACCAGCAACTAAATCCTATCAAAGCTTGTTTAAAATATTTTCAAATATTTTTGAAAATATTTTTAGCAGATAGCTCTTATTTTTCTCATATCCGTAGAGCATAAGAACATCGAAATCCGATGAGAAACGAAGGAGATATGAATTTTTCAAATGGGACACTGTTTGCTAGAAATCCAGTCTCGGAACTCCGAGAATTGATCCAGGTTCTAAAATTAAAAGCCCTGTTTGGTGTCTCGGAACTCCGAGAATACCCTCGGAACTCCGAGAATATTCTCGGAATTCCGAGCAGTGTATTTGTTCAAACAAAAAATAGTCGTTGTGGCCCAACGGCTAGTTGACTGTTTTACCCGAAAATAACCGTTTTGCCCCTAAAACGGTCATATTGAGTTGGGACACCATATAAACCTATATAATGGGTCTAAAACACTTGATAAACATTGTCCAACTTCAACAAACCCTAGAAAATCATTTGTGAATCATTTTTGGGTAAAAACTAAAAAAGAAAGCCAGGAATCGACACAATAGAGAACAAAAAATGTGACCATTCTTGCTTTCCCAAAGATGACTTAGGCTATGTTTGTTGGATATGTGGGGTTCTTACCAAAGAAATGAGCTGCAATCACATTGAGGAAAGTGGAAATGTTGACATTGGGAATGTCCAGAAACCAGCCCTGGAAAATGTGGTTGCCTCTTAAGGTTCAAGAATATAACCTTCCTAAAAGGTCGCTAATGGTTTCACTATCCCAAGATAGGAAGGAAGCAAAATCAGTTTCATTCATCAAAGAAGACCATAAATAAAATAACAACTACTCCCAATTTTGTTAAACATTCTCAGGCGGATCAACCACTGTTGACCCCTGAAGATGATAAACAACCTTTGCAGAAAACAAGAAAGTTTGGATGCAGCTTGTGGAGGAAAGAGCAGTTTAAACATCTCGAGGAAGCACGTGAGAAACTTCAAGACCAATTTTGAGCTGGTATGAAGGAGTGGTAGTTGGAGAAATCCAAATTACTTGATGACATTTGTTTGCTGCAAGCAAATTTGGAAGCTCAAACTAGAGCTTCGGAAGATCTTCTTCTTTCCCAGTTACAGAAATGCAACCAAGCTCTAGCCCACAGAGAAATTCAATGGAAATGCTACAGCTTCAAGTGTCTAAAACAAAATATGCTAATGACGATGTCCAAAACCATTTTTATCAAAGACCTTTAATGGAGAAATTGATAAAAAATACGCCCGCTGTGATCAAGCCAATGGGGACTTTATTCAAATGCTTGGTGGGCAAACATAACTTCCAATGAAACTGCAGAAATTTTGCTGTGGTCTGGCTGGTTTATCTTTGGAAAAAAAAAAAAAAAAAACTGTATAGCAAATTGATGATTTTTGTTTTCTTAAAAACAGAAGGGGAGAACAGGAAATAGGATTGCAAATCGGGTTCAGGATTTCTAATCCCAAACCCTCGTACTCAAGCAACAATGGAAGGAGTTTTTTTTTCTGGTGATAGCACTGCAGGGACATCTACAACTACATCAGCTCCATCGAGTAATGGAAAATCCGAACCGGTATTTTGAAGCAGCTGCGGAAATAAGTGGATGCACGCTTGTAAGGAATAGTTGGGTGCGCAATTTGTTTGGGTGCACGCCTAGAAAGAGGAACAATTGATGGTTCTCAAGAGATAATATGGTTAATAAGTGGATTACATTCCATTCAACTTTAAATAAATATCCATCCCACCTATTCTTAAAAAAGGAATGAATTGGCCACGCTAATAATTTGCATCATATAATCAATGGAACACACTGATTCAATAATTAGAAAAGCATAGTGAAAGGAAATAACGGTCTCAAAGCAGGAGGGCACATTTTTAAAAGAACTGCCCCAAAAAGATAAAGTTATCAAAAAACAGGAATTTAGTTCATGCGTACGGCGTGGGAAATTTGAGTATATAGTTCGCCATACTTCCAATCTGTTGTTTACAAATCCTGTTGTAACACCACTTTCGGATAGATCTACTGTTTTAGGTGAGGAAACTCATTAGTCGTGTTAGAATATGACCAGTAGCTATGACCCATGTATTCATGTAATCTACCCTGAAATTAGTGCTTAATTGCAAAATTGATCCAGTAGCTATGAACTGGTTTGTTATTGATCAGAAATCCATTGATTAAACCCAATTGGTGTGATTTTTGTTCACGCCACTTATAAGGTGGATACAGAGAACTACTAATGACATACGAACCTATATTATGAGTAGGTATTATGAGGATCTTCACAGTGAGTTAAACTAAAAGAAAGAAGGCATTTGATTTTCAGCTAAACTATTGCATGGATCAAGACCGTTTTAATTATAAAAGCAAAGTAACAATGCATTCGAGCCTATTTCTAAATTATACGCATCATTCATCCCACTATACCCTCGCTCCAACTCAAAATTCAGCAATGAAATTTTGCATCCCACTACCAAGTCAAAGTATCGACCCACAATTGCTAACCTCAATTTCCCGATCCCAAACTCCATTAATCTAAGTTCATTACTTTAACACCGAAATTAAACATCGACCTAATGTCTCAAAATCATCAAGACAGATAAAGCAAAAGCATAAGCATGGACTCCTAGGTTGAAAGGTTAAAGTTTATCTCAGACCAGCATGAGTCCCATGCATTAGTCATCGAGAGTTGCTGATGATTGGCATAATTGGCATATTCGATCCCATTCAACCTCACGCAACATAAGATCAGCACCTTCCGACGTGTAATTGCTACTTTCATTTCGATCTTCTTTCCGCTCATCGTTCTCCATCACAACAGAACAATAAAAAGGAGTGCCCTAATCAATCAAGACCCCTCTTTGCCCTTTCCTCTTTCCGGATCTCTCAGACGATCATGTAGCTATTCCAAACCCAAGCTTACTAAACTTCCACAAACATACAGGCGAAGATATGGCAAGCCCTAAAGGGATCCCCTAAATGGGATCAAACCGTCCTCCTATGGGATTCTGTACTGTTGCTTTAAGAGGCAATAAGATTAAAGAACAGATTAACCCGACTCAGTTTCAAGTTGATGAAAAGGCTCAAAGTTAAGGACCTTATAAGAGTGGCGATGCAACCTAGTAAAAGGGTTATTTGGAGAGAGTTACTACCGAGACAAAGCTAGAAAGTTGGAATAAAAGTTGCACGAGATGCACAAAATACGCAGTCAATAATTAAGAAGATGAAATGATATGGATCAACTGAATTGATGGGCCCCTTCAATATCCACCGTAAATGTGATCAGTGGATTGAAAACGGAATGCTCAGAAAAAGTAGAATGGGGCCCATTTATTTGGATGATCTAAGCCATTTAGGAGTTTCTAGCCATTGCATTTGTGGTGTGACCCCTAAAATCTCCACCGTACATGTGCTTCTAACCCTTTGATTTGTGGTGGTCCCGTTCAATCTCGATCGTAGATGTGCTTATGCGAGAAATGAGATATGACCATGTGACCATCATGATGGGAATCAAAGTAAAGGGGGCACAATTATGTCCCATGTTTAATCTTGATCGGTTGATCACATTAGATAAGGTTATTGATCAATCGTTAGCATGTGAGAGCAGCCATGAATGAAGAGAGACACTTCTCTTTTACCCTTACACTTCTCACTGTGAAGCTTTATCTCACTCCCTCACTCCTGACATCTTCTGCATCCTTTAGTCCAAACACCATTCTTATCAATCGGTCAAACCATAGCAAGAAAATAAACAAAAAAATCACTAAAATTTAATCAACTCTGAGTCTCACGTGCTAGATGAAGTGGTCACAACATACCCCATCTAGGCCATCCTCTTTTACGATTTTTACGTGGGGTACCTGCAATACAATCCACCATAATGAAACCCATAACCAAAAATCAGCCCTATGAATATACCAAAATCCAAGGAAAGAAAAGGTCGGTTCTTGACATTTGAAAGAGAAAAAAAGAGTGATAGAATTGCAGATGAAAATGCAAATGATCCATGACTGATGAAAACAAAATCCAAAACAAACCCCTACCAAAAAGAAGTGAAAAAAGAAATCGTAACCCTAAAACTGCAGAAAAGAAGAAGGGATTAAGGGCAAAATGCTAAAAAAGAACAAAAACCTATGTGTGCCCAAAAAAATTAATCATCTTCTTCTTGGTTCTCTATCTGCTTTGCCTTTCTGTGTTTTTCTCATACCTCCCAAGGATTTTTTTTTTTTCCTTGAGGAAGAATAGGGAAGGGTATATGGTATAAGCTCTTTTTTTTTTTTTTCGTGGGGGGGGGTGGGGGGTGGTTTCCAAAAGAAGTCTTCTACTTTTGTTGTATTTGCAAAAAGAGTCTTTTTGTTTGACAATTTGCAAATAGAGTAGTAACGTTTGAGAGAACTTTGCAAATTAGGTCATGTCATTGGTTTGTGACCAAAATGTCCTTGTATTTAAAAAGACAAACAACCTTATAAAAAGACAAATATTTCTTCTGTATATACTAGCATTCTTATACATGAAACGACAAAAGTTACGGGCCCTACTCTATACATGGGCTCGGGTGGAGATCGTTGACCTACCCAATCATAGCATTCTTGGCCTATGCTATGCATAGGTGTAAAAACAATGAGCCCACCCTGTCACAACATATGCTGTAAAATTGTGAACCCTACTCTATACATAGGCTCTACACGGTAAAAGCGTAATGGAAATTTGTGGGCCCTACTCTATACATAGGCTCTACGCCATAAAAGAGTAATGGAAATTTGTGGGCCCGACCTGATGCATGGGTTTGAGTTGACTTGGTGTGACCTGCCCTATCAAAACATATACGTGAGCATCATGGGTATTTTAGTCTTTTTAAAAGACCTGCCCTATCAATACATATACCATTTACCCCTTAGTTGCAATCTCTATCCATTCGTGTGTGCATGGGTAAAAGTGTCCTTTAATGTAGCATTGAGACTTGTGACGAACTCTATCTAATACGTGTCCTCTCTCTCTAATACATCACATATACTACTTTCTATCTAATACGTCTCTCTTCCCCAATTGTCTCTCTAGCTGAAGGTTGTCGCAGACCCTCTCTCACCGCGCGAAATTCAGTTTCCCACTCGATCTCGATTCTTCTACCCCGAATAGCATTCCACCTACGATTTCAGGCTTGGAAATCCCTCTCAATCGAGGTACGGAAATCCGTGATTCGAGGGTTCAGATCTAAGATTTCATGAAATTTTGGGTTTTGAAAGTTTTTTTTGCTATTTTTTTTGGCATGTGTAGTCTACTGTAGAAAATTCGATTCGGAAATTTATATACTGATTTTGAGGAAAGCCAGAAATTTCTGATTGATCACATTAGATAAGGTTATTGATCAATCGTTAGATTGGTCTGTTGCATGTGAGAGCAGCCATGAATGAAGAGAGACACTTCTCTTTTACCCTTACACTTCTCACTGTGAAGCTTTATCTCACTCCCTCACTCCTGACATCTTCTGCATCCTTTAGTCCAAACACCATTCTTATCAATCGGTCAAACCATAGCAAGAAAATAAACAAAAAAATCACTAAAATTTAATCAACTCTGAGTCTCACGTGCTAGATGAAGTGGTCACAACATACCCCATCTAGGCCATCCTCTTTTACGATTTTTCCGTGGGGTAACACCTGCAATACAATCCACCATAATGAAACCCATTACCAAAAATCAGCCTTATGAATATACCAAAATCCAAGGAAAGAAAAGGTCGGTTCTTGACATTTGAAAGAGAAAAAAAGAGTGATAGAATTGCAGATGAAAACGCAAATGATCCATGACTGATGAAAACAAAATCCAAAACAAAGCCCTACCAAAAAGAAGTGAAAAAGAAATCGTAACCCTAAAACTGCAGAAAAGAAGAAGGGATTAAGAGCAAAATGCTAAAAAAGAACAAAAACCTATGGGTACCCAAAAAAATTAATCATCTTCTTCTTGGTTCTCTATCTGCTTTGCCTTTCTGTGTTTTTCTCAGACCTCCAGGGATTTATTTTTTTTTCCTTGAGGAAGAATAGGGAAGGGTATATGGTATAAGCTTTTTTTTTGGGAGGTTTTGCAAAAGAAGTCTTCTACTTTTGTTTTATTTGCAAAAAGAGTCTTTTTGTTTGACAATTTGCAAATAGAGTCGTAATGTTTGAGAGAACTTTGCAAATCAGGTCATGTCATTAGTTTGTGACCAAAATGCCCATTGTAGATTTCTTTACTCATAAAAAGACCAAAATGTCCTTGTATTTAAAAAGACAAACAAGCTTATAAAAGGACAAATATTTCTTCTGTATATACTAGCATTCTTATACATGAAACGACAAAAATTACGGGCCCTACTCTATACATGAGCTCGGGTGGAGATCGTGGACCTACCCAATCATAACATTCTTGGCCTATGCTATGCATAGGTGTAAAAACAATGAGCCCACCCTGTCACAACATATGCTGTAAAATTGTGAACCCTACTCTATACATAGGCTCTACGCCATAAAAGCATAATGGAAATTTGTGTGCCCGACCTGATGCATGAGTTTGAGTTGACTTGGTGTGACCTGCCCTATCAAAACATATACCTGAGCATCATGGGTATTTTAGTCTTTTTAAAAGACCTGCCCTATCAATACATATACCATTTACCCCTTAGTTGCAATCTCTATCCATTCGTGTGTGCATGGGTAAAAGTGTCCTTTAATGTAGCATTGAGACTTGTGACGAACTCTATCTAATACGTGTCCTCTCTCTCTAATACATCAGATATACTACTTTTTATCTAATACGTCTCTCTTCCCCAATTGTCTCTCTGGCTGAAGGTTGTCGCAGACCCTCTCTCACCGCGCGAAATTCCGTTTCCCACTCGATCTCGATTCTTCTACCCCGAATAGCATTCCACCTACGATTTCAGGCTTGGAAATCCCTCTCAATCGAGGTACGAAAATTCGTGATTCGAGGGTTCAGATCTAAAATTTCACGAAATTTTGGGTGTTGAAAGTTTTTTTTGCTATTTTTTTTGGCATGTGTAGTCTATTGTAGAAAATTCGATCCAGTTGCTTCGGAAATTTATATACTGATTTTAAGGAAAGCCAGAAATTTCTGATTGATAGTTCTAAGGTTCTTGCTCTCTCTTCCTAATATTTTTTTTATTGGTTTATTTTTGTGTTGTTTTGTCAGCTTTTAGATTTTGAAACTGAGACCGACGAAGGTACAGTCGGTGATACTAAGAAATAAAGGATTTCAGTTCACTTCAGATGGGATTGGAAGTTTTCTCATTAAAAAAAAGTACTGTAACTTTAAGGTTTGATTCTTATGATTTTACTGTGAACTTACATCTTGCTTCCACACTACAAGTTCGACTATGCCTTATCAAGTGATTTTTACGTCTCTCACACTATGTGTTGGATCATCTTATATACTTTCTTGCTTTCAAAGTAGAGAGGGCTGGACTACTTATTTGTAAATAATATTATTTTATGTTAATTGCATTTTGTAAATAGAGGCGTTAATGAGGCCACTTTCTAAGCCATTAACTATATCTTTTCTAAAACTGTTTGGGCATTAGTCGGATTAATTTTAGGATTTATTTGGAGGTTATTTTAGGAATGTATGAAGACCTCACTCTATTGTACACACATTCATGCTTTAATAGGAAATCCATTATGATGCCTTAATTCATATAATCTTTCACATTTTAGTCACCAAATACTATCTATATAATGAATATGCTTCCTCCAAGCCATCAATGTAGTTGCGGTGTTCTGGGCAAATACTTGCATCTGCTACGCGCCATTTGTATGATGAAATGCCTGAGTGAGATGAAATGATATGGACGACTATAATTACTGTGTATATAATCTCAGGGGTTCAAATGGTTCGCTTCTTACATGCACTTCATCTAACTTATTGTTTGTTTTGCCTTTGATTTGAGTTTCGATGATGGAATTTTGCGAGACTCAATAGTTTTTTGGGAGTTATGTGTATTGTAAAGGGTTGCACTCTCTTTCAATGTTGGTTTAGCATGTGTTGTCTTCTCATTTATATTCTACTAGCCGTACATTTACAAATAATCCATCCTAATTTTACACATGTCCAAATGTTATTTCTCCCTTCTCTTTGCAGAAGGTTTTAGGTTTTCAGTTTCTTTTATAATTTTAAAGATTTTTTTTATTCCATGGTGCTCTGTTGCTTGAAAGTCAGTTTGGCTGTTGGAATACTTTTTTGTTCGTTTGAATTATTTCCTTTTGTGTAATATCCGTTCCCCCTGGTTTGGTTGGAATTTTTGGTAGTTAGTGGCATTTGTACTTGGAATTTGGTAATCATTTGGTTTACTCTCTGTTTCAGCGAAGAAATTTTGCTTATATGTGTTTCCTAGGGTAACTGACTAATTTTAAATGCAATTCACCTCCATTTTGGGGGCTGATATGGTTTCCTAGAGTAACTGATTGAGGGGAGACTGGCACAGGATTATTATTTATTTTTTTAAATATTACTTGCTCACCAGTCACACTTGGGTTTTCATCCCTTCCTACAAATAGGGCTGCAACTCGGGTCGGGCGGGTCGGGTTTTGGAGAACCCAACCCTACCCGAGAAATATCTCGGGTCGGGTCGGGTCGGGTTTTTTTTCGGAAAACCCACGATTCCCAAACCCGGCCCTACCCATGATAAATCTCGGGTCGGTTCGGGTCGGGTCGGGTTTTTTCACGTTGACGCAAATTTTTAAGGAAATTTCTTGTTTGGCAAGGCAACTCAACTCATAGAAGCAGAAATTACACTCACATTACACTTGAATCAAACAATGATGTAATTACACTCACATCACACTTGAATCAAACAATGCTGTAATCAAACAATGTTGTAATTACGATCAAACAATGCTGAATCAAACACTTGAATCAACTCAACTCATAGAAGCAGAAAATTACACTCACATACAGTAACAGTGGGTGCGTGGGTTTTCACTTTTAACTTTAGGATAATTACATTTACAGCCCCTCTAGTTTCTGACACATCCACTTCCACCCCTATAGTTTAAAACGTGACAAATACACCCCTGTAGTTTCAATTTGTTTAAGGTTTGCCCCCTCAGCTGAAGGTTCGTCCATAGATTGAAGGGTTAGGATGATCCGATGGAGCTGATTTTTTGGGCACACCATATCTATGTCAGGACCCATCAAATGAACGCTTTGGATCATCCAAATAATGTGGGCCCCTACCCGAATCCAAACACTACCAAAAAATCATCCAAATAATGGGGGCCCACATTGTTTGGATGATCCAAAGCGTTCATTTGATGGGTCCTGACATAGTTAGGGTGTGCCAAAAAAATCAGCTCCATCGGATCATCCTAACCCTTCAATCTATGGACGAACCTTCAGCTGAGGGGGCCTACCTTAAACAAATTGAAACTACAAGGGTGTATTTGTCACGTTTTAAACTATAGGGGTGGAAGTGGATGTGTCAGAAACTAGAGGGGGTGTAAATGTAATTATCCCTTTAACTTTTAACTAACAATAGAAAAAAAATGTACACACTATAACTTATGTAACTCGGGTCGGGTCGGGTCGGGCCCCTTCAAACCCGGCTCGACCCGAGATTCATGCGGGCTTTTGAATGCTAAACCCGGCTCGACCCAAAACCCATGAAACCTGAACCCGACCCAGGCTATTTTCGGTTCGGGTCGATGCGGGTCGGGTTTTACCCGGCTCGAGTTGCAGCCCTACCTACAAATGTAGCACAATTTATTATTTATTATCCTCTCTCTAATATCATGTCTTCGTAGTGTCTTACAAAAGTACCATGCTATTCAAGACATTTGGCTTGTACATTATTTTGATATCTAGAACTGGATTTTCCTTGCTCTGGCATACTAATGTTTATGGGAATGTGACTTGTGATTTTTGTAGGGAAACCGTTTCACTACTTGCAGGATGCACGATGCTTCATACTGGCAATAACAATACTAAGTAATTTCACATCACATCTGAATCGTTCTTAAAATTTGCAATTTCTAGAAAACTGTATATGATTTTAAGACTGATGTATTCGAATTCTTGCTCACAGTGCATAATTGAATCAATAATTACTCATATTTTGATTTTAGGGCTGCTGTATTGAAATTTCTATTCGTAGTGCTTAATTGAATATGGGATTATATATATTTTGATTATGAATGAGGATATGTGAATAATATGACATGCCCCATTCTCTCTCTCTCTCTCTCTCTCTCTCTCTCCCGTCATATATGCTTTCTTCATTAGTACTTGAGCTTTGCAGATAGGGTTGTTGCAAGTTTTTACATCAGGTATATGATTCTTTTTCTCTTATTTTCTTTTCCAACTTTTCTTTTCAGTTTTTTTGGGTCTATATGTATTCTTTGTCGCCCCGTGCATCTCGCCCCATGCATCGCACGGGTTTCTTACTAGTATCTATAAAGCTGAATGTGGTAAGCTGGGGTGTCGCCACGTGGCACCCCCACTACATCCCGAAATTTAAAAATGCCTATAAAGCTGAATGTGGTAAGCTGGGTATACATGCAACTTCTGCGTATAGCGCCTTTATTTAAAAACACCTGTAAAGCTGATGTGGTAAGCTGGGTATACACACAACTTCTGCGTATAGCACCTTTTAAGACAAAGGGAAATACACGCAAGTTTTTAGTCGATGGAGCTTGATTTTCGCAGATAGGTTTGCCATGTGTCACCCCGTCGAATTTCAAAGTCACTATCTATGTGGGAATTTTAAAACTCACTTTCATATCTATCTAAATAAAAAACTGCACCCAAATTGTTTTACTCAGATTTCGTATCCCACATGTACTAGAATCCCCTTCTTTAAAGACTTTTCCTAAAAAATAAAGATATTTTCATTTACTGACTTTTGCGGAAAGGAATTCTCATGTTTTCATTGCATGAATGAGGAAGACGAAGCCAAAGAGAGGTAAGTTTTTTTTTTTAATTTCCTTGATTTTGTTTGAGATGATGCCAACCTTTTTGGGTTTTACTTTTTTATTCAAGTTATTTTTTTTCAAGTTTTTCCTGAGATTTAGTGGTGGCTTCAACCATTTTTTCAGTTTCTCCCCCTTATTTCGTTAAGGTTCTTTCCTAGATTTAGTTGAGGTTCCTCATGTTTTTTTCCTAGATTATGTTAGTTTTTTTTTTTTCCTAGTTTTTTTTATTTTGTTTGGGTATGATTAATCTTAGATTTCCATCTAGTGGTTTTTTTTTTTTTTTTTTAATTGGGGTTTTCTTTAGACCTGGCAAACGGGTAACCCGCGCGGGTACGGGTACCGACGGGTACGCGTAGCCTTTCATGAATCCGGAACCCACCCGGGGCGGGTATGGGTATACCCGCTAGGAAACCCGGCAAATTTAAAGAAGAATTATATATATATTTACCAAAAGAAATTATATGATGAATGGGTGTATGAACACATAAAGGTGGTACGATGGATGTGCAAGCCTTGATATTTAATCCAACAGCAGCTTCTTAACAAGTCAGCTGCTGTTGGATCAAATATCAAGGATGGGATGATGAGTACATGTTTATATGCCCATTCATCATACAATTTTTCATTTACTTTAACAGGTGTTTGTTTTGGTACAACCAAAGATACCAGTTACATAGTCTGATTGCTTTGACTTGTTTTGTTGGCCCACCCACATAGTCTATTTTTTACTGTTTAGTGTTTAGTCCTTAAGAATAAAAAGTTGAAAACCAAATGGCGGGTAACCCGCGGGCACTCACGGGTACCAATGCCCAACCCAGACCCACCCGCGGGTCACGGGGTACGGGTTGGGTGCAGGTATTTTTTTTCGCGGGTAATAAAATTGGTACCCGTACCCCTGTGGGCCTGGTGTACCAAAGGGTACGGGTCCCATTTTGCCAGGTCTACTTACTCCCCTACTCTTCAAGCCTATGCCACGTAACCAAAAACTTTTAACGACTATTCTCCAAGGTAATTCTAGGCAAATCCAATGCTTGTCTCCTCCATGTTGGCTACCTATTCCACTACTCTATGAGTCCATGCAACCAAACAAACCCTCATAGAAAATAGTTCTACTAATTAGAATTTTTGAATTATCTAAAGAATTAGATAAACTTGCATGTATTTTAGAAATGTATCTTACTTAGCAATTCAAAGTTGTCCGTGTGGGATCTAGAAACCAAGATAGTCAAGATTCTCTATGGCGTGCTACACACTCACGTGACAATCTCAATCACTCTTGGAAAACACTTCAAAACGGGATCCTGTGCCAAAAATAAAGAGATGGGAATCACCGAAGGATTTGGATATTTTTATCCTTTTTTTGGATTTGTGGGGATGCACGCTTCTCTTTTTGTCTCTTGCGCAGGTGTAACGAAAGAGGATCTTGTGCTTTTTTCAGCACAGGATCCCGTCTTGCTAGCAACCCCCATCACTTTTTATATTGCCTTCATCTTACCCTCACGGATGATAGTCCCAATCAAGGTTTAAAATTTCGGTTCTACTTTTGCTTTATTTGCAAAAAGAGTCTCATTGTTTGACAATTTGCAAATAGAGTCGTAACGTTTGAGAGAACTGATGCATGGGTTTGAGTTGACTTGGTGTGACCTGCCCTACCAAAACATATACGTGAGCATCATGGGTATTTTAGTCTTTTTAAAAGACCTGCCCTATGAATACATATACCATTTACCCCTTACCAAAACATATACGTGAGCATCATGGGTATTTTAGTCTTTTAAAAGACCTGCCCTATGAATACATATACCATTTACCCCTTAGTTGCAATCTCTATCCATTCGTGTATGCATGGGTAAAAGTGTCCTTTAATGTAGCATTGAGACTTGTGACGAACTCTATCTAATACGTGTCCTCTCTCTCTCTCATACATCAGATATATTTTTATACTTATACTACTTTCTATCTAATACATCTCTCTTCCCCAATTGTCTCTCTAGCTGAAGGTTGTCGCAGACCCTCTCTCACCGCGCGAAGTTTCGTTTCCCACTCGATCTCGATCCTTCTACCCCGAATAGCATTCCACCTACGATTTCAGGCTTGGAAATCCCTCTCAAATGAGGTACGAAAATCCGTGATTCGAGGGTTCAGATCTAAAATTTCACGAAATTTTGGGTTTTGAAAGTCTTTTTTGCTATTTTTTTGGCATGTGTAGTCTACTGTAGAAAATTCGATCCAGTTGCTTCGGAAATTTATATACTGATTTTGAGGAAAAGCCGAGAATTTCTGATTGATAGTTCTAAGGTTCTTGCTCTGTCTTCCTAATATTTTTTTTATTGGTTTATTTTTTGTGTTGTTTTGTCAGCTTTTAGATTTTGAAACTAAGACTGACGAAGGTACAGTCGGTGATACTAAGAAATAAAGGATTTCAGTTCACTTCAGATGGGACTGGAAGTTTTCTCATTAAAAAAAAAAGTACTGTAACTTTAAGGTTTGATTCTTATGATTTTACTGTGAACTTACATCTTGCTTCCACACTACAAATTCGACTATGCCTTATCAAGTGATTTTTAGGTCTCTCATACTATGTGTTGGATCATCTTATATAATGTTTCTTACTTTCAAAGTGGAGAGGGCTGGGCTACTTATTTGTAAATAATATTATCTTATGTTAATTGCATTTTGTAAATAGAGGCGTTAATGAGGCCACTTTCTAAGCCATTAACTATATCTTTTCTAAAACTGTTTGGGCATTAGTCGGATTAATTTTAGGATTTATTTGGAGGTTATTTTAGGAATGTATGAAGACCTCACTCTATTGTACACATTTTAGTCACCAAATACTATCAATATAATGAATTTGCTTCCTCCAAGCCATCAATGTAGTGGCGGTGTTCTGGGCAAATACTTGCATCTGCTACCCGCCATTTGTATGATGAAATGCTTAAGTGAGATGAAATGTTATGGACGACTGGGTATATAATCTCATTCTCAGGGGTTCAAATAGTTCGCTTCTTACATGCACTTCATCTAACTTATTGTTTGTTTTGCCTTTGATTTGAGTTTCGATGATGGAATTTTGCGAGACTCAATAGTTTTTTGGGAGTTATGTGTATTGTAAAGGGTTGCACTCTCTTTCAATGTTGGTTTAGCATGTGTTGTCTTCTCATTTATATTCTAATAGCCGTACATTTACAAATAATCCATTCTAATTTTACACATGTCAAAATGTTATTTCTCCCTTCTCTTTGCAGAAGGTTTTGGGTTTTCAGTTTCTTTTTTAATTTTAAAGATTTCTTTTATTCCATGGTGCTCTGTTGCTTGAAAGTCAGTTTGGCTGTTGGAATACTTTTTTGTTCGTTTGAATTATTTCCTTTTGTGTAATATCCATTTCCCCCCTGGTTTGGTTGGAATATTTGGTAGTTAGTCGCATTTGTTGTTGGGATTTGGTATTCATTTGGTTTACTCTCTGTTTCAGCGAAGAAATTTTGCTTATATGCGTTTCCTAGGGTACTTGATTAATTTTAAATGCAATTCACCTCCATTTTGGGGGCTGATATAGTTTCCTAGAGTAACTGATTGAGGGGTGATTGAGGGGAGACTGGCACAGGATTTTTTTTTTTTTTAATATTACTTGCTCACCAGTCACACTTGGGTAGGCTATATAATACAAGTTGAGCTTTTCTTTGCCATTGGCATAACATTTTTTATTGTCCATGATCATTTTATTGATTGGATGGTGATAAAATCCTATTGTGCAATTTTTAATCTTAATTTTGTTTATTCGGAGGTGAATTGCAGCTTAGGAGGATAGATCTGTTTTGTGGAGATAGTGTAGGCTTCGTGGACAAATAATTGTAAGTTGAATGCGGTTCTTTTCTGTGCATGGGTTCACTTTCAATCTATATGATTTCCTATTTTATGAACTACTGAGATTATATATCGCGTACTTCCATCTTTTTTAATGATTACACCTGATTTTGGATTTGTCTGTATTGTTTTCTATATACTACTATCATTTTTTTTCAAAAATTTACTAGCTTTATCCTTTGTATCAATATTTGTTTTACCTATTGGACTGATAACTGATTTACCTCTCAATGACTTGGCAGACTGGTTGTGTTTTAGAACCAATTGTTTCAATTTAAGTAAGCTTTGTGTCTATTAAATATCTATATTTGCAAGGATTTTGGAAAGCCTTCCTTTGGCTATTGGATTGATTTTCCTTTCAATGGCAGGGTAGTTTGGTTAGATTTTGGATGCAATTGTTTCAACTTGGGTAAGCACCAACTATTAGATTCTTATATTTGCCTGCATTTTGAGAAATCTTGCTTTGTGAATTGGACTGTGTTGATCCATCTTTAGCGGCCAAATATCAGCCAAAAACTTGAACTGTCAATTGCTTTCTTTATATTAGAGGAGAAAAATATCTGTCTTATGTTCTTCCCCAACTTTAAAGGCCAAGTTGGGAATTAATCTTTGGGCTTAGGTTTGATTCTAAATACCTTACAAATGAACTACAAGTGCCAATGAAGTAAATTGTGATGAAGTTGGACAACTTCAGCTCCCACGATATACTAATTTCTAGATCTACATGCTGAAGGCTTTTTTGAACTTAATTTTTCTTCGTAAGTAACTTCCAATGCAGAAAAGCTCCTACTATGTCTACTGAAATAATAACTTCTACAGACCGGCACAACAAATATTGGTGTATGCTGTTAAGAATGAGTTGAAGATGCAACATTAGATTGGATTGATGGGCAAGTCATCACACATAAAAATAAAAACATAAATTGAGTTGACATGTCACTCATTTCAAATGTTTAATTTTGACACTTTGCTCGTTGCTCCAATTCTTCCCATCTGTCCATTGTCTCTAAAAAATCTATATTTTCTTCAAATTACTCAAATACTTCGAATACAAGTTGAATCCATTATTTTATATATTTGAACGAATGAGTAATTTGCGTTGTTCACTTTGTACATCTTCATATTGCTATGGCAATTCAAGCCATTATTCTGCTACAGTTTTCATCCTTTCCTACAAATGCAGCACTATTTATTATTTATTATCCTCTCTCTAATATCATGTCGTCGTAGTGTCTTACAAAAGTACCATGCTATTCAAGACACTTGGCATTTACATTACTTTGGTATCTAGAACTGGATTTTCCTTGCTCTGGCATACTAATGTTTATGGGAATGTGACTTGATATTTGCAGGGAAACCGTTTCACTACTTCCAGGATGCACAATGCTTCATACTGGCAATAACAATACTAAGTAATTTCACATCACATCTGAATCGTTCTTAAAATTTGCAATTTCCGGAAAACTGTATATGATTTTAAGACTGATGTATTCGAATTCTTGCTCACAGTGCATAATTGAATCAATAATTACTCATATTCTGATTTTCGGGCTGCTGTATTGAAATTTCTATTCATAGTACTTAATTGAATATGGGATTATATATTTTGTGATTATAAATGAGGATATGTGAATAATATGACATGCCCCACACACTCTCTCCTCTCTCTCTCTCTCTCTCTCTCTCTCTCTCTCTCTCTCTCTCTCTCTTCATATATGCTTTCTTCATTAGTACTTGAGCTTTGCAAGATAGGGTTGTTGCAAGATTTTACATGAGGTATATGATTCTTTTTCTCTTATTTTCTTTTCCAACTTTTCTTTTCAGTTTTTTTGGGTCTATATGTATTCTTTGTCGCCCCGTGCATCGCACGGGTTTCTTACTAATCCTATATATATATATATATATATATATATATATATATATATATATATATATATATATATATATATATATAAAGCGGAATCCTACCAGCTGTGGTGGTGCCACGTGTCAGCCCCTCCTATACACGCTCCTCTATCGACGGAATTGAAATTTTAAGAAGCCTCTTGATCACGTTTTGCCAAATCTCTCAAACGTGGAGATTTGGCATTTAGTAGAGTCGTTTCTGTATTTAAATTGAGTTAAATCTGCAGTTATTATGGAAAAGGAAACGATCAAATGCTTGATATCATCCCTTCATTCATTACCATATACATCAAACCACTCTCTCCAAAGAAAAGAGCCCTCTCTCCTCTGTATGGTTCTCATCCGCGTCCTCTCCCACTCATGAGCTCTCAAAACCGGTAACAACAGTGAGTAGTCTTCTTCTCCTAGCTATCAGCAATAAAAACCACTTCTCACAGAAATTGAATATTCTTTCAGGAATGTTGTTCTAATGTTTATGATACGAAGTGGATTGGTGAGTGGTTTCTTTCTAGCTGAGAAATTCCTTCAGATATAACAGGTGAGAGTTGGGTTCTCTCTATTGATCTATACATATAAGAGCCCATGAAAAAAATGGCTTGGTGTTTGATTTTGTTTTGTTAATATTTTTATATGTGGATGTTTTTCCACCAATTATTAGATGGTAATTCTTTTGGTTAACAGAATATCCACGGGAAGAGAATCTGATGGTTTATTTGAGTTGCAGATATGTGAATTGTAGGCAACTTTAAATTCCTCTATCTTTTTCTTACCTCTCTCAATTGACTAACCATTATTCTTTCTTGCAGGTTTCAACATTCCAATGTTGGAGAGCACTCCTTAGCAGTAGGGGTTCGACCCATATGCCATTTTCAGGTACATTATTTACATCATTGATCATATTTGGTTCGACCATTAGTGGGAATTTTCTAAAGCTTCATGATTTTCATTATTTACATCCAAAGCATCTCAATTGGTTCCACGTCACAAGTAGTTGAATGCCTTTCCCAAAATCTGGTGCGGTAGAGGAAGGTAACGATTTTCATGATTTGAAGACAAAGCTTCTCAATTGGTTTTATTGGGGTCATCTATTGATCAGAAAGGGGGAGCTGGATAGGTGTGGATAGGTGTTTGCAAGAAGTGGATGCTTCTGCTCTTGGGCTACAAGGTATGCAAATTAGGGGGTGCAACTCGGGTCGGGTTGGGTCCAACCCGAGCCAACCCGAGGAACCCATTTTTCCAACCCAACCCGATTTCCAACCCGGCTGGACCCAACCCGACACAACCCGATTTGCAGTCAGGTCAACCCGACCCAACCCGATTTTCAATTCATGCACATGTTTTTTGTGGGCAACACTGTTTTTTTTTTTTTTTGCTCACATTCCTACACAGGCATCCACCATATAAAAACTCTTTGTAACTGAACAAAAGGATAAATTTATGTTGAAATTTAAGCACATTTCTAGCTTCAATGGGAAATGAGTTCAGTTGAAATCGGGTTTTAAGCACATTTAAGCACATATCGGAATTGGAAATCGGGTTTCGGGTCGGGTCGGGTTGCTCCCCCAACCCGACCCAACCCGATTTCCAATTCGGGCTGATTTTTCCCAACCCAAATTCGGGTTCAACCCGTCGGGTTCGGGTTGAACCCAACCCAAGTTGCACCCCTAATGCAAATCAAGAAGAAGCCTTATTTTTCTTAATTTCTTTACAGTTAGAGGTCTACAACTATTTAACATCAAGGACGACACCTTTGTTCATTTGACATTCAATATAGACAATGTTAGCATGGATCTTTGTGTACGAATATTAAGTGATGACTTGAAAGGATACGCTATAACTTAATCCAATGGAAATTTTCAGCACGAGGCTCGCAGCTCAGTGTATATCTTAATGGATTTTCACTATAGTATTTTTTTTAATGTATACTATGAAGTTGTGCTATAGTGTATTTGGTACTTAATGGATTTTGAGCTATAGTGTATGTATCTCTAGATTTCTCTTTTTCTTATTTTTCGTTCGCTTCATTTGATTCTTTGTTTTTCTTTGTTTTTTCGTGATGCACGGGTCTTTTTTTCTTTGTTTTAGTTTTAAATCATAATTTTTTTCCTCGCCCCGTGCATCGCACGGGTCTGCAACTAGTATCTATAAAGCTAAATGTGGTAAGCTGGGGGTGTCGCCACATGGCACCCCCACTGCATCCCGAAATTTAAAAACGCCTATAAAGCTGAATGTGGTAAGCTGGGTATACACGCAACTTCTGCGTATAGTGCCTTTTTTTAAAAGTGCCTATAAAGTTGATGTGGTAAGCTGGGTATACACACAACTTCTGCGTATAGCACCTTTTAAGACAAAGGGAAATACACACAAGATTTTAGTCGATGGAGCTTGATTTTCGCAGAAACGTTTGCCATGTGTCACCCCGTCGAATTTCAAAAGTCACTATCTACGTGAGAATTTTAAAAGTCACTTTCATATCTATCTAAATGAAAAATTGCACCCGAATTGTTTACTCAGATTTCGTATCCCACATGTACTAGAATCCCCTTCTTTAAAGACTTTTCCTAAAAAATAAAGATATTTTCATTTACTGACTTTTGCGGAAAGGAATTCTCAAGTTTTCATTGCACGAATGAGGAAGACGAAGCCAAAGAGAGGTAAGTTTTTTTTTTTTTAAATTTCCTTGATTTTGTTTGAGATGATGCCAACCTTTTTGGGTTTTACTTTTTTATTCAAGTTATTTTTTTTTTCAAGTTTTTCCTGAGATTTAGTGTTGGCTTCAACCAATTTTTCAGTTTCTCCCCCTTATTTCGTTAAGGTTCTTTCCTAGATTTAGTTTGGGTTTCTCATGTTATTTTCCTAGATTACGTTAGTTTTTTTTTTCCTAGTCGCGCGGGTACGGGTAAGAAATACCGGCGCGGGTACGGGTAGCCTTTCATGAACCCGGAAGCCACCCGGGCAGGTATGGGTATACCCGCGGGTAACCCTGCAAATTTGAAGAAGAAATTATATATATATATATACTAGTCGCAGACCCGTGCGATGCACGGGGCGGCACAAAAAAAGAAAGCTTTATAACTTTTTTTTTTAAAAAATAAGAAAAGAAAGAATAAAAGATATAGAAAAAATTTCAACAGAAGTGGCCATAAGAAATCCATCCAAAGAAGCAAGGACACATATCTTTAACCAAAAATAATGAATAATTGAAATACTAATATTTGAAATACATAAAAAAAATTCATCGCAAAAACAAAGGAATTCATAAAATCTCGCCAAACAGATCAGGATTCCGAAACAAAATCAGAAATAAAACACTTACTTTAGAAAGAATGAAGCAAAATAAGAACATCATAAAGCACAAACAGTTATGAAAAAAAAGAAAAAAAAAACATAAAAGAAATATCAGACATTAATCAGAAATTCACTTCGCATATTTGCAAGGAAGTGATGACCCGCAACAAAGATAGAAACACAATATTTATGGATTCGAAGGAATTCCTGATGCAAATCATCAATCAAAACATTTAAAATAAAACATTTTTAAAGGCTACAAAATAGGGGGTTCTTATATAATTGGACGTGCATGCATTATAGGATTGAATCCTTAGGAAAAGGAAGAGTTACAGGATGTCAAATAATTTTTGTGGATTTTCAAGCGTCTTTTAAGACCCCATTTATAGCGGTTGTCGAAAAACTTCTCTAATTAATTGGATGTGCAAGCGTTTTAGAATTTAATCATCAGGAAAAGGAAAGGTTACATGATCTTAAATATTTTTGTGGATTTTGAAACGCCTTTAAGACCTCATTCATAGCGGTTTTCCAAAAACTTTTCCAATTGCGGGGTATAGAATGGGCCAGAATTGATTGGGTAGAGGCCCTTATTTGGAAAGAAAAGTTATGACGTTTTGAGTAACCTAACATATAGGCCAGAATTGATTAGGTATAGAAGAATGGGATATAGAAGGGTGCCACGTGGCAGCACCACGTTGGAATATTGAAGTTACAAAAAGATGCATTGTTGAAATATTTTTAATTAGGTGGAGGTGAAGAGGCATTCGTGAAAAGACATTTGGGAATTATAGACGGATGGGTTGTGACCGTTCATAGGGGTTTGGCTGGGTGGAGAGAGAGAGAGAGAGAGAGAGAGAGAGACGAAAGGGTGTTGTGAATGGTTGGGTTGTGACCGTTCATAGGGGTTTGGCTGGGTGGAGAGAGAGAGAGAGAGAGATGAAGGGGTGTGTTGAATGGTTGAATGCGGTTTGCAAAGGGGGTGCCACGTGGCACACCCTCAGCATACCACATCCAGCTTTATATATATATATATATATATATATATATATATATATATATATATATATATATATATATATATATATATACATATATATATATACACACACACACACACACACACACACAAGTAAAAAACCCCATGCGATGAACGGGCTGACAAGAACTGTACGGACCACATCATAGGTTGATCCAAACCGTCCATGTGATGGAACACAATATCAATAGGTTGTGCCCGTAAAATCATTTCCATAGGCTGATCCTAGCCCTCCAATCTATAGAGGTTTCCATTATTAAAAATGAATAAAGGACGGGGGTAGGATTGAAATTATGTGGCTCTAATGGGTGCCTTTGTTAAAAAGCATAAAGGTGGTAGGATTGAAAATACGTGGGTTGAATGGGTGCCTTTGTTAAAAAAAAGTCAAAAAAAATGATGTGTAATTCTCATAGAATTTTGGGAGAAATTCAAATAATTCTCTCCTTTTCTCTTCTGCTAGAAAACTCACTACTCACTGAATGTCATATCTAACAACTATCAACTTTCCAACAGCTGAATTAATACAATTAATTGATTAATTTGGCAAAACATAAAGGATATATTCCTGACTCAATTTAAAAAGGATAGAACTTGTGGTACACGCTTACACCAATTTAATAGGATATCCTAAGCATATGAAATATACAACGGATTAGGGTGTGAACATCGGCTGTTGTCAGAGAACCCATTCCATGGAGATGAAGTCTAGGCGTGAGAATCTTGAAATATTGGTATTTTTCAAGTATTCGGTACGATACTTAAATGGTACATTCATAGGAATCCATGTAACATGCACTAAGAATTAACGCAGATAAGTTATTATGTTTGTTTCTCAACCTCAAAAGAGAGGAAACTATTCACACCTAGACTGTATCTATTTCAACAAAAAACTATTAATATGCAGAGGAATACTCTCATTGCCCATCAAAATCCTAAAGACATACACAGCCATGATTCCAACATCAAATGATAATTGCAGACAACATAAATGCAATTGGGTTAAATCATCCTGAGCATGGAAATTTTTCTGTTGATCGTTGGATCTAGATAGGTAAACCATGTCAACCTTGCAACTCTTCCCTGCCAAAAGGGGAAAAAAAGCAATGGAAAAACCCACATCAAATAAATATGCAATGAATCAGCATGATGAAAATGGAAGGGATTTGGAGGCTTCGAAACAGAAAATCGTGCACTAATAAGAAAGATATAATAAATAATAGTATTAGTGTTATAGACTATGTGATATATTTTGTTTGGATTATTTGATCCCTATCAGAAAGTTCCCTTTCTTTGGATTGAGCCTTTAGCTCAGTTGGTTAAGGCTTTCTTCTGCAACTCTGAGGTGAAAGGTTCAGTCCAGCTTACGTACCAAAAAATGCCCCACACCCCCAATATTACAATCTCAGGCATACATTATGAGATGCCAAATGCAAATGCTCAACTCCTCTCAGTTCTTAAGCATAACTAATGATCTGTTTCCAAGTCATAACCCAAACCAATTTGGGGACAACAAAGGTTAATTATTACATGCAGGAGAAAGGGCTGAAGTGGTCGAAGAGTTAAAATTGAGTCGTGCTATGCAGTATTAGTTTGTAGACCGTAGTGGAATCATGTAATGAAGGTTCAACTATAGTTATTTTGATGTAAAAATTATAAAACGTTTAAAATATATGTTAAAACATAACGTAATGAAAAATTACATGGGACAACACATCAGAAAAGAGGACAGATAAAAATCAGTAAACTAACATAGTAGGATCATTCCGAAAAAGAAAGATCCATGATTGTCTCTGTACCAAAACCAAGTTCAAAATTAATTAGGAAGAAAAGGGAGAAAATATAGGAGAAGAACACATTAAATGTGGGTGTGTAAGGACCAACCTTTTGAGAGAAAAACAAACCTGTTAAATTAACAAACCCAAATCAATCTCTTTTTAAATAAGAGAAAAACAAAGCAAGGGACACCATTAAAAAGACAAATCATTATGAAAAAGAAAAAGGAGAAGACAAATAGGAGGCTTTGTAGCTATTTCAAAAAAAAACAAATAGGAGGCTTTGTAGTTAAAGGTCATTCGCAAGCTTTAAAAGAGCTTACAATGGATGTAGGTTGCATTGGAAAATGCCCAAATCAAGAAAAAAGCATCGACAACCATGATGAGGATCCTTGTACGCATATGTGGGTCTGTAAAGAGAATTGAAGTGAGATGCAGTGTATAAAACAAATCAAGTCGGTATTATCCTTAACTTGGAGAAGGAAAAGCGTCTCAACGTCAAGAGACCAAGGTATAAATTTTATGAGAAGTTAAGTTGCTTGACAAATTTTTTGAATTAGACAAAGCGCCACGGAAAACCCCAATACCAGGTCGAATTTCAAGATGAAAAGCTAACTAATAAACAAAAAGAATGAAGGCCAGAAACTTGCGTGCATACAACAGATGTATTTTTTCTCACCCTTTAAACAAAAACAAAACCATTTAAAACCTTACAGAGTCATAAAAAAAATAGGCATTCTATCTATCCCAACAAAAGAGAAAAGCGAGGAGGAAAATTTCACACCTTTTCATAGGACAGCTTCTTGGCAGAAATTGCGGATTTCTCTTCAGAAACATGAAAGGTTAGAAAATTTATTAAAAAAAATTGTGTTGCATATAGAATTAAAAAAATTCAGAAAAAGGAAGAATATGTCCCACCTTTAAATGAGGCGATTTCATCCTGTACAAAAACCACCTGGGTTTCCTCTTGTCCTCCTTCCAGGAACAACCACACAAACCTCTCAATTTCAATCAGAAATCTTGATGAATGAACTCAAACCCCTGGAGCCGTAGGGTTGAAACTCAGAAAATAAACAAAGAAAAAGAAAAAGAAGAGCGTAGGTAAGGGGTTTCATGTAAAAAGAGAGAGAGGGTTTGAGAGTCAGAGAGAGACAGAAGCAGTGCGAGGGTTAATGTCGAGGTGAGGAATACAAACACAGAGAATGCGTTTATCGGCACGGGTTGAGATGGGAAACCAACCGACATCTCGAGAGAGAGAAAGATAGGGAGAGAGAAAATCTCGAAAGAAAATCTCGTAGAACTCTGGGCAAGAGAAAACGTTTAGATGGGGATAGCAACAGAGATCTCGAGAGAAAGAGGGAGAAAATATCCAGAGAAAATCTCGAAAATTTCGGGGGGAGATTTTCCCTCTCTAGGTAAGACGAAAGGAGGGGCTGACACCTAAGTAAAGTTTTTTAAAAACGTAGAAAATATATGGTAAGACGAAAGGGGAGGCTGACACGTAAGCATGAATGAACAGTAGAATAGCTGTTCCTCTTTAATATAATATATATATATATATATATATATATATATATATATATATATATATATAGAGGAATAAGATTGTGCGCTCGACCGCACCAAGCTTAGGTGCGGTCGAGGGCCCAAAACTCATGTGGGCCCACTTTGTTAGATGATCCAAAGCATTTATTTGCAAGGCCCTTACATAGATAGGGTGTGTACAAAAAATCAGCTCCATAGGATCATCCTAACCCATCCAAAAGTGGAGGGCAAAATGGACAAACATCGTTTGCCACAAATCTGCCCATTTTTACCCTCTACTTTTGGAGGGGTTAGGATGATCCAATGGAGCTGATTTTTTGTACACACCCTATCTATGATGGGGCCTTACAAATGAATGGTTTTGATCACCACAAAAAATGTGGGACCCATGTGTTTGGGCCCTCGACCGCATATAACCTTATATGTGGTCGACCGCACACTCCTTTTCCTCATATATATATATATATATATATATATATATATATATATATGAGAATAGAGTTCCTAAGGGTGCCCTCATATAAGCTTATATGAGGTGGCTCTCCCAAAACATAAGGGGCCCACATTGTTAGGATGATCCGAAGCATTCATTTGAAAGGCCCCATCATAGATAGGGTGTGTACAAAAAATCAGCTCCATTGAATCATCCTAACCCCTCTAAAAGTGGGGGCAAAAATGGGTAGATTTGTGGACAAAACCTGTCTATTCATTTTTGCCCCCACTTTTGGAGGGGTTAGGATAATCCAATGGAGCTGATTTTTTGTACACACCCTATCTATGATGGGGCCTTTCAAATGAATGCTTCGGATCATCCTAACAATGTGGGCCCCTTATGTTTTGTGAGAGCCACCTCATATAACTTATATGAGGACACCCTTAGGAACTCTATTCTCATATATATATATATATATATATATATATAGGTTTACTGAGCTGTCATCTAACAACAGACAGAATATCATAGAAACTAAACAAAACATAGAATAAATAGAACTCAACATAAGGATCCTCAATATGTTGAAAATTTGAAAAAAATGACAATGATTAACATCCCTCTTGCAAATTTGTAACTCCTGCCATCCACCATTCAGAAACTACATTCAAGTGACATATACCAAAGAAAAAGCAGCCAAGCCAGTTATTCAACTCCATGATTTCCTTATATGCAAGAACTTCATGTCAAAAATGATCGTATATGTAAGAAGTTTGTCAGAAATGAACTTTATGCCACAAAAAAAACATTAGAAGTTGAAAGACATTCAGAGAACCCATCAATTAGTGTTGGACAATCAGTTTTGAACTCTACAATCGGTTCTCGAAATCTGAAGCAAACAGGGTGTAACCAATCTAAGAACATCACCATAAACAAACCACAGAATCAATTAAGCCATGAAAGGTGGTTCATGATACTTAGGCCCTATTTGCTGATGCCAATGAACTTCACTTCCATTTGGCAATCACTTGAGTTATTTTGACTTCACTGCATTGTTAGTGGACATTATCATTAGATTGCAAACAATATTTGAAAATGAAAAGAGATAAATTATTTAATAGAAAAGCAGTGAACAATGTAACTACCTATTTCACATAGGACGCTCAGGTTAAAAGCTTTTGCATTCTTTTCATAGACAGTATCATTTCCTATCATGACAAAAAAAATGTTACTATAAAGCAAGATAATAGAGGCAAAATACAATAGCTTATAATATAAATAGCCCTTTAAGACAAACCTGAGGTATAGTCCAATAGCCTGGGGTCAGCTTTGATTGGAAACTATATGGTAGCATCTCATCTAGAATTACCGATGTGTTGTTCACAATAAGGACCTTTTTCAGTTGAAATTGTAGGATCCTTTATGAAAAGAGGCTAATCATAACCATAGAAATGAAATTTTATGCCAAGTTGCTAAGAACCCATTGCAGCAATTTAAATAAAGACAACCAACAACCGACACACTGGAGATGAACAGATGCAATAAAAAATGAAGATTGTTAGATGTGAAAAAATAGCCAAATTAGAAGGAAAGGAACAGATGTAACTGATGGGTTGACAGAAACACATGCAGAAGCAAAAAACCCACGCTTGCTTTAAGATGCTGGGTTTCGGAGTTAGAAAATAAGACAAATTAACATGGCAGACTCACAAAATCTAACAGAACAGTTGTTCGTCGTCACGTAAAAAGGAAAAAACAAATTAACCCAATTAAATTTCTCATAAACAATGAAAATAAGACAATTTCTACATTAATCAACATGGAAAAAGAAAAGAACAAAGGAATGATAATTTTTTTTAATAGTCAAGAAATGGATGCCACAATTCACATTCTCCGCCTCTTCTTTCAAAACCCTCATTGTTGCTGCTCCTTTTCTTCTTGCAACTTCCTGGAAGAGATTGGAGTTCTAAAACTTCAATCAAACCCCTTTCTCCAAGTGAAAAATATACAGCAATTATGTGATCATTCTTTTATTTTGATTTCGTTCGCCCTGTCCAATTGTGAAGAAACTGCCATTAATTGCCTATTAATACGCATCATGATGCAAATGCACCCGAAATCCTTAGAAGTATAACATCCAATATACTCAAAGCTTACCGAGATTTAAACAATCCAAAATTCCAAGCAAGCTGCCCTGCAATTGTTGAAAGTAAATTGAATCAGAGAAATCTTTAGGTAACTCTTTAAGTAACTGAAGAAATAGCCCAAGTTATAAGCAAAAGGGAAAAGATCAAGTGTTTCCAACTACAACTACTATGAATCATGGACTATATCATCGTAATGCCCTAAAATGTTCTACCTATCACTTGACATTTAAACTGTAGAAGCAAAGAATCTTACATTGGTTATGAAAATAGTGATCCCTCTCTGACCAAGTATGTCAAATGTATTCCATCAAAACTGCAGTATTATGGTTTTGGAGTAATCCATCAAAATCCAGATTGGAGAATTGGGGTTTTGGAGAGCTCCATCAAAGCCCACATTTGCTTTGGTGGGATTGCGATTGCAATGGCAGAAATATTTAGTTCACTTGATTTGAGGTAAAAAAATTGTCAGAATGTAAGCAATAGTCTTAGGGTTTTATGACCATGAAGCAGAACCCACAAATTGCAAGTTATGGGGCATTCCATCAAAACAAATAAAAACGAAAAAAAAAGGAAAAGAGAAGAAAAGAGAATAGGAGTATAGAAATAAGAATTACCTGCGACAGGATTTTTAACCGCATGGTCTTGAATTGCACAATTTCAATGAGTAGCTCAGTTCCCCTGAGAGCACTTTCCAATGGCAGGTGCTCCTCTGACATGCCATCTGCCATCTCCGATAGAAATTAATCAATGGAAGCTCTGCAATTGAATTGCTCAATGTATGTATCAAGCTTTTTCATCCACAGACTTCAGCCTGAAGTCCAAATTACAGAGGAAGAATATTGGACAACAGTAACATCAATTGGAAACTCCTCTAAAATCAAAACATAACCAAGTAAAAGAGAGAGGGAAAATAACAAATAGGTATTAATGCAAAAAAGGAAAAATAAAAAGGATGAGCTCACCTGTAACTCTGTAAGGGCCCTGAATTTGTCGTTGTGAGCTATTTTTCAAGGAACCCTAATTCCGGTTGGTGAAAGAAATGAAAAAGAATCATAGCAAGAAACCTTAGCGGATGAGCGGATGAGGTTCGGATAAAGAATTCGAACGGGGGAATTCAGGGTTTGTGTTTTTGCAGCATGGGGAGAAATTGTGCTGAAATTGGGATGGAGTGGAAGAGCGAGCGATTATGTGAGGTTGTGAAACAGCTGAGAACGAGAACAGCCAAATTGATGATTTTCGACAAAAATCAACGAAGAAGAAGAAAACAGTAGAAATGAAGCATCGAGGTGGAGAAGGGAGATTGAGGGAAAGGCCGGTGTTTAGGTGCGGCATTCATTGAGAGGGCAGTGGCCATGACCCATGACTCGCCTAAAATTACAGGAGAGACGGAACCAAAGGGGTTTTTGGATTCGTGCCCTCATGAGAGAGAGGGAGGAGAAATGAAGGCCTCCTCTGTTTATTTTCTTGTGTTGATAGATGAAGGAAAAATATCTCCGGAACAAATGAAGGCCTCTTTCTTTTCTTTTGTCAATACTCAATAGAGACAAAGATGGAAAATATCTCACGATTTGACACGTTGAATAAAAAATATAAAATATCTCTGGAACTAACTACCCCCACGAAATGGACATATGAGAAGAGCCGTAAACGGTAAAAACACAACCACCTTGACGTGTTTAATTCATAGAATTTAGGAAGAAATTCAAAAAATTCTCTAATTTCTCTGCTGCTATATATATACTAGCAGAAAACCCCGTGCGATGTACGGGCCGACAAAGAATTGTATAGACCACATCATAGGTTGATCTAAACCGTCCATGTGATGGAACACAACATATTTTGTACCCCAAAAATCATTTCCATAGGCTGATCCTAGCCCTCCAATCTATAGAGGTTTCCATAATTCCTCTTCAATCGGATGGCTAAGATCACCCTATAGATTTTTTTATTAAAAAAACATAAAGGAGGGGGATAAGATTGAAATTATGTGACTTTAATGGATGCCTTTGTTAAAAAAGCATAAAGGAGGGGGTAGGATTGAAAACATGTGGGTTGAATGGGTGCATTTGTTAAAAAAAGTCAAAAAAAGTGATGTGTAATTCTCATAGAATTTTCAAAAAATTCTCTTCTTTTCTCTTTTACTATATAGTATATACTAGTAAAAAATCCCGTGCGATGCACGGGCCGACAAAGAACTGGACGAACAACGTCATAGGTTGATCCAAAACGTCGATGTGATGGAAGTTTCCAAAAAAAACCCCTCAATTTGAGGTTGATATAATCATTTTTTAAAAGAAAGTTTCTAAAAAATGATAATGTTTTTGCTTTTTCAGTAAGTGATGCGGAGGAGAGATTTCCGCAAATCCAAACACCCTTATAGATGAATTTATAGAAACAATAACAATGCACTCATGTTCCATAGGGTTGGGATGATCCTATGGAGCTGATTTTTTGGGCACACCTTATCTATGTGAGGGTCCATCAAATGAATGCTTTAGATCACCCAAACAATGTGGGCCCACTGTTTTTAAGCCGACGGAGTAGATAAGTGTATCTACTCGATCTACACTTTTCTCAAAAATCATCATATTCACAAAAAAAAACATCTTAAATTAGAAAAAAAACAAAAATATTAGATGAAGAGAAACGAACAAAACCAATGTTGAGAGAAAGGAGAAAACAAAAATTTATGCTTAAAGCAATCTTGAACATGAATGGTCAAAGTTCACAAAAAGCATTTGATAGTGTGATAATTTTGGCACAAATATGCTAGCAGAACTTGCTGACAGAGACTGAATTCCAATGGGGAAAAAACATTTAAACATGAAGTATATTGATTACATATGAGAGAAACAATTTCTATCCTCCATCTCAAGCCCATCAATGTGCTGCCATCTTCTATCAAATACCGCGCTGAAGAACTCTTGCTCTGCATGGAGCTGTTGAAGTAACGTGGTTCATGTAATAGCATACTCATTCAGCAATATACTTGAGGTAGGCAACAATGTAAAAAAAGAAGATGTCGTTTCTTTTAACCTGAAAGAAGTATTTGTCCTCAAAATAAAATATAAAAGGAAGAATGTGTAATATGATGATGTCCCCCAGCTTCAACAGTTTCACCCAAGTGGACATTTGTAGATAATTTTGGCATTCTTGATGCTTGTTAGGCTCCATAGCTGGTTAGAATTTTGTCCCCTGTAGCATATATCAGGAACCAAAAGCATAAATTTCCAAAAATCCACAAAGCCATATTGAGCAGAGAAAATTGGAGGAATAAATATAAAATGTGAAGAAAAAGTGTAAAACTACCAACGAAATAGAGAGAACACAAAATCCCCACCTCAATCTCAGCGGAGAAATTGGGATCTGAAGATCCCTTTGATCTAAAATGCAATGAGAAGATCCCAAGCAAGCAACAGAAATGTTATCAAATTAGACAAAAGTGCCCCAAGTAATGAGGAACTTTGCTAAAATTGAGAAATAAATTGAGCAAAGGCCAATCAACCCAGTCCAAAAATCCAATATTTTTCCAAATGGGTGTTCTGTTATAATGAATTGAAAAAAAGAAACAAAGAAAATTGGAAGAAGATAAAAGAAGATGGGAAATATTTTACCTTCGACTACTATTGCGACATGCATCTTCTTGTCCTTGCAAGGCCTGAAATCAAGGCCCCTAACATTAGTTAAATTGAGAAGATGAAGAAAAGATCATAAATATGTGATAGCATACTCATTCAGCAATATACTTGAGGTAGGCAACAATGTAAAAAAAAGAAGATGTCGATTCTTTTAACCTGAAAGAAGTATTTGTCCTCAAAATAAAATATAAAAGGAAGAATGTGTAAAATGATGATGTCCCCCAAAACTTACAGCTTCAACAGTTTCACCCAAGTGGACATTTGTAGATATTTTTGGCATTCTTGATGCTTGTTAGGCTCCATAGCTGGTTAGAATTTTGTCCCCTGTAGCATATATCAGGAACCAAAAGCATAAATTTCCAAAAATCCACAAAGCCATATTGAGCAGAGAAAATTGGAGGAATAAATATAAAATGTGAAGAAAAAGTGTAAAACTACCAACGAAATAGAGAGAACACAAAATCCCCACCTCAATCTCAGCGGAGAAATTGGGATCTGAAGATCCCTTTGATCTAAAATGCAATGAGAAGATCCCAAGCAAGCAACAGAAATGTTATCAAATTAGACAAAAGTGCCCCAAGTAATGAGGAACTTTGCTAAAATTGAGAAATAAATTGAGCAAAGGCCAATCAACCCAGTCCAAAAATCCAATATTTTTCCAAATGGGTGTTCTGTTATAATGAATTGAAAAAAAAGAAACAAAGAAAATTGGAAGAAGATAAAAGAAAATGGGAAATATTTTACCTTCGACTACTATTGCGACATGCATCTTCTTGTCCTTGCAAGGCCTGAAATCAAGGCCCCTAACATTAGTTAAATTGAGAAGATGAAGAAAAGATCATAAATATGTGATCCTGAGATGCATGAACTAAAATAAATCATACATAGATATGAGAGAAATTCAAAAAAGCCTTCTTAATAAATAAGATCCTGGAATATTTGCAATTTAGTAAGATCATAGATATATGGAGGATAGCAGATATACGAAGTTCTTCAAAAGATGTAAAATTAAATGTATTTAGGATGGGAATATGGTGTGCTTTGTAACATAAAAGTGCTTTAGATGCCTAGAAAAGAAGTGCTTTAGATGCCTAGAAAAGTTTAAAAAAAAAAAAACAAAGTTGATGGGTTTACCCACCATCAAGATGCAGTTTGAATATCCTCTCAAATGAAGAGGAACCTTTTCATGTGCTGATATGCAAAGAACTGGAGGGAGCAATTAAATAACAGCAAAACAACATACAGCTTATCAACCAAGAAAAAAATAACCTGGATTAATCCTATTCAAATTTGTAGTTGGTGGGACGTGTATCTGTAGCAGAAGTGGATAATATCTATAATATCTATTCCTGAATTGGATAATATCTGTAGTAGGTGGGAAATAGGTGGGACGTGTATCTGTAGTAGAATTGGATAATATCTATAATATCTGTAGTAGGTGGGAAAAAGGAGAAGATTACAAATCAAACATGCACGTGTATATGTAGTATCTGTAATAGACCATTTTACCCTTGACTGTAGAGATATATAGATTAGATGAAGTATAATATTGAAGGGCCATATGGTAAAGAAATCAAACATGGACGTGTAAATCTCATAGCTTTTTGAAAAAATTCAAAAAATTCTCTAATTTCTCTTCTGCTATATATATATATATATATATATATATATATATATATATATATATATATATATGTTTACCAAAAGAAATTATATGATGAATGGGTGTATGAACACATAAAGGTGGTTCGATGGATGTACAAGCCTTGATATTTAATCCAACAGCAGCTTCTTAACAAGTCAGCTGCTGTTGGATCAAATATCAAGGATGGGATGATGAGTACATGTTTATACGCCCATTCATCATACAATTTTTCATTTACTTTAACAAGTGTTTGTTTTGGTACAACCAAAGATACCAGTCACATGGTCTGATTGCTTTGACTTGTTTTGTTGGCCCACCCACATAGTCTATTTTTTACTGTTTAGTGTTTAGGCCTTAAGAATAAAAAGTTGAAAACCGAATGGCGGGTAACCTGCGGGCACCAACGCCCGACCCAGACCCACCCGCTGGTCACGGGTACGAGTTGGGTGCGGGTATTTTTTTTCGCGGGTAATAAAATTGGTACCCGTGTTATAAATGAGGAGACTAACATTAAAACTCACCTTTGGCCAATCTAGACGGTCACATTGGTCACATTGTCATAGGCCCACCTTGGCCTGGAACCATCCAAAAGCACATAGAACCAATGACCCTAACCATCTAATTAAGACCGTACAAATGGATGATCAACAAAAGAAAAAGAAGCAAAGATCCATATTTAGGTGAAAAAAGTATATTTTTGGCTAGGCAATTTCCCAGAAACCCATTTCGCGGCTGGCTTTTGCATATGATAAACTCTAATTACTGCAAATTGTAATTTCAAAAGTTGGTTGAAAGTCTAGCAAAACTATCCAAAATTCTGCAATTTCGAAATTAAGGAAACTATCCATATTCCATAATTTGAGGCCTATATATATCGGACTCAAATCAATACAATTAGATATATAAGAAAATTCCATGAATCCATGTACAATAAAATTCAGAACGTTGTATAAGAGAACCCAATGTATGAGAGCATTCCTTTGTCTTTCCAAGAGAGAGTTCCTGCGTTCTTGTGGAGCAGAGTTAAATAAGCCCATATTTAGTTATATCTATAAGTGTGCGTTTGGCAACAATTCTAATTCTACTTCTTGATTTTGATATCAATTCTTGATTTTGTTTTTAATTCTGATTGTGATTTTAAAACACCGAATCACGTTTGGTAACTCACATAAAAAAAATCAATTTGTAACAACTCCTATATCAAGATAGCAGATTTCAGCTGCCATCAACCATGAAAAGTGAAGGTAAAAAGGCTCACTTGCTGGATATTAATTAAAACCCTGACGAAGTTTTTAATCTATACTCAAAAGAAGTTTAACACAAAGTTCTCTATAAGACTTTAATTATGAGAATGTAGAACAGGCCTTATCTCAAACACCTTGAGTGCATACATGAGAGAGCCAGTCACCACACGAACACAAGTTTCTCCTGCTTCTGACGGCCAGGTCGATTTGGCTCTGAGTCGGAGGAAACAGGCCTGATTCTTTATGGCTCTGTTCACTTCTTTTCCCCGGAAAGGAAAGGAAAGGATTTCGTTTTCCTTTCCTTTCCTTTCCTTTCCAGGTGACATGGCAGAAGGAAAAGGAATCCAGGGAAACTGTCAAGGAAAATGTTTCGTTTTCCTTGGAAAGCCTCTTTTTGATATATTTAATCAGAAACCAAATCTCCAGTAAGGAAAAAGTCAATTTCCACTTCAATTTCAGCTTTTAAATAAGAAATACCACATCTGATAATATTTTTCCCTAGAAAAGAAGTGAACACAAAAATTCTGTCTTGTCAAGGTCTTGTTAGGGAAAGAAAAGGCTGTTTTCCAGGGAAAACAGCACTAGGGAAAAGAAGTGAACAGAGCCTATGAGAGAGAGAGAGGGCGGTGGAGAGCCTTAGATGGAATCAGATGTAGCCAAAAAAATTTGTTAAATTCACATTGGATAGATAGAATGGTGGGTACAATGATGGATTTTCTATGTTCAATTACATGTCTATCTGGTCAGTTTTATTCAATTAGGCTTAATTCAATAAAGAATGAAAGCATTCTAGAGTTAGGATCACAATCTTTTAGCTATTCATGATCACATACCACCATGCAATCACAAATGGCATTAGAACAATTTAGTATGAATGCCCGCATCACTACACCATCACGAGGACGAATAAATAGTTATTTTGATTTTGAAGTTTATTCATGGAACCCATATTTTTAAGTAGAGACTAAGTCATAAAATCCTGCACAGCCGATGCCGTTTGATTCCATATTCATGCCTCAACTCAATCGATAAGTCACTTTTATTACCATTTGATTCTTACATTACTTTCTTGCGATCAATTACTTCATTTTCGCCATTGATTAGTAAAATCCCAGAAGCTAAGCTAGGGACTAAAATTTTCACTATAGCTGTAGAAAGCTGCATTTACAGAAGAAAACCCCATAAATTAAGGGTGCAACTCGGGTCGAGTTGGGTCGGGTTGAGGCCAACCCGAACCCGACCCGAGCAACCATTTACTCAACCCGACCCCACCCGAGGAATCCGTTTTGCCAACCCGAACCTGAATCCGAGTTCAACCCGACCCAACCCGAGATTTTAAGCTTAAAAAATAAAAAAAAGTATTAAATATATTGGGTTGAACTCGGGTTGGGTTGCCCAAGCCCTCAACCCGAACCCGACCCGAACTCGAAAACCCAACCTGTACCTGCCCTGAACTCAACCCAACCCGACTTTTTTCCTGGTTTTGAGCCTGCCTGAGTTATACCCCTACCATAAATGTAAATAATCACACTGATAATATGTACTATACTGAATAGCTATACTTAAAATGTTATTAGTATGGATGATCACACTGAAAAATTACAGTAGTGTGGACACCTGAGTATTTTATAAAGTGCGGATAGACTCACTGAGAAAAGCTAAGTTAGTGAGGATGACTATCATATGTTCTAGTGTGGATAACTACAACGAAAATATGTCTTAGGTGTGAACCTCCACGCTAAGAAAACCATACTAGATAAGGTATGGATATCCACCCTTGTTTTTCAAAATGAACCGTACAGCCCACACCATAGGATGCTCCAAAATGTCCATTTGATGGGCCACACCGTCAATAGGTTGTGTCCCAAAAAATCATTTCCACTGGATGATCCTAGCCTTTGATCAAATGAGAAACTGCATATTATGGAAACCTCTATAGATCGGAGGGTTGCGATCATCCTATGGAAATGATTTTGGAGCACGACCTAGTTACGTTGCGGCCTATCAAATGGACAGCTCAGAACATCCTATGGTATGGACCGTGCACTTCATTTTGAAAAATATGGGTGGGACCTACAATTGGGCCTTAATGTTACTGCAAGACCCACACCATAGGATGATCCAAGCCGTCCATTTGATGGGTCACAACAAAAATAGGTTGTGCCCCAGAATCATTTCCATAGGATGATCGCAACCCTCCACTCTATAGAGGTTTTCATAATATGCTGTTTTTGTTTAGATCGGAGGGCTAGGTTTATCCTATGGAAATGATATTTTGAGGCACAACCTATTTACGTTGTGGTCCATCAAATGGACGGTTTGGATCGTCCTATGGTGTGGGCATACAGATCATTTTTAAAAATATGGGTGGGGCCTACCTTGTTCAAAGATCTCCACAAATTAATTGTTGAGCCGAAGGCCGGTTGGAGTGGTGTCGTACCGGCTGTGGAGTAGATGGGGGAGGGGGTATATCACTGCCCTATTGATTTGAAAATAACTTTAAGTGAAGATGCATGCATAAATTACTTCCCATAATAAGGACCACTGTCCACCAATCGAGGAGCTCTTCCCCCTTGGTAAAGGGACACTTTCGAAGTTATATTCCAGATAATCCCTACTTTCTTTTTGGCTAATGACAACGGCACTACCATATTTTAATAGTTGCACAAGAGGTGTCAACCAAGAAACTGTATGCGAAGATCAAAACCGAAACCTTGAAAATTTATTACAATTAATAATGGACTCCAACTAACTTCTCTACAGTAAGCAGTATTTCGAAAGACAAAGATAAATGACAGATTATCTCTATAATGATATCCCTAAACAGAGGTATGACTTTATTTATAACATTCGTCCAAAGAAAACAACTACACTCACAAATGGTTAAACTAAAACAATCTTATGATAAATGAGACAACACAAGGGTTACCACTTCATTTGGTTTTCTACTCTCCCTGGGTCATTATTGTGCAGGGGATGAATTATGTTTCAAGCAAGTGCATAACTACTTAAACCCAAACGAGAATCTAAGCATGTATGAGACAATTCTTTCACCTACTATCACACATCAACCAACTATTTCCCCAAAAATAATCGAACCTGAATACCTTTTCTTATGCTACAAAACTATCCTCTAGCACCTACAGATCAGATTTTCTTTTGACATTTATGTCTTTTAAAACATCATCTCATAATTCTTCATGAAACCTGCTCAGCTATTATTTACACAACTATGTATCGGAGACACCTTAGCTACTTAAAGGCCTTAGTGCAAAAGGTATAAGATAGAAGAATAATGGAATGAGACTTTAATTCGGAGTGCAAGGCACACAAAAAAATAAAAATAAATAAATAAATAAATTTATAAATGTCAACACAAAAAGGACAACATTTAAAAAAAAAATTCCAAACCAACTTCTTCTCAACGTCCAAACAAAACTCTGTTATTTTAGGATAGCTATTATTGTTATTTTTTTAAACATTTAGTTCTTGAAATCCAAACAGAATCAAAAGAGAATCCTCTATTCCAGGTTTAATACTCTGTAAATAAAACATCCTATGGATTAAATGATCCATGTTTAAACTTCCTTTCCCTGCAAATCAAGTCTATCTCCTCTTGAAATCCAGTGATATAAGTAAAGAAAAACATATCAATTTAAAGAACTTATCCAAAAAAAAAATAACAGATTTAAAAAAAACTTACCAGAATGAGAGATTCGATCAATACTTGAAGAGGTTTGCCAAAACGAAGAAGATCACCAGATTAGATCTGAGAATTATTCTACAGACTCCGAAACTCTATCGGAAAAAATGGAGATTGGCTGGAATCTATGGAGCTCACCGGAGTTAGGGTTTGGATTTTCGAAATCAGCAAGATCTAGGTTTCTAAGATATGAATTTATGGTTTCGATGAAGGTAGGACTGAAGAGGATGTGCTAATCTCTTGAACGGCCGGAGCCTTGCCTGATTTTAACCGGATGTTGCCGGAGAAGAAAATGATTAAGGGTTTGATATCCTAGATCTACTTTCTCCCTCTTGTTTTCCCACTCTCTGTCTCTCTAGAAATTAAGGGAAAAAAAAACCTAGATCCCCTGACAAATGAGGCTTAAACTCGTATTTATTGGGAAATGAGGTACTGATATTGGCACTACTTTTGATAAGGCGCGCGGTTTGAGCTGAAAAGATGATGGGCGCACGACTCCATCATGTCTTTTTTGCCCCAGGCCGTGACCTTTCCAGGATAAATTCGCCCCCCTTTCAGGATACATTCACCCCCCTTTTAAACTTGCACCACGACACTGTCTTAGCTCGTTCGCTAGGCAAACGTGCTTGGATCTTGGCGAAATTTTACCGGGAAATTTTACCGGGACCTTGGTGTGGGACCCTAACCTAGCTTAGGATAAAATTTGGGACCCTAATGGACTGATTTGATAGGGTTTGATTAAAACTAACATGATTAGGGTTCAGTCAAAATGGGGTGTCTACACATATACTCCATATGACCATCTCAATCACTCATTACTAGGTCTCAATCACTCCAGTCTGTGGGACCCTCGAGGGAAGAATGGCACCCTTCGATCTCCACATCCTTACATTCAGAGTGAGTTTGGTTGTAGAAAAGCAGGGGAGGCTTAGGGATTTTGCTTGGCATCTGGGTGTATATAGTGCTATCCACTTCTCTCTATTGTTTTGTTGCACAACAGGTGGACCCACGACACGGTCCACCGCACGCACGGCGTGATCTGTAGGCCACTAGTGGCTCTCTTTTGGCGCACTTCGCATCATCGCTACGAGCGACTGGAGCACTTAAAATTTACCAGATTTGATATGAGCCGTCTAATCAAGATCAGTTGATCGGTCGGATTGACCATGGATCGGTCGCGTAGGTGGTCGAATGAACCGTTGGATCGATCAAGGTCCCACTCGGTCGGGTTGGGCCATGGTTTTAGTCATATGGGTGGTCGATCTTTTGGTTCAACACGCTCCAACGGCTAGTGCTAGAGCGGGTGCTATCCAAAGCGTCAGATCGTGGTGTAATGGCTAGTGGGTGATAAGGTGTGATGAGGACTGTTGGATTATGTCCCGTCGTGTCCCAATGATCAAAAGCCAAAGGGTGCAATCCGCACCGTGGATCATTGATCTAGCAGTTAGAGGGGAGGACGAAGGTTTTACACAAACCAATAATCACTCCAAGATTGCTCTGGACTATAGAATCGTGGATTGGCGCGATCTAACGGCCAAATTTCAACATGCTTTTAAAAGGTGCTCTTGTAGGGGGTGCAAATCAAACAGAAAGGTTTCCAAGTACTTTATTAAAAGAGTAGATAATAGCCTTTGAAATAGAATACAAAAATTACACTTGTGGGACTTGAGTTTGAGTAAATCCATAGCCAAAATTACTCTCTTGGAAGTTTATCAACTTTGTTCTTTGCTTTCTTTTCACAAATCCATTCTAGTGTACTGTTTTCTGCAGAAACAGTAACCGGTGTGTCAAATACTTGTTTATCCAAAGGTGATATAGATAACACCAGGCTTCATTGTATGTTGGAGGCAAATTTGTTATACCCCTTGCACACTGACTAGTGGGGGCGAATATTATCTTCAGGAAAGCGACAACGCGCTTTGAAGCATCTCTTTCTTTTCTATTTCCCAACATCATCACCGACATATTTTCTCCAACAATAACTACTCAATAGGGAGGAGACAAACATTTGATTTACCTAGAATTTACCTCCTAGAATAGTGATAAGTAGTGCTTGGTTGCCAACCTTGTAGAGTAGTGGGAGGGGTGTCATTACTAGTATAAAAAAGAAAGAGAGAGCAAGAGAGAAAGAGAAAAGGCATTATTCCATCGTCGATTCTTTTGTTTCCTTCTTCACGCTCTTTTCTTCATCTAATTTGTCCACTTTTTCATCGTCTTCTTTCTCTTCTTTCTCCTCTTCTTCCACCTTTTTCGAGTTGCAGCGATGGTCGTCGGTGGTAGTGGAGATTAAAAAACAGGAACAATTAAAAAAGAACGAGGCATTATAGTCTTTCTCACATTACACGAAATCGAATAAAAGACCATTGACGTGTCATTTCAGAAAAGATAACAGAATTTTCGACGAACTTTCCTATTATAGAAAAGGTTCTTTTTTTGACATACAACCCTATTTCAATTAAAAATAATCATTTTTATTTTAGGCACTCCCCAAATATCTTTTTTTTTTCTTCCATTTTCTTTTATAGCAGGACAAAAAATGGACTCCTATCCTACTTCTAAAAAAATAACAGTAGGCTCTCCTCTCAAGAGGATCTTTCATTTCTCTCTTCCCCTCAAAATCCTAGAAGGGGGTGGGGTGGGGATATTTCCCTCGATTGGTGCAATTCTCGAAAGACCCCCTCTCTCTCTCTCTCTCTCTCTCTCTCTCTCTCTCTCTCTCTCTCGCCTCCTATTGCTCAAAAGGTTACAGGAGAACTCTCTTAAAAAAAGTCATTTCTTTCTCTGCACACACTTTACTATAATCAAGACTTTCTACAATAGTTTTTTTTTTCACCATACAAGCCATTAGTACACAAATACAAACTAGAATTTATACTTTTTTCCCAAGCATTTTATTTAATCTCGATCTTATATATTGGGGCGATGCGCGCATCAAATCTTTGGCATTCATATTGATTTTCACACAGGGCTTCTACGGAATACCAACTTCTCAATCCTTCTATGACAGATCCACCATCAATGATTGGACCCACGAATCGCAAGCATCGTGAAAGATTTAATCCTCTTCTTTTATTATTCTATTGTTTATTTATTAGATCAATACATAAACAGATTGCGCATAAGCTATTCTTAAATTTTATTTATTTAAATAATTTTTTTCTTTTGGTTATTGTCTTATGCATTTTATAGTAACCGATCATACGCATACTCTATCATTTATAAATTTCCAGATCAAATTTGATTTGATATAGATTTCTTTGAAGTTATTATTTTGTTTAATTATAATCTTTGCTTGCAATACATCATTTTGTTGATAAAATTACATATCTAAATCTTTCTATACAAATTTTAGGTTAAAACTTTTACATATTCACTTCGACATGTTGAACTAGTCATGACTCATTAGAAATTCAACTTCACAGTTATATTTAAATTCGAAATTTTGATGTCCTCTCTTCCTACTACATTCAAAATTTCAAACCTTTTATTTATTTTTAATCTTGTTTTCTTTGGTGTATGAGATCAAGGGATAAATAAATACATTAAAAAAAGATCTTCTAAAGAGCATGTATAATTGAACTCTGTGTAAAGAAAAGATCGTAGAGAGATGGTGTGTCTAGTAGCAAAATATGAGAGAAATGACTTGTTTCTAAGAGAATTATATGATGAAAGGTCTTGTGAATACGTACTCAGCATCCCATCCTTCATATTTGATCCTACAGCAGCTCACTTTTGATGGGCTGCTATTGGATCAAATCTCAAGGATGGTACCTTTATCGTACCGCCTTTTTGTGTTCCTACGGCCTTTCAGCATATAATTTCCTTCTAAAAGGGGAGGGAGAAAGATATTTTGGTACAGGCAGATTTTAGCTATAATATAAAATTTTATTTCTTTCTATATTTATGTATTTCAAATTTAGATGTTTACAACATCCTCTGTAGAAGAAGATGAAGAGATTAATTTCATACTTGCGCAGGGGTCGGGCTGTCTCAAATGTAAGCAAAAGTGTGAGTGTTCTTGATCTTTCTGGCAAGGAAAAAACTGCTAAACCACCCAGACGCCTCTCAATTCCTGCCAAGTCTTCTGTCAGCCCACTACCGAGACCGGTTAGCAGCATTATTAGAACAAAAAAATCAACTAGCAGCCAGGGGAATTGTGATACACCTGCCTCTGATGCGTCAAAGTCGACAAACAGCAGAAATTCAGTGTTTCTCTCAACTGTCACTTATTGGATATCACAGATTAAGATATCTGAATCTGCTGCTAAGCATTCAATTTCCCTTGGGTTTTTCAAGCTTGCCTTAGAGTCTGGATGTGAGGTATCTAGGCCTGTATATTCTTGAATTTCACAATGACACACTGCTTGTATTCTATGTCACAAATATCTCCAAGATTTTCAAATTATCACGTTTTTATTGCGACATTTTGATAAAACGACAATTCCGAAATAATCCCTAGATTTGAAAAATATAGCCATGTTTTTCATTTTATCAAAAAATATAGCCATAATATCATGATATTATCCTGACATTTTTACGATATTTTTATATTATATATTTTTCTTAAATTTTATATATTTATATATTTTTAAATAACTTTATTTTTATTGTTTTTTCCTGATATAAACCTGGAAAAAATAAAAGAAATTTAATATATTCCGAGAACGATATTTGTGACATTGGCCTGTATTGATGTCTTTTCTTTCCCACATAATTCTAATTTGCTAATGCGTTGTGGCTTGAATTCACAGCCTTTTCAGCGATTGCATGATGAGCTGAAATCATATGTACTTCGACATAACCTTCTAGAACTTGGAGAACCCACAAAGGAATTGCTGAGAAGCTACAATATTTCAGAAGATTTAGAGCAGGTACAGGTCTCTGAGACATGTTCTCTGGTCCCTGAGTCATCTGATGAAGATGGTCATTCGACTTCTACTGCAAGAGCTGGCAATTTGAAACCCAAATCATTGAACTCCGAAAATATTAGAGCTTCTGTCGTTGGAGAAGCGATGAAGAAAGAGGGTGTTCAGAAAAGGACTGCAGTCAAGAACAGGGCATCAGTTAACAAAAGCTCTTCAAATTTGACCTCTGTTATTGATAATAGGAATAATTTGCAAAAGAAATCTCAGAGGCCAACTACGCAGGATACCAACAGAGAGAAGAGGAAGGTCAAGAATTCAGAGACTAAGTTTGCTAGTGAAAAAGGTAAGAAAAAAACATCTCGATCTTTTCTTTTCTTTTTTGAGGAATGTTCAGGTGTATGGTGAGCTTTCTTGCCTCATGACCTTTTTTCTTGTGGGATAACTGCAAGGCATTAATTTTTAGTTGTTGTGGCAGTTGACCTCATGGTTACTACTCAATGCTTTGTGGATAAACCCATGCTGAATGTATAATGTCAACCTTTGTCATGGCCTACAAATGGAAATTATTAATTTTAGGGGAAATTCTTAATGAACCAACCATTTTGATAGGGTCACAAATGGGAGTAGGTAAAAGGGGTCCAAGTGTCAATAGCAGTGCTTTTCAGTTGTTCTTGCTCATCTTATCCTTTTGTTATGTTACAGATTCAGGCAATCCTATGCCCAACGATGAAACACAGCAAGATGACAAGGAAAACTTGGTATGATATTTTCTTCAATAAAATGAATTTCAATTGACTGTTTTGCTGGAAGGATGGGGCTGCCGTTACTTTTTTTTGTCACATGTATAATACATGTGACACACTTAGACATTTGCTCCACTCATTTGGCGTGCCACCATTACCTCTAGTCTCACCATTATTGGATGATCCTGACCTGGATAAAAGGATATGACTGTAGGATAAAAGACATGATTTTAACATAAAATGAGGAAATAATGTCAATAATTAAGCTGAACACTCGATCACCTTGGGACTGGAGGCAATGTTCTAGACTAGCTAGGCACACCAGATTGATGAGGATGAACACCATTGGGTGTGCAATTTTTTACAGTTGGAAACCTGTATTACCAAAAAATAATATGGGCACATCTATTCGTATCACTATTCATTTCTACATTGGCACCTTTTCTGAATTTGAAAGGTCTTTTCTTAACTTCTTCCTGCCATATCTGAATTGAAAAGGTCTATTAACTTCTTTCTACCATATCTGAAGAATTGAAAAGGTCTTTTCTTAACTTCTTCCTGTTACTGAATTTACATTGGCACTATATCAGGATTGTTCATTTGAAAACTCTATTGCGATGTGTCAAATTCAAAAGCTAGAAAATGAGAAATTAACTACGGGTTCATATTCAACGTGGACAAAAATCTTCTGACTAGACAGTTAAGATTGTTCATCTAATGAGGGTTTCAGGCTACTGCAAATTCATGGTTCGCCTTGCTGGATTATATCTTATGTGTCTAGTAGTTGGTTACATTGATTGAGTTGTGGTACATATATTGCTTCAAGGGATTTGCTAGCGACTATCCCGGATGGTATTTCACGGCTGGCTAGTAGTTGGTTACATTAATTGGGTTGTGGTACATATATTGCTTCAAGGGATTTGCTAGCGACTATCCCGGATGGCATTTCACGAGTGGCTGTTGCATGTGAGAGAAGCCACACAGGCCCACTTTTCATCAGATTTTGTTTTATTAATTTTATTCATCTGCGGTGGCTGCTCTCAAATGCAACAGCTAGCCATGAAATGCCTTTCTGCGATGGTCCCTAGCAATCCCCATGTTTCAATATATGGTGTTACCTGTTACCTTGATAGAAAAGGTTTGTCTCTAGTGGTCTTTCTGTGGTTGACTTTGTTCAACTTGTTCAGCAGCAAATATGGTTCCCAGGGTTGTACCTCTTGCTCAATTGGGAGGTCTTCCAATCTTACAAACCTTTAGTCTTCATTATTTCAGCACTCTCATATCAATATATGGTGTTCCCTGTTACCTTGATAGAACAGGTTTCATCAGAGCTGTTTTGGTCATTTTGAGGGATTTGGTTCAATCTGTTAAGCAGCAATGATGGTTTGTTTTTTGTTTTCAACATCTTTTTTTTTGTTTTGTTTTTTACAAACCCCTTTGAACATTGTGGTATGTTTGCTCTCATATGAGAAATCGACTCGACCGTGTCCTTTTTCAATTAACAAAATATCTACAATAAGGTCTTCTTAGTTGCTGTAAAGCGAAAATAGGAGTGGACGTATCAAAGCAGAAGGGTGTAAATATCATATGCATTTGTTTGCTTTGACTGCAGGGATTAACTTTAAGTAAACTTTACATTTATCAAGAAATAAAATAAAAAAGGTTCACTTTTCGAGGGTGTATATTTGGGCAAGCCACCTAGCATGGCTTTTGATCAAAGCAAAATGGTTCATTCCAAACGACAATGGTGTTTGGCGTACCGTTTGAAATAGCGTTTAAAACGCCGTTTTGCAAAACGGCATGTTGGTTCAAAACGGCTTTTTAGACGGCAAACAGAGGTATTGTGTGTTTGGTTGCAAATGCCCCAAAACGGAGTTTTAGTGGTAAAATGACCAAAAAGGGCATTGTTTGGTTGGCCTCAATGTAACTCAGTTACTCTCTCATTAGGCCCAATATTAAAAGGTCATTAGGATCTCATTCAAACACTATTAAAATTAAACATCATTGCCAAAAAAAAAAAAAGGCTATACCGTTGTGGTTCTTCTTCTTCTTCTTCTTAGCGGCCGGATTTGCCGGATTTGACGGACGAGTGGAGGCGCTGAGGCAGTGAGGCGTGAGAGGGTTTGCAACTTTGCAAAGTAGATGAAGAAAGTAAGAAAGTAGGGTTTCTTTTAATTCTTTTGTCTTTAAAAAATCAAAATTAAGAGATCATATAATGATATCAGCAGCCCCTTGTTTTGAATTAAATATTAACAATTTAACAAATTTGTGTCCGCGAGAATGATATTAACACCCGCACTTTTTTGGTATTTACGTAACGCATAAAATCGCACGCATATACATAAAAATGGGTTTTGGTGAGGGCAAACACTTAAAAACCCAAAGCCCAAAAACTCCGTTCAAAACGGCGTTATGCAAACGAACCTCCTTCCCTCCGTCTGCAAAACGCCATTTTGAGGGTTCAAAACGGTGTTTCAAACGGTGTTTCAAACTATGGTTGTACACCCAAACGGCCGTTTGGCCCCAAAACGGTGTTTCAAACGCCAAACGGTGTTTTAAACGGTACACTAAACACGCACAATGTCAAAGTCTCCCCGTTCAAAAGAGGGAAAAAATATCTAAAATTTCCTACTTTCTTCACACACTTAAAAAAGATAATTTGAATCAACCCTATTCAAGTTTTATTTAGAGGGACCTCCAATTTATGATGATATCCCTATAAATTAACCAAAATCATGCATATTATTCCCCTCTAAGTCGATGAAAGGAAACATGTTCCCTGGAAAAAGGTTCCTTGTCAGAAATATTTTTCTTGAATCCAAACATGGCCCAAGGGAGGTAAAGATTTTTCAGCCATATAGGCTGAAATCTTTTTTTTTGAAAAAAATATAGGCTGAAATCTTGTAAATTTTAATCTATATTTTTCTCTAAAATAAATTATTTGAGGTGGGAAAAATGACCCTATTAATTCAAAAATATTGACTCTAAAATAAATTTACAAGTTTCAATTTTTATTGGCCGTTGTAATGATTAAATCACACTTAATCTTATTTTTGTTATCGTTGAATATTGGACCATAAGATACCACACATTGCCCACAACGGTACATAAAATGACACAAAAATGTCCATGATTGATGTAAATTACAACATCTATGCGCCCGTGAAATCCATTATTTTTCAAAAACTACTGTGGGCCCACTTCATATGATGATCCAAACCGTTCATCTGTTGGCCACAACTTAAATATGTTGTATCCGATAAATAATCTCGATAGGATGATCCTAACTCCCCAATCTGTAGAGGTATTTAAAATGTGCAGTCTCTCTACAAATCGGAGGGTTAAGATCATCTTCTGGAGATGCTTATTTAAGTTGTGGCCCAACATATGAACGGTTGGGATCATCCTATGAAGTTAGTCCTACAGTATTTTTTTTGAAAAATAATGGACTTCTTGCCCGCAGAATATAAAACCCCCCTTACTTTGCACCATGTTTTGATACGGTGGGTCCTACCAATTTCCCTCAAACACATGAATAGGGTGGGGCCCACCATGTATACCAATGCTCACTATCTCCACCTAGACCTGGCAAACGGGTGGGTCGGGCCGGGTCAACCCGCGGGTGATGCGGGTGCGGGTCACACGGGTCGGGTCAGGAGATGATCCGCATTTTTGCGGGTCAGAATTTTGGTGACCCGCGCGGCCCGCGGGTGGGCCGGGTCAACCCGCGGGTCACCCGCAAATTCAAACAGTAGTTTATTTTGGAAAATATTATCACTGGATTTTGATGAGGGGGGTATGGCCGGCACCGTGGGATGATCCAAACCGTCCATTAGATGGCCCACAGCCTAAATAGGTTGTGCCCAAAAAATCATTTCAATAGGTTGATCCTAACCCTCCGATCTATAGAGGGTTAGGATCAAGTGATCAACCCTCTAACATTCAAATCGGAGGGTTGGGATCAACCTATGGTGCTAGCCACAACCTATTTATATTCTATGGTGCCAGCCATAACCTATTTAGGCATCAAACCCTTAAAAAATAGATTAGCATGACAAAATCACCATCCTTTGCATTAGAAAAAAAAGCCATCTAACTAGATTAGCATAACAAAATCACCACCCTTTAAAAAACTAAGTGACTTGCGGGTGCCCGTGGGTTGACCCGACCCGACCCGTGTTTTTGCGGGTTGGGTCACCTGCGGGTTAGTTTTGACGGGTCACTAAAACTCAGACCCGTGCCCGCAAATTTGCGCGTGGGTCGGGTCGACCCGCGGGCACGGGTCGCTTTTGCCAGGTCTATCTCCACCCAAGTCCATACATAGAGTCAGGCCAACCATCTTACAACATGTATACCAATGATCACTATCTCCACCCAAATTCATATTCATGTATAAGGTGGGGCCTACCATTTTACACCTTGCTTTGATTGGGTGGGCCCCACCATTTTAATGGAATGATAAATACAGTAGTTGGACCTGTTGGGTTGATTTGGATCTTAATGGAAGGAAGGAATCTAGAGATGTAGACTTGCTGAAATCCATGCCCTCTTGTCTGCCCACAAGCACTAATTAAAACACCGAAATAGGGTCAGATCATAGCTCACTTCCCAACGCTCCTTCTCACACTACGCACGTGCCGCCGACACGTCCACTTTCTTACAGGACTTTTAGCCTATCAAAAGGCCCCTCTGTTTCTACATAAAGCTCTGCTCTTCCTTCCTCTGCTCTGCACTGCTCTACTTCTCTTCTGTTCCTTTTGTAAGTGTTCATCATAAAAAGAACACGGGCAACGGATCTTTGGCGGTCCAACTTTGAGAAAATCACAATTAACCATATGGATTGAAATTGAAACAGTAAAGGGAACATACCGAAAGCCGAATATCGTTTTGCTATCACTGGAAGGATTCCATTCCGGTATTTCTCCTCACTCCACAACAGACGGTGATGGGGACCGACTTCCTCTCTCTTTTTGCCGTGGATTGCCAAGAGAAGGATGTAGAAATTGTTGTGTGCAAGTAGGGACCGGATGAGAGAATAAATAGACATTTATGGGAAGAGACACAACTCCTCATCACGCTGGTTCCCTCCCCAAAAGTCTCTTACATTTACACCCCTTCTTTTATGGCTTTTCACTTAATGCCTTTTCACAAAACCAACTAACAAAATGATCTAGGCCGTTGATCTTGCACATGCCACATCCACCGTTAGGATAATTTCCTAACATTCTCCCACTTGGCCAGCAAGATCTTTGAGCCAAACATAAGGATCATAACTTTAAGTTAGTTAGACAATAAACACAACATTCCGTTCAGCAAAAATTACTAACAATAAACCATGTAACCATTGGGTCACCAACTCTACCCAATAGCCTACCCCACGATTATATCATTAGTAATACTTACCAACATGAATGTAAACGCATACATGCATAAGATGTAAATATGGTCCAAAACAGTCTACAGACATTCTACCTCTTACTCACAATCCATTTACGAAATGTGCACAAAATGGAGCGGTAGAAAATAATATATATCAGAATCATAAAATAAAATGTGATCACAACAGTGTATCTCAATACCTAATGCAGACTCCCACTGTCATAGGCTATCAAAAGTGTCAACCAACCTTATGCGCGCTACATGCTCTCTGAAGAGCTTTGGTGACAAGCCCTCAGTCAAAGGATCCGCCAACATAAGTGCGGTGCTTATGTAATCCTCAGATATACATTGATTCTGAACTTCCTCACGACAATATGTCAATACATTGACCCCATTACTTGATTTGTCATTCTTGGAATTGTAAAACCGCAGCGGAATTATCACAATACATTCTCAGTAACTTGTTGACTATCAACAAAATGAAACCCTGAGACAAAATTCCGCGACTTCAAGGCATAGTACAAGGCCTTGAAGTACACAATAAACTCCGTACCCAAGGTGGAAGCAACTGAGTGTCAATTTGACATTCTTCCACGATTTAGGACTTTCTGCAAAATATACTAGAGCAGAACTCTAGGTGTTCCGACAACAGTCGGAATTAGATTAACCAATCACACTAAGGTTATTTCATTTACTTTATGTGAGCATTAAACCTTTAGTCCCTTACAGACAATATATAACCTTTTGGCAAATTTCCAATGATCCATACATAAATAACATTGGTACTTTCTAAATTTGCCCACCATATAGGTTATACACAGATAGGTGCAGATTTAAACATTCAATAGACCCCAATTGCGGAACTATTAGGGAACCTCTTTATCTGCTCCTATAATGAATCGATCCTGGGACCTTGGAACTGACTGAATATATCACCCTTAACTATAGGAACACTACAAATTGAGTAATTTATCCATGTTCAATACTTAGGACTTTACCAAGATAGGCTTTCTGCAATCTCAGCCATCCTCGAGTCCCAACTAGGTGAATCTAAACTCCTATTATGTAGGATGCTTCACCTGAATTCTTTTGTATGAATATCATTGAACATGGTTAAGTACTACTTGCAAGTAGTATACCATCAACACATAATACGAGGAAAATAATATTACTCCTCTGACCTTAAGATATATCCATTATCCTGTGACAATTCCTTAAAACTTAACATAGAGAGTACTTGATGAAACTTTATGTACAATTGTCGGGAAGTCTGCTCTAAACCTTAAGCAGAATCTTTAAGTCTACAGACTATGTGCCTCTTTCCTTAACCTCAAGGATTGTTCGATAGTCGTCACCACCAAAACATCTATAATGTGGGTTGTTAACTTATATGTGTCTTTTAATGTTCCAATGAGCATTGGTACCACCTTCTCTTGGATCACTAGTACCGGTACTACAATCTGGTTCTCCTTAAAGGTGATTTTACTAAAGACACTACACTCCCACTAAGGTCACCATCCTTTAGAAGTCTTGGCACATTTAATCCCGACAATATACGTACTATGGGTCAATCAACAGAACCTAAAACCCTTAAATACTTTAAGATAATCTATGAAATTGCAACTTATGGTCATAGAGCTTAATCACTATATTCGTGGGTTATAAACTTTTGCCTCATATAAACAACCCAAAGTTGCATGTTTCCCAATTTCAGCTTCCTTATGACCCATAAATCTTAAAGGGTCTTAGGCACAGCCTTACTTGGATCACAAAATACATGGGTGTTTTAAGAGTTTTAACCCACAATCTTAGGCAACAGAGAGTTGCATAAATGACCCTTATTGTTTTGATCATTTATGTCAAGTTAATTCTCGACTCTTACCTTATAGATCACAAACAAAGATAGGGCCTCCTACTTCTGATTAGAGAGACACATTTAAATATGGCTAGAAAATTTAACCAAAAGGGTAACACCTTCCGCCACCAACTGTCAGAGTCCAAAGATCCAAGATGTCATTGTGAATGACCTTTAGTAGATCAATACTCTTGGTGACACCCTAAACCGATTAATCTTTGTATATTTCTCCTTCAATGTACCCCGTATCATTGTTTAAATCGGTAAAATCAAGTGAATCTAGAATTCTTCTTTTACCCAACTATCCTCAGATATGTGGTTAAAAAACTTAAGCCACTGATTGGATAAATTCTTGTTCATGCGATTTCATTTATTTCTAACAATACTGATTATCTCATTCTAATGCAAGGTGGGCCAAGTCTGACCTTGAGAGAAGTGTAATCCAAGTCAATAAGGATTGCTCTGAAGAGAACCAAAATCACTAAATGGGAAATGAAAAACTAGAGAGAATCCATTATACTTCCAGACCTTGATTCATAGCCAAAGGAATCAAGTTTTTCTAGAATAAGGTTTCAAGTTCATATGAAACCAAAATTTTATAAAAGAGTGGCGAGTAATAATGGCTTCAACAGCCACATTTATTTTATTTCCCGATATAATGGTATACTCTCCTCTACTAAGCACCTAACTCGCACCAAGACCTCACATAGAATTCTAAATATGAATAGTAATGCCTTAATCTATTCACAAATCTTTTTTCGGAGTACTTACGAAATAGAAATCATAAGATACAAAGATATGGTATTAATTCCAGGCCATATCGAACTTAAGGGATCCATACTTTATGTGTCATTTATTATTCAAGATAATGACACTTGATACCAAGTTCACTCTCTTTAATTGATAATGCTAAGACTAGTCTATATCTTCAGGACTCTAATGTTGCCATTTAAAATAACCAAGAGGTGTGTCGAAAGTGAGCACAACCAAGGTTTTGAATCTAAAGCCTTTCAAAGTGTGCTCAAAACTACAACTTTGGTAAATATACTTTAAGGTTATCAAAACACATCATAAGGGTATTTGCAAGTGCTTCCAATGATCATCTAAAAAATTCACTAACTACATTCAAGAACCCCTTTACATTTTCGAGTCTTAAAAACATCTCGAATTGCATAAAAAAGGAGGTCTACCATTACTACTAGAGTGATACTAACATTGAACTCCCACTATTCATAAGCATATTTTAGATGTGGGTTTAGTGAGCCTGTCATTCAATGATACATAGTCTAGCCTTTTGTAGTATTGAATTATGCAGATCTATTCCATCACTTGCTAAGGTTTCTGACCCACTAAAGTACTCAACATAATCGGTATCTAGAAAAGACACTAAGATACCAACAACTTCAATGTCACAGACACAGACTTGCAGTTCTAAACATGCTCACTTCTTATAACACCTATTCAGTCCACAAATGGAGTTTAATTAACTCAATCCACGATTTTAATCAATCCAACTGAAAAGAATGACTGAAATGTATAAAATCATGATGATACATAAGTGTGCTTCTAATTAGATACCATATGTGCCATCGTGTGCCGTCCGTTGGGCCGTGCCATGATGCAGAATTGGTTTCTACTTTAGAAAACACAATACCATGATTATGAAGAGACACCGGTGTATCACCGTGGGTCGTCCGTTGGGCCGTGCCACGGCACACAATTGGTTCTCACATACAATACTCAGTCAATCTATCTTAAGGGAAAATTAGTTAGATTGCCCAGAATCACAAAAAAACACAAAAATGTGACCCCGACGAAACATCAGACGTGTCATTGTGGGTCGTCCGTTGGGCCGTGCCACAACACACAAACGATTTTCAATTCAGGAAATCACAATACTGTGATTCTGGCGAGACACCAGGAGTGTCACCTGGGGCCGTCCGTTGGGCCGTGCCACAGCACACAATTGGCTCTCCCATGAGACCAACTAGGGCCAGATAACCCTATACTTGAGGCGCACATCACCGTTGGGCAGAAGCATAACCCCAAACCAGGTTACCCAGGCCTAGCCCTCTCACACCGCCTATTTGTGCAAAACAACAGTCATCTGTTGGGCTAAGTGTTGCTCTTGGACAAATAGTCGCAATTGAAAGTGGTTCATAGTCCCTAAATGTCTCATTGTATGCGACACGATTCTCAAAATTAACCACTTAACCTTAAAGCGATTTCGTTTCCCAGTCGGAATCGTAGTTCTTTGTTCATTCATTTAGTGACCAATCATAACAAGCTATAGTTCAATTTCAACTAAAAATAATGAACAATGTAATAAACTTGTGTATACAAAGCCAAGTTTCAAGTTCCATGATCAAACATAATTCAATGTTTTAGGTTTTGAAAATACACACTATCAGTTTATTTTAACCATAAGCTTGGGTTTTAAGCATATCTTGCATGAACTAATGTGCATTCAAGTTAAAAGTTTAGTCCCATATATGATTTCAACTAATCATTTTAACCCTTAAGTTATATGCAAAACATAAAGCATATAAACAACATATAGGGGTTCTTAAGTTAAGAATTAGAAACCAAATGTGTTCATTGACTGAGTTTTAATCATTAAACAACATCAAAACTTTACATAACTGGGTCTCCATGGCATTTAGTTAATTCTTTAGGAGTTTGAAATCAAAATTAAACTCAAGGCCCACTTTAAAAAACCCAAAAGTTATAAAATTACACTGGAATTTTAAAATCTAGACTCCGAACACCAAAACAGACCTTGGAAACGAGTTCAGAATGGTCCAAAACCATAGGAATGGTCTAACCCAAGTCCAAAACCCCAAAATATTTGACTTAAAATCAAACTTACAAAACCAAAAGTCTTGATTTTACACTGTAACTATATCATACAGTGCTTAAATACCAAAAATGACCTCAAAAATAGGTCCAGAACGGTCTGTAACCTTAGGAACCAATCTAATCCGAGCCCAAAATGCCAAAACTTTTGACTCAAAGCCAAATTTATAAAGTCAAAAGTGTTAAAAATACACTATAAGTGTATTATACAGTGCTCAAATGGCAAAATGGATACCAAAAATGGCTTCAAAGGGTTGCAAAACGTTCGGAACCAGTTTTACTTGGGCTAAAACCCTAAATATTTGACTCAAAAACCAACTTGAAAAATCAAAAGTTTTTGAATTTACACTATACCTATATGATACAGATACCAAATGCCAAAACTGACCCAAAAAATGGATTCAGAAGGATGCAAAACCTCCAGAACCGCTATAATTTGGCCAAAAATCTCACAAAAATGGGTCAAACCGAGTCAAACACAGATTTGGGCCGTTTGGGCCTATGGGCCGGTTCAAGTCAGGTTGGGCCAAGCGGTCTGGTGGGCTTAGAGGGTCTACTGGGCCCTTTTTAATTGAAAAACCCGTCGCGGATCCTTGATAGGCCCGCCAAGCCCGACACTATTCATCATCTTCTTCCTTAACATAGTGAAAATTCCAGCAAAATCCGAAAAAACACTCAAAGTTCGATTTATTATTGCGGCTTCGTTTGAAGTCCGATTGAGGAACTTCGTAACCACGCCAAAAAATCTCCGGTCGGACAAGCCGGTCGCCGGCGGCACACTGTTTTCCGGCGAGGTCCAAAACTTCCCCAAAAGTTAAAATTTTCATCTTTAAATCGCCGCCAAACGCAATCCAGACATCGGATCGACGTACCGTTTGTTGCGTTGGATTCATGGGAACACAAGAAACGTTTCAGTGCCATTTAATCATCGATCCGACTCCAGAATTGATGGCGGCACTCAAAATACAAGTTTTCACAAACCCTATTTGAATCACTTTTAATGCGATTTTCTCGCCGAAACCGTGGCTCTGATACCACATGTAAGTGTTCATCATAAAAGGAACACGGGCAACGGATCTTTGGCGGTCCAACTTTGAGAAAATCACAATTAACCATATGGATTGAAATTGAAACAGTAAAGGGAACATACCGAAAGCCGAATATCGTTTTGCTATCACTGGAAGGATTCCATTCCGGTATTTCTCCTCACTCCACAACAGACGGTGATGGGGACCGACTTCCTCTCTCTTTTTGCCGTGGATTGCCAAGAGAAGGATGTAGAAATTGTTGTGTGCAAGTAGGGACCGGATGAGAGAATAAATAGACATTTATAGGAAGAGACACAACTCCTCATCACGCTGGTTCCCTCCCCAAAAGTCTCTTACATTTACACCCCTTCTTTTATGGCTTTTCACTTAATGCCTTTTCACAAAACCAACTAACAAAATGATCTAGGCCGTTGATCTTGCACATGCCACATCCACCGTTAGGATAATTTCCTAACACCTTTCACTGCCATTCTAGACCACTTCTCTTCGTCTCAACTCATCTTCTTTACACCCACTTCAAATTATCTTACGCCCATCTTTTGAAGCACTTATTTTAACATTGATTGCTGAAATGTTTTGACTTTTAAAAAAAAAAAAAAATCTTTTCTCTTTCTATTTCTCTAACTCCTGACACATCTGGGTTTGTTTATCTTTAAATCCTTCAATTTTAACTCTTTTTTTTTTCTGGTTTTTTTTTTGTTATCAGTACTTAAAATTCAAAACCCATTTGCAAGAACTTTCATCTTCTCGTAAATGATTTCTCCATCTGGGAAAGAACACTGAAACTCATACTCACTCCACACCCAAAACCATTTTGCATTGTTCTTCACTTGCAGATCAAAATTTTAAGTAAAATCTTTCTTAGTCTGTAGATTCTACACTCCATTTTGCGCCAAATTTCAGGTTTGTTTGTTATCTTGGGTTTCAGTCCCTCCACAATTACTTTCTATAAATGGAAAGAACAGAGATTTAGACTCAATTCTGTGACTAATTTCTAGTCTTTTAGTTTCCAGTAATAGAAAAATTGGAGTTCTTGTTTATTTGCTTCTTCTTATATTGCTGAATTTTTCCTTTATGTGATGTAGGCCATTGTTTGTTGTTTTCTTTAGATTTCTTATTTTCCTTTTTGTTTATTTCTTAGTTCTATTTGCATTAGGATTATTTACAGATACTAATAGTTATGTATAAATTAGTAGTCTAAATCGGCAAATCGCGGCATTAGAATGTAAATATTTTTATCTGTGTTCTTTCTACATTTACCAATCTTTTCTTCTCAACCATGGAAAAACCTCATGGTTTTACCTTCCTCACAATAATCATTTTCTTTGTTGTTCCATTCTCTTTTGCTCAATTGCTTCCCTCTGAAACCATGGCCTTGTTCCGATTTCAACGCATTTTGGAGTACCCATCTGTTCTCAATGGCTGGAACAGGTGGACTAATTTCTGTTACATTCCTCCTTCTCAGTCTCTTAAAATCGTCTGCTCGGGAAACCGAGTAACCGAATTAACTGTCATTGGAAACAAAGGATCCCCTTATCCCAGTAAGGTCTTTTCCATCTCTTCTCAAACTCTGTCTTCGAATTTTTCGATTGATTCTCTTTTCACCACTCTTTCTAAGTTGTCAAGCTTGAAGGTGCTGTCACTTTTGTCATTGGGTTTGTGGGGGCCTTTACCTGCAAAAATCAATCGATTTTCGTCTCTTCAAGTACTGAATATAAGTTCAAATTTTATTTATGGGAAAATCCCATTGCAAATTTATTCTTTGACCAGCATTCAGAGTCTTATTTTTCATGATAATTTGTTCAATGGAAGTGTTCCTGATCTTAGTAGCTTAACAGTTCTTGAAGAATTGGACTTGGGTAATATCCTCGGACCGGAGTTTCCCTCATTGGGGAATAAGCTTGTCAGTCTAGTATTGAGATACAATTCTTTCCACTCAAGTGTTAATTCTGAACTTCAGTCCTTTGATCAGCTCCAAAGATTACATATCTCTTTCAATCAACTTGTGGGGCCAATCCCATCTCTTTTGTTCTCTTTACCTTCAATCCAGTACTTGGATTTGGCTGGTAATAAATTGAGTGGAGCTCTTCCAATGAATACATCTTGCAGAAATGGACTCAATTTTGTGGATCTCTCTCGTAATCTTTTGATTGGAGGTTTGCCTCCCTGCGTCCGTTCTAATTCTTCAGACCGAATTGTGTTGTATTCATGGAATTGTTTGTCTTCTGGGGATTCAAAGTATCAACATTCAAACTCATTTTGCCATGTAGAAGCTTTGGCTGCAGTTATGCCTAGTAAACAGAAGGAAACATCGAAAACCAAGTTAGGCCTCTTACTTGGAATTGTTGGGGGAATTGTGGGATCCTTGGTAGCATGTATGATGTTAATATGCGTGATAATTAGGAGATTGGGGAAAAAGAATGAAAGAAACTCTAGATCTCAGAAATCTGTCGTAGGAAAAAAGTCAGTTCGGGTATCCCCAAGACTGGGTACTGAATCTAGTAAGCTGTTCTTTCTCTTCCACCATTATTCATTGCTATCTGTCTATAGAATGACCATGAATGATATTTCTTTCACTTTACCATCCTTGAAAATTTCAGTAGAAATGTATCCAAGTTTTCCAGACTTGCGTCTATGGTTTAAGGGCCTAATCTTTCTGAATTTCTTTGTAATGTTTCTGCTTGGTAGTGTATGTAGACTTTTGTAAAAGGATTCTTGCATGGAGCACTCAATGTTTCTTTGATAGGAATGATTAAAATATGTGAAGCCAATTTTATCTTTGACAGGGCATATGTCTCAGGCAATGAGGCTAGGAGCACTTGGGCTCCCACCATATCATGCTTTTACTCTGAGGAACTCGAAGAAGCAACAAATAACTTCGAGCCGTCGAATTTAATGGGGAAGGATCTCAGGGTCAGGTATGAGAGTGAATCTATTTCGGATGGAAAATATCACCTACTACTCTTAATAATAATCTTATATATTTGTTCGAAATGCTTGGGGACAAATGATCATGTAATAAAATGTTTCAGTATAATGTTGACTGTGTCACCCTAGCCACTGCATAGATTAATGAAGGCAACAGAATAGGTAGATCATATACGAAATGTTAATACACTCTAAAGAAAGGATAAGGGAATGATGTTGTATTTTCCTTCTTCTATCTAGACCTGAATGGACTACCCAAGTTGTGGCTCTAACCATGACATAAAACTGAATGTTTCCAATGTATATGCCTGTGAGCATTGAAACGAAACTGATTACAGAAAATAGATGATAGATTTTTAACATCTGGTAGACCTCAATGAGTCCTTTTTATTTGCCCTGTTGCCACCATAATTTAAACATCCTATCTCCTTGATCAAATGGCTATCTTTTAGTGCTTTGCCAAGAACAATTTAACTGTTGATTTTTGGACTATGCCTGTTGTGTCAAACTCTTTTGAATAATAAATATTTTGTTCATGGGTTCAACACAAAAATCCCCTCAAATTTCAGTCTATTAAGTGGTAAGGTAGTGAATTTTATATAAAGTTATCCTCCTTATTAGTTCTCAATTCCCTTAGCAGCCTAACTCCCAAGTTATGAATGGATCAAGAGCAAAGAAGAAATGTTTTTGGGTGTTTACAGTTAAAATCTGTCTGATGGATTCCACATAACTAAGCTGGTTTCCGAATTTTTTATTTTCTCCAAATTTGAACAAGTAATCACATGCGCTCGTGGTAAAGATCTCAAAGTAATGTAGGTTATTTGCATACATTATAGGCTTAATTCAGTCGGTAATAGTGTTCAACTCTATCGAAAAATGTTTATTTTCACTTGTATGATTTGTTATTGTCAGTTCATTCCACACTTTTATAATTTCATGTAGTGAAAAGTTGGATCCTTCAAAATGCATCAATGCTCTGTTTTATATTTCCACAAGTAGTTGATTGGATTTACTTTTTCTATGTTTGAAACTTCACTTGGTCAATCATTGACTCGCACAAATCAACTTGATTTCAGATCTACTGAGTCAGTAAAACTCATTGATCCACCCGATGCAATCAACTCGCTGGGTAAATCATTGACTGCCTGATTCAACCCACTTTTGCCTTGGGTTGACTTCTTGAGCAATGATAAGATTTTAAGCACTACCATATCTCTCTCTAAATGGTGTCTTTCAATCACTAGTTATATTTTTAACCTAATTCATAAAACATACCAAGTGATTTTTCTACCTACGTAAGACCAATTTGGGAGCTATAGCTCATGAACTAAAGTAACTCAAGAGGACAGTAAATTACAGTTTTCTTGTAATGTCTATGTCATTAGAGTTTCAGACATGGGCATCTCTTAGGAGGATTTCAGATGCCATACATGTACTCACGAATTAAAATAAATGAAAAAGACAAAAGATTTGGACTGTTCTATTTAATGTCTCAGAAATAGGGATAACATTCCCATTTTCATATGTTGCAGTAACCTTTCCTGATTATGGTGTATCTTACTGGACCAACATAGGATATTTGAAAAACTAGAAGTTATTGTTTTTTTCTGACTTTGGGTGATGATCCAGGATCATATCTCCATGAATTTGATAGAATTTTGTAAATTAATATGATTAAAACATCATCTCTACTAGACACAGACTGCTTCACTTTCAATGTTGACATCTGAATCAATTTCACATCATCTTGGCTTCTTTTGCAATTTTAGCTGTACAAAGGGTGGCTCAGTGACGGATAAGTGGTTGTGGTGGGGTGTCTGAAGCTAAAGCAAAGACATGCTCTTAAAATCTATAAACAGCAAATGGAAGTAATTTCAAAGCCCAGACATCGCCATTTGGTCAGCATTCTTGGACACTGCTTTATCCCTTATGAGGAATCCCCTAATGCCACTGATACCATCTTTCTTGTCTTTGAATACATTTCAAATGGGACACTGAGGAATCATCTTACTGGTAAGGGGAATAACCATTATCCTATGGCTTTTCAGCCATTAATATCTGAAATAACATAAGATTTCAATTCTTATAATTTATTTTGCAGAACGGCGAAAGCAAGAGATGCTGAAATGGCCACAAAGATTAGCTGCTGCTACGGGAATTGCGAGAGGAATCCAATTCTTGCATACAAGAATTGTGCCTGGTGTTTTAAGAAATAATTTTAAGATAAAGAATATTTTGTTGGATGAAAATCTCATAGCCAAAATTAGTGATTATAAGCTTCCAAGACCATTTATCAATAAGATCACTATGGTCAGCTCCACTTAGAGTGAATAGTTCAGTTTTTATTTTTTGTTAATATGAAGTATCCACATTTACTTAATACACCTCTAATTTTATTGATCTTTTTTTTTTTTGAACCAAAAGGTCTCAATTTCAGCTAATTTTCATCTTTAATAATGTAGGTCGGTTCTGAAAGCCCTTTCAATGGAGCAGAACTTGGCGATCTTGACAGGTAAACAACCACCTTTTTTGATATAATGCTTATAGCTGGAGTGTGTCTTATATAAAACCCAAATCAAAATTAAGTGTAGTTTGATCATCGTCAACCTAAAACCGTTTATATTTCTTACATGTGGGAGTGTATATAGTGATGACCACCAAGCATGTTACGGTGAATTCAGTATGAATTGGTTTTTACTTTCTTTATCTGCAGTACTGGACATGGTGATAAAGAAGACGTTTATCAGCTGGGAGTTATTCTACTAGAAATTATTACAGGAAATCCCATCACATCTCAGACAGAATTGGATGTCTTGAAACTTAAGGTAAACAACCCATTCCTCCATTTTACTATTAATGCATTTAGAGAGAGAAATTGAAATGTTTTTTAAACTATTTCTAAGCTATTAATCAGCTATTTCTAAAACATATTTCTAGTTTTTCAAAAACATGGAAATCTCTTCAGAAAGTATCCAAGTGTTTGGATTATTCAAAAAAAAAAAAAACCTCCTTTAATAACTGGAGAAAGAAGGTTTTGGTAGTATGTTAACGAAATGAATTCCTTGTATTAGGAAATTTTGAACCCATGATTGCGAGTTGTGACACGCCATTAGACATCAAGATTGAATCATGAATAGATTTTTAGTTCATAATAGTATGTTGAAATTTTAGTAATTTTTTTAAAGTTTATGTATGTTTTTGTGGTTCACAGCTAGAGAGAGGCCTAGCAGAAGGCCCGAAAAAACTGAGGGGGGAAACTGATCCTTCCATTAGAGGTACTTTTGCCTATGAGTCCTTAAAAAATGCAGTTGAGATCACCATAAACTGTCTATCTGAAGATATTGGTCAGCGTCCATCGATAGAAGATGTTCTCTGGAACTTGCAGTACTCAGCTCAAGTTCAAGATGGATGGGCGAACAACGAGAACCTCAGTACACATTCATAGAGATTAATGTATCCTTCATTTTGTATTTATTTTTATCACTTGGTGGTATTTCAAAAATTCGGATCATGGTACTTGTTTGTATATTTCTACCCATCCTATTCTTCTATGGTTCTTTCTATTTTTTATGACAGTGATTGATAATGAAGGGAGGTATGTTAAATGAGCAGGGAGAATAAGATGTCTTATAAAACGAGAAAATCCCGAAATAATCCCGAGATTTTAAGAAATATCACGATATTTTCATTTTTATAATTCACTGTGAAAATAACATGATAATTTAATGATATTTTTTATTTTATACTTTTTTCTTAAATTATACATTTTTATTTAGCCTACTGATGATATTTGTTAGAAAATTAATCAACCTTAAGCGGAAATAGATCGTTACCTTTGCTACGATGATCAAATTGAAGGTGCAGATGATGCACATTATCTGAACGTTGAATACTCTCCTTGAAGAACTTAGTTTTGATGTGGCCTTTAGATCTATCCAAAGCCTTATGCTTAAATCAATGTGAATCCCAAGTAGGACAACCACGAAACAGGGGGGAGGAAATTGGTTGGCTATTAAAATTTTAAGCTCTTTAAACTTTGATCTTTAATCCTAATCCTTTTGCTTATTAATCTTTAGTTCAGTGGTTAGCCAAGTAGAATGAAAATATAAACACGATAAGCATAACTAAGAGAAGAAAAGAAGATAAGGGAAAGAGAAATGTACACCAATAATTTATAGTGGTTCGGCCTTGAAACCATGGCATACTCCACTCTTCTCAAGTTTTGCTCCTTGAGGAAATCTACTATTGCTATTCTCCCTAGTAGGCCGTATGTGAGCCTATATAAGCTTGAAGATTCAAGGGATTTAATATTGGTGCCCTTCCACCTTTAGAATGAAAATGAATGAAGAAGAGAAAGATCTTGCTTTGCCTCATTTTAGGGGCTGATTGTACGATGAAGAATGAAGAAGAAATCTCTCACAATATAATACAAGTTGAGCATAATCCAATCTCTCAAAGGTTTTAGCCAAATCAAGACACAAGAGATGAGAGAGTGGTTTTAAATCCAAAACAAAACACAATATCTTGTGATATTCACCTTGACCGATCCAACGGTTCATTCGGCCACCTACGCGACTGATCCATGGTCAATCCGACCGATCAACTGATCTTGATCAGACAGCTCATATCAAATTTGAAAAATGCCCAAAGCAACTCTCTCATGACAAAAACACTCATATCTCATAAAAATAACCAAAGTACAGCTCGTTAAAAAAATGTAAAACCATGTGGGTTGTCCTCATTATCAAAACATTGCGTGGAGATATCAGTCCCACCAGTTTTAAATATGCAGTTTATAAGAAGGCTATTGATTTTGGCACTGCTGTGTTTTGATATTTGCACTAGGTTACCTTGTCTTTTATTTCATAATTTGCTTCTATAGCATTTTTTGAAATTGTCATAGCCATTGACAGCTGGTTGAATAGTACAAGACAATATGAGTTAGTGAAATTATCAAAACATTTGCCCAACCGAAATCTTTCTTGCATGCATGTATTACAATCAAGGTTTTAAATTTCAGTTTCGTTACCGGTTTCGGACCCCACAAAAATCGAAATTTCGCTCGAAATCCTGACGGACAATTAAAAAGTATATTTTATTCTTATTGAAATCCGTGAAATTTCGGGATAATTATAAAATAGTTATAAAATAAAAAAATGGTCGAAATCCCTAAAATTTAGAACGAAATTTCGGAAATAACGAAATTTCGACCGAAATCTTGAAATTTCGGTCGAAATAAGAACACGTTTCAGTTATGTACCATTTCGGTTTCGGTCTCCACCGAAACCCGAAATTTTGGATTTCGGTTGAAATTTAAACAATGATTACAATATGTATATGCCATCCACCTTGTTCAATCTGAACCAAATCATCATGGCCCGGTTTGGACTTTGGATTGCAGGAATTTTATGAAAAATGAAAGTAAACACTCATCCAATTTTTCCTTCTTTTCCATTGTTTATCAACTTAGCATTCTGCATTAAGATATTGAACAATCCAATGGATGGCCTGAGTTTGAACGATCCGAGGGAAAACCCAATTAATTTGGATCCGCTTTGAAACAGATCCGAGCAGATTGCCAGTTTTGAGCCAAGGGCGAATGGAAGAAATTTATTTAACTGTCTAACTGAATGAAAATTTGCCAGTTATAGAAAAGCAGAGGATGTCTTGTGCCTTAAATAGCTTTTAATCTTTTATTTTCCCCATTTTACCCTTGGTTACATTAACTTTAGCTAGGATTTTCTTTATAGTTTCTGAAGTGGACTCAAAAAGAAATCCCAACATTTAAAGAATCATATTTCACTAAGCACCAAGTGTACCCGGAAGGTTTTAGTGATGGCTTCCCGAATATATTCGACAATTGGAATCCAAAAATATGATTCAAATGCCCTGTTCGTTTGAGATTGTGATAACTGATAGTGAGCCCCCAAACCAGTTATTGGACTCAAATAATCGATTTTGAGTCCAATAATCGATTTGGCGGCTCACCATCTGTTGTCGTAATCTCAAACGAACATGCCCTAAGTATCACTTAAACTCTTGTCTCATTTGCTGTTCAAGATTGACAAACACTTGTAAGTGAGACGAATACCCACCTTCAATTTGGAACAAGACTTCAAGGTCAAGCAGAGCACAAGATTGGTCTCACTTTCATTCACGATAATGGTCACAACCAACCAAGTAATCAATGGTCAAAACTCAAATCCATTCATTGAGAAAATTTAATCCTTGGATTAATTCAACATGATGGGTTCTCCTTGAGAAAGACAACTCAGGAATAACTGCTTCTGAACTAATAAAGAGCTGGAAAGGTCCCTTGATTTGACCCAAAACATTAAGTAGAACCGAATCTACTTTTTTCAACCGATTTGGACGGTAATAAAAAATGATGTGATGCAATCAAGGGTCCTTTTTCCAGCTCTTTATGCAAGGCCGCCCTTGCATCTATCATTCCTCATAAATCTGTAGACAAACTTCGGCTCAACTATATGTTTGAACGATCCGAGGGAAAACCCAATTAATTTGGATCCGCTTTGAAACAGATCCTAGCAGTTTTGAGCCAAGGGCGAATGGAAGAAATTTTGGGTGTGAATTTATCCATTGGTAGGGCGAATGTAGTTTTTTGACCAAAAGTGTCTTTGATCTAATTCTCATTTGTAGTATATAAACCTGCATCTTCTTTAAATAAATAGAAAATAAATAAATAAAGGGTGACAACGGAATCTCACGTGTTCACACCAAGAGTGCAAGTCATGATCGAGCAATCAAGACCATCATTTTTTCTTTGTGGGATCCACCTATTCATCATATTCAATAGTTTAATTCAGGAAAAAACGAAAAAAGTAGGCTTGTGGGCCCCCCTGCTACTCTTTTCCTGCCTATTCCGATGGCTCTCGCAATTTTCCACGGACAGGGAAAAAGCAAGAGGTTTCGTAGTTTCTTTGACGACGAGGTCAGGTAGTTGGGCCCACTTAGGGATCCGCCTGCCGGCCACCACGCGTGACAAATTCGTGGGCTGAGGTGGTGCGAACTCACGATATTTCCTCAGTGCTTCCGATTTTATGGGAGATTTTTTTTTCGCCCCCTGTAGGATAATGCGCCCCATGTTAATTGGAACTGGGGCAGACTTTAACGCTTTTTGACGTCAAATCACGTGACAAGCGGGGCGCATTATCCTACAGTGAGGCGATAAAATCATCATCGCTTTCTTTGTTTTCTTATTATTTATATTATGGGAAATGATATCAGCACAACCATGTTTGAACAATTGCTCCTACCTAACTTGTCTTTTTATTTATTTTTTATTGGCTTGTCTTTTTCTTTTTTAATAGCTCTGCAGTTTTTTGACGGTCTAGATTGACCAAAAGTGTCTTTGATCTAATTCTCATTTGTAATATATATACCTGCATCTTCTTTAAATAAATAGAAAATAAATAAATAAAGGTTACACAAAATGATAATGAGTGTGAGACCTACCATCCTTTAATTATTGATGAGTGATTTAGAGTGTGAGACCTACCATCCTTTAATTATTTTTTTTTGAATGGTAACCATCCTTTAATTATTGATACCTGCACTGGAAGTATTCTCTTGACTCTCATGTTAGACGGATAGAAAAAGAGACCACCTTTCCTGTCAAAGCTGTGGGTCTCACTCTTTATGAGATGTCACTATTACTACGCGTTTTTCCCTTATTTGTGAGCTCAGCTTCTACTTTAGACATTTGGACAGTCCAGATTTATGAATGGTGAGGTGGCGAAGACCGGGAAGCCTTTGGATCCACCTTCCACCTTCCACATTTCCTTCTCTACATATAGAGTGAAACTACAACCGAGCTTTTAGTTTGGAGATAAACTTGCTAAAAATATGAGGGGTTTACACGCGTATAGTATTGTTGGGGTGTTGTGGTTTGTGAGTGTGTGTTGCTGCTTTTACAAGGGCCAAGCATGTTTGGAGGAAGAGAGAAAAGCTCTCTTGCAATTGAAAGACTCCATCAACGACTATCCAAATAATGCTACTTATCCTGTCTTGGAAGATTGGGTTGGAGAGGATTGCTGTCAATGGGGGGGTGTATCATGCTCTACTTCTTCATCTCACGTGATAGGAATCCACCTTTCCAATGCAAGGGATCCTTCATTAGGAGTGTGGTATCCTAATGCTACTCTGTTTGCCCAATTCAAAGAATTGGAGTCACTAGATTTGACTTATAATCAGATCGGTGGATGGGTTATGCCAGAAGGTAATACTTGTTTCCTCCAATTTTATAAAATCCTTCCTCAAATTGCATAAAAACCCTCAATCTCTTTTCTTAGGCAATTCAAAGATATTGATGGATGCTTAGCAAATCAGGTTTTTCTTTTAGTTCAACAAAGACCTAAAATGGATTCACCGTCTATATATTTTCTGAAATTCTCCAAAAGGAAAAAAGAACAAAAACAACAATGGACAAATGGTAATTTGAAAGCAGTGGTATCCAACAATCATTCCTGCCATGAGGCCCATATATGTTTTAGTATTATTATAAAAGGGGAGGAAATATAGTCATCAGCACCTCACTCTCTCATCGTCTCTTCCTTTTGCTGGGTTCATTCAAATGAAAAACTTAAAGACGTTGAATCTTGGGGGAAATATGCTAAAACAAAGCAGCCAATCCTTGTCAGGTATAGAGTCTAGATCGAATCTTACAAACAGTCGATAGAATCATATTCTAACGACCTTCTTTGGATGGAAATTGAACTACGTTTATGATTTGTATGAAACATCTTCTACTCTTTTCTTCTTTGTTTTGTCATTTGTAAAATGCTTGTTTTCACTATAATTTGCTCATTTCTTGCATGATTATGTGGTTTGAAAAGCCTACTATATTTGGGTCTTAGCTACAACAATTTTGAAGCACTTCCACCGTGTCTGCTAAGCAAGCTCTCTCCATTGGAAGTGTTGTTCTTATATACGAATAACCTGAAAGGAGACTTACCTGGTATTCTGCATTTTGACATTTCATTTCTGTGTTAGTTGAAGCAGTGTTAAAAATCAAAGAGTAGATTTTTTCCATTTAGAATTAGTGATGTGGAACAGGTGAGTAGGAAATGGGTCTTAAGTTGAAAAACTTTAATCTCTATAGACTGAGGTGTTTTAGGTCAAAATTCAAGTTTAATTTTTAGAGAAACAGCACCCTCTATCTTGGAACATTGTTATGAATGAGGATTTATCAATAACAACTCAAAAACGATCGGCCGGAAAGAAACACTTAAAACAGAACGTTAACTCCAACTCATGAAAGAACATGTTTCTATTTTTCTTGGCCCACTGACCACTTAGAGAAATGATCGGATCTGATCACTATGGATGCAGAACTGATTTAGTAGGTGGAAGTTAAAGGAGATTCCTTAATTTCTCTTCACACTTGTCATCTGAGCATAGAGATGACATGAGATGGGAAAGACCCTTGCAGATTCAAAGTTGACATGAAAGATAAATTTTACAAGCGTGGGACTGATTACATTCAAAGCAATTCAAGATAAAGGAGATGAAATGGAGCACCTTACCTTTGAAAACTGCCAAAAATGAAACTCCTCTCCTTTATTTATAAAGGAAGAGAAGTCTACTAGAAGCTGCTGCCATCTTATGACAGCTCAAGCCAGCTGGCTTGCTGAAGTGGCATGCTACATGGCTTCTTGTAAGGCTCTCAATCATGTGGTCCCTTCTTGCTCAAAGGCCCCCCTTCTCGCCTTCTCTAAGCTCCCAATTGAGTGACACATGGTGTGTTATTGTGCTTTAACGCTTTTTAACAATCAGTCCTCCCAACCGCCTATGCCCTACCATCCTTTCTACCTGATATTGCCTCTCATATGACAACATTGACATTACAACATTTAACCCCCTGTACGCATAAAGGAAAGTAAAAATACGACTACTCTATGCTAAAAAGAAACCCACGCTCCTCAAACTCCCCCCCTTCAAAAGAACATTCCCTCAAGCTCACGTCTTTCTCCAGGCAGACTCGACACAGGTTCTAGGAGGCCCTTTGCCCGGGGCCGATCCATGTCAACACCTTGCCTCGTTGTCAATGGTGTATCGCACCACCTGCCTACTTCTGATGGTGCCTTGTCTTTATCTCCATCTTGAATTTCAAGTAAGTTTTATGTCCCAAGGCTATCCTCACGAATCAAATGTTTCTGCCATAATGTTCTATCATGATCCAGAAAAGGATCGTGAATGAAAAGCTCTATTAAGTCAAAATGGTCCCTTGTCATCTCAAGATCTAGGCCGTCCACTGCCCACACCCTTGGGCACAATATGGTCGTCCTCTGCAAATGCCATCCACTCTCCATCATCCTCTATGAAGTGTTCCTTGTATCTACGACGTCAGACTGACAATCCTCCCAAATCTCATTTTGTGTGTCAAACTCCCCTGTCTCCACACAAGAATCTATCATCAACCAGCTCATGTACACACATCAATTGATGTAGATCGCCACGTTTAGATCAAATTGTCATGCTAGTTCCCAAAGGTTAGCGGAAAACTCTGAAGATCTGATCTTCAAGACTTGGATCTAAATGCAAAGCTTTCAACAACAGTGATGAAGTTCGATCTACTCACTCTTCAGAAATGAGTTTTAGAATTCTGGTCAGGTTGAGGCTTCGCTATCACTATATTCTTTTTGAAATTAATGCTCGCGAATGTATACTGCTACTCAGATTGAGCTCTCATATTGAAGATTCTTCTAACCAAGGACTTTTGATTCTTTGGGATTCAGTTGTGTTTCAGTGATGGAAGCTGCAAAGCAATCTCAGATTTGCAAGCTCCAGGTTGAAACAAACTCCTCCAATGATTGCTCCTTAGTAAACTCAATTTGGCCAGATCCTCTCACTTGTTGTTTGACAATAGCTCGCTGGATTGGAGTTCAGCGAGGTTTCCTTCACTCACTGAACTGGTTCGAGTTTATTGTGAAGAGAAGAAGTAGATCCAGAGAAGATATTAAGAAGTATCAAATTGGTAACTGAATACCTTCAGCTCTGAGTTCTCCTGTTCTAGGAAACTCAGATCTAGCACTTGAACCCAAGTATTGGAGGGGAAAAATACAAATCAGAGAGAAGGAGCAATAGGACCTAGAGCTTGTAGAATTCTAGAGTGGAGAGCCGAAACTTGTAGATCCGGAATGCCTTTGTATTCAGGTGGACCGAAGCTCAGCTTCAGAAAATTATCGCCTCAAGCCAGGATACGACAAGCAGGTGGCAGCTCAAGCTCCACATAGTTGATTTTCATGATAACATAGCACGATGTCTTTTCTCCTTCCAGCTCAAAATGGATCAAAGGTTCATCAATACCAATTCTCAAATACCTGTTTGGATCGAACAACCAGAAAGCATAGAATTTTCTCAAAAACAGAGTGTCGGTGGTACTCTGTTTCTGTGTTCTTCTAGAATATAAGAAACAAAAGTTGAATCCTTTAAGATCAAGTGGATTTGTTGTTTTGTAGAGATGTAAGAAGATAATAAGTATAGGATCCACAATACTTGTTGTTAACAGTTGACACTCTGTATTCCATTAAGACGAATGATCAGTTTTCCCAAAGACGAATTATCTGCCATGAAGTAGTGTAAAAACACAGTGGTTTTATTGCCTCCTAGATGACTCCTTTCCCGATTTCAATTCTGTTCAAGGAAGGCTTTCGAAATTTCATGAAAAACGTGAACAGATTCATGCATTTTCTATTTTGATCTATTAGATCTTTATGAGGAAAGATCTCAGAGATGAAGTCCAGCAATGAAGGCAGAGAGGACCGAATGGATTGCACGTCCAGAACAAAGCGAAAAAGAACACTTAAGGATATGGAATCGAACAACGAGGCTCTCCTCCAATTGCTAAATCTCTAAAACTCCAAGTCTCATGAAAACAAAGAGAATTCCTCAAGTATCCTAATAAGCTGCAGTTCGTGTGACGGGGATGGTTTTCCTGGTATGATCCAAGGAAAAAAAACAATGGAGGCAGAGCAATGTGTGATGCTCTGTTTGTTTTATTCTGTGAATAAATTCGATGGAAAACTGTAAAACTCTCAATGGAGGAAATATGAGCGACCAAAGAAGGACTTTGTCACTCCTTGATGTGCTTGTCATGAGGCTTTCCATTTGAGTTGCTTGTGGAGTAATCTCATATTGACCTGAACTTAATCCACAATACTAACAAGCGAATCATTAGATTATAAATTTCAATCAATTTGGGTTTGGGATCAATCAAAACAGGGGTGATCGTTGAACCACTGAGCTTACAAAATTTCCGCAAATTTGGTGGACTTTTCGACAATTTCTATGGAAATTTTGGTGGACATCTTTAAAATTTCGATGGGAATATTTAAAATCTGGGTGGAAATCTTGTAAATAAGCATGAAAATGAAATTTTGGAATTTCAATGAAACCGTGTAAAACAAATGACTCATTGTGAATTTTGTTTCGGTCTTGGCCGAATTCCAAAATTTCGGCTGAAATTTAAAACCATGCCACCAGTCTGATGTCTTGGAAAGCAGCCCTCACTTCCGCTTTGTTAGATTCCTTGATACCAAAAGGCCCAGGGAAGGCTCGCTTAGTATCACCAGTCTTGTCTCTAATAAGGCCTCCGATGCTGGTCAAACCTGGGTTGCCAAAGCTAGAACCATCGAAATTTAGCTTCAAACAATTGGGGTGTGAGTGACATTTTTAGCATTATTCATAGAAGTGATATAGAAATTTGTGTTAGTATCTAAGTCAAATAAAAAATGTGGAAAATTGATCGTACCTCTTGCCATGATGATCATATTGACATTGCTTTATGATATGTGCTACTATTGAAAATGCTCCTATCTTCGAGTATTGTTGATCACTGGAATGATTTTGCAATATAGCCAAGTTATGATGCTCAGATCAATAGAATCTTTGGCCTTACCTTTGGTATATCAAAGAAAAATCATAATAAAATCCTGAGATCTAAATATCTCTTGCTCCCATCAATCAAAAACCCATATTAATAAAAGAGATTAGGGTTAACCCTCCTAGTGAAACACACCTTCCTTCTTAAAGTTGAACTTCTAATAGATTTAATCTTTAATTTATCTAAAATCCATTTTAGCAAAAATCCTAAACATGGATTAATAAAAAATCTAAGTGGCAATGTCGGCTACCCTATTAGATCTCACGAGAGATTATTCCAGTATTCTCCCAGCGGTCCATATTGACACTGCTATGTTCTGGGTAAAAAAAGACCGGGCTTTGGACACTTTAAATTTCTGAAGTATGGGCATACATCATTTCCTTTAACAAATAATCTCTTTAGTCTAGTCTTTCAGGGAAAATATACATTCATGTAAAGAGAACTAAGTATATAGATCATGGCAGCAAATACCCAAATAATGAGCATTACATTCCATATATCACGGAAATAATGATTTCCTTTTATGAGTACTTAATGTGGTGCACTCTTTATGATAAGACTAACTAATATCCATTCCATTCCAACTTTATGTTGTGCTCGTGGTTAATCTTCCTTTGACTATATCCAAATGTATAAACTTTACCTATGATACGAATCATCAAATTTTGTTTCAACATTAAGTTAAAAGTGTCTCGTAATCGCGATCAAACACTAAGGCCCTGTTTGTTTTAGATTTTGAGAAAGGATTGTGAGTTCAAAACTGATTACTGGACTAAAAATTAAATGTAATTTTGATTCCAATAATCAGTTTGGGACTCACAAACGATTCTTAAAATCCAAAACAAGCAGGGCCTAAATGAACTAATCAATCCCATATGCTCTACATGCCCCTGATGTGATATGTATGGAAGCCTTTCTTTGTCACTTGGTATGCGGCTATCATCACAATGTATATGTGCTTCACAGTAGGGGTGGACATGGTTCCGGTTCGAACCGAGGAACCGAACCGAACCAGCACATTTGGTTCTATTCGGTTCGGTTCCATTTCTATATGGTTCGGTTCCAGATCAGAAATCCGGGAACCGGTGCAAATTCGGTTCGGTTCTGGGTTTGGGATCTCGGAACCAAGAACCGAACCGAGAACCGAATTGGTTTAATGTGAGTTTTGCTTTGGATATTAGGGACTGTTTGCTTTGAATATTAGGGCCTTATTATTTCCCAAATTTGTAGTTCGTGGCTTCATGCATTGCCAAAATTTGTGCATGATTATCCCACTTGTTTGTACTTCTTCATACTTCATATAAGTTTTGCATTGCCCAAATTTGCGCCTGTTACTGTTACTGTTAGTGCTTGTAATTCATATATAAACAGGGCCATTGGTGAAGGTTGGGTAAACCCAGAACCGAACCGAACCGAATCGATTATATATGGTTCTGGTTCGGTTCTGTTCCACACATATGGTTCGGTTCTGGTTCCAATTTCAGGGAACCGATTATATATGGTTCGGTCCTGGGTTTAGCCCAAAACCGAACCAAACCGGACCATGTCCACCCCTACTTAATACCCAAATGATGATCCCTAACGTTCTCCCTAACAATATGATACTTTAAGTAATTATGCTTATTGTCGTTGTCACTCTTCTTTCTCCTTAGAGAAGAAACCTACTGTAGCATTATCCCAATAAATAACATATAGCCTAGAGATATGAGTGCACGACTCCAAGCCTTGTGATAAAATTCTGCAACCATAGTGCCTGTATCGCAGTCTTGTAGCATGGAACGAACTCTGCCTCAATACTAGAAGAAAATATCTGACACTAATGCTTCATGTTTTGTATGAGATGAGATTTCCCTCCTTCCACATAAGTAAGGAGGACATCCCTAAGGTAGACTTCATATAATCGAGGTATTGTATTTATAAGAGAAAATTAGCAGCTTAGCCTTTTGTGAATGATCCTTAAACAGAACATCGCTCAAACAAAACCTCAAATGAGTCTTACGATCAAGCCTAGCGTCAACATCATGTCATACATAGGGACAAGGGTGTGGAATCAAGATCATTGATCTGGTGAAACATGATGAGGAAAACCCATATGGTTCTAGTCCCATACCTAATGGACATCCCATTCACCCAATTAACTGCTATAAATAATCAAAGGTTTAGCTTCTGATAGAGAAAACATTAACGAAGCCTAATACTCAAGTGCTAGGATCATTCAATCAAGGTTGGGCAAACAATAATGTGCCAGGTTTAATTTCGCCAGTTAGTTAACAAAACAGATCACGTCCACAGGGCACAAGTGGAGGGCCCAGGATGTGGGCCCAGGAAGTTATATGTCTTCAAGGATGTGAAGAATTGATAATGACTATTTATCTCGTAGACTATGAAAATATAATAAAACAAAGTTAACTTTTTTTTTTTGGAAACCTTAAAACGAGGGTTGGTTAAAGAACCCAGTATCATGTCTCTTGGCAAAAGTAACAAATTTTCCTTCTTGCAATTGACTATTCGGTTTTAGCTAAAACAACATATTTTTGTTGTAAGGTGGGGTCCTTTTTTTGGCTATCCATGTCATTCAACTCATGCTCATATGTTATTAAAAAGAATTTTATTCTTGGACAAATTATGCAAAAAAAGAAAACGAAAAAAGGGAATATAAGGGGAAGAAACGGAAATTGGGTCCATTTTATGCAGGCATCATCGCAGGGAAGTTGGTGGTCATGAGAGTCACACCTTTGATTGATTTAATCCAAAAGAAAACAGGGCCTAAGAATCACCGTTTTTTGCATTATTCCTTTGCATTGAAAGGAATTTGTTTTTTGGTAATAAATGAAATGTGCTCATACTTTTTTGTCTTCATCATTTTCTTGTAGGTTTATGCAGCTTGAAGAGACTCAAGCAACTAGATCTCCCGGATAACCAACTCGATGATCGAAGTCTTCCATCATGTCTAGGAAACCTTTCGTCCCTGGAAGATTTAGATATATCAGATAATAATCTTAGAAACCCAATTGGCATCTCAACAGGTACGGATTGGCAATAGTATCTTTCTCATCCGAAATGATGATGGTTGAAGTAGTTTTTCTCTTCACTTTCACTTATCTCATAATTTCAAAGATAAGATGATGCATATAATACGCTTTTTGTACAGGCCTTAGGGTATCTGGGGATCTTTAGTAGCTGCACCCCTTTTCAATTTTCGAAAGGCAACTGATCAAGGCACAAACTTGTTTTGACAATAGAGCAAATTAACTCATCTTGTCCACCTGGGGAGATCAGATAATGACTGTCGTTGGCGAAATTAACAAATAGAAGCTAAAGCTTTGATAGTTGTAGGCCTTAAATCTGACATATGTGATCTCTGATTGTACTATATGGGTTGCCTCATGATAGTCCATTAAATCAACGGTCTTAATTACACCCTTGACCATTAAATCATGATAGTCCATTAAATCAACCTTGTGGGCTACGCCATGAGGAACTACGCATATGGCCCTTTTGGATTGCAGGAATTTTCTTAAAAAGTTTGGAAAAGAAATTTTTTATAAAATTTCTTCCTTTTCCATTGACTGATTACAAAGTTTTATTTATTAGGATTTTCTTTTTATAATGGTACCCTCTAAATAAACCGTAACCATATGATTCCCCTCTAAATTGTGAAATAAAAAAAAAATCAAAGAAAATATTTTCTGCGAGAAATGTTTTTCTGCAATCCAAACAGGGCTGAAACAAATCTCATATGTTTTTCTGCAATCCAAACAGGGCTTAAACAAATCTCCTAGGATGAATACTAGGCCAAGATTAGATACATTCCACATTGGCACAAGGGTGTGCGTAACCAAGGCCCTTGATATGGCAAACCCTCATGAGGCAACGCATATGGCCCTAGCACCACACCCAACGGCCATCCCATCAGTAAGGGCCCATTTGGATACCCAGAAGATTTTGATTTGGATTTCTCACATTTGCAGCCCTTTTTGTGTTGTGATTTGGATCCCGATCAAATCCTTGGATTTCCAAATCAGCTACTGACAGTGAAAAAAATCAGATTTCCAAATATGCTGTGGTAATAAGTAATTGGAAATCCACAAATCTGTCTCCCTCAACATGAGCTGCCGGATCTATTCATTTTGTATTCAAAACTCAATTCCAAATCCAAATACACAATATCAACTATCCAAACGGGCCCTAAGATTATGTCTTGTTCATTTTTCTTGTAGGTTTATGTGGCTTGAAGAGACTCACGCAACTAGATCTCAGCATTAACAATCTTCACGATCAAAGTCTTGCATCATGTCTAGGCAACCTCTCCTCCCTTCAAAACCTGCATTTATCAGGGAATAATCTGACATTCACATTTGGCGACATCTCAACAGGTACGGGGCATTTCTTGACAGGATTTTATTATTTTTCTTGACAGGATTTTATCATTTAAGAAAAGTAAACTATACATTTAATAAAGAAAATAGCATCTAATCAAGATTGGGAAAATGATAAAGAGCCCATTTTTGTGGCTGTCAGCTAAATCAACAGAATTGATCAACTTCCACATGGCACCAGTAGGCCCAGAAAGTGATCAATAGGAAAAAAATCTAAGGGTGATTTTTTTAGCATTTTTCATATAAGTAATATAAAACTTTTCTGTGATATAGTATAACTAAGGCAGACTGGCAGACCATATTTGGATAATGGCATTACTCACTTTGTTTTGCACCTTTTATGAGTGGATGTTTATACCATCTTGAATATTGTAGTGTCATTATCAAAATACGGTAGTGCAGATATCAGTCCCCCTAAAATAATCTTCCAACCTTGTGACAATAGAATTTGGCACTACTCTGTTTTCATAATTGCAGAATCTCAGCTTGTCTTTTCTTCCTTAATTGCTTTGAGTGCAAAGGGGAACTATAATAACCTTTGACAGCTATTTAAATGATAAAAGACAAGATGAGTTAGTGCAATTATCAAAACATGGGAGTGTCAACATTAGTAGCCTAGAATATACACTAATACAATACCTAAGATGGAAGTTCAATTTTTGCACCCATAGATCAGAAAAGAATATATAACAATAATGCAGGGAAATAAACCACACTAAAAAGGGGAAAGAAGAAAAAAGAAAAAAAATGAAAGATTTTAGTTGGGCTTTTGTTGATGTATATTACACAAACACTACCCAAATCACGCACCACTCTTACTCCAAGGCTTGATGACAACAACGACAATGATAACCACGATTATGAGAAGGAGTATAATAGCAAAGCACGTCCATTTCCGTTTGTTCCTTTGCAATTTCTAAGCCTTTTGGAGAGCAACCGTCCCAGATGAAACGTGATCCACCGCGCTCGAAACCTAAGTTAAAACCATACTTAGCAAAACGTGATTCGGCACCACAAAAAGGATGGGGATGGGAAAAATTCGAGTTTAATACAATATTGGTTCAAAAAATGTAGTAAAAAATGAAAACACAAAAAAATGCATTAAAACTTTTGTCATTTACAAAAATATAGTGGGGGTAATAAAGTTGGAAAGTTGGGCAAAAAATGTATTTAATACCATCTTAAACGTGCTTAAAACATTTTCCACAGAAAATGGGGGTTTTTACTATAAAAGTTTTAAACAAAGTACTAACTCCATGCCAATAAAAAGAGATTTTTTTCAAAAGAAAAGAAAAACTCTCCTTAAACAGTGTTTCGTTCACTACGGTTAAAAGATACTGTGTATATGTAATGTAACAACAACCACCCGATAACAACAACTTCGAGATGATTTTTTAGCATTTTTTTAGCATTTTTAGTTTTGTATTCCATTGAGAGCAATTTATTGTTTAGTAATAAATGAAATGGGTTTTGGGTGTTTATGTCTTGATCATTTTTCTTGTAGGTTTATGTGGCTTGAAGAGACTCACGAATCTATATCTCGGCAATAACAATCTTGATGATCAAAGTCTTGCATCATGTCTAGGCAACCTCTCCTCCCTTCAAACCCTGGATTTATCATGGAATAATCTGACATTCACATCTGGTGCCATCTCAACAGGTACGGGGCAGTAGCATTTCCTCACCCAAAATGATGATGTGTGAAGTATTTTTTGACAGGATTTTGTTATTTTTCTGACATAATACTACCCGCTTTAAGAAAAGTAAACTATACATTTAATAAAGAAAATGGGAAATGATATTCCCACCCCCTCTTTTAAGATCTTTGGATCTCACAAGTCAAGTCACAACACAGAGTCAACCAATACAATGGCTGGGCCAAATCTTATAGTTATATCTTCTCCACATGTTTACAGGACTAATTATGTTATTACTTTCAGTGGTCATGGTTAGGATCAAGCCTAGGATCAACATTAAGTTCCACATATGGTCAGGGGTGTAATCAAGACCGTTGATTAAGTGGACCATCATGAGGCAACCCATATTGTCCAAGTCTTATGCCTAATGAGATCCCATTCGTCAGATCAAGGCCTACAAATATCAAAGCTTTAGCTTCTTTTAACAGAATCCTTAAAACAAGGCTTGATTGGTTAGCATCTCCATATTTTTTTAGCATATTCTTTCACGATTGTCTCAGACATAACAGAATCCCATATGCTCTACATGCCCCTTATGTGGTATGTATGGAAGCCTTTTTTGTCACTTGGTATGCAACTATCATCACAGTGTATATCCCTAACGTTTTCCCAAATGATGATCCCTAACGTTTTCCCTAACAATATGATACTTTAAGTAATTATGCTTATTGTCACTGTCACTCTTCTTTCTCCTTAGAGAAGAAACCTACTGTAGCATTATCCCAATAAATAAGATATAGCCTAGAGATATGAGTGTACGACTCCAAGCCTTGTAATAAAATTCTACAACCATAGTGCCTGTATCGCAGTCTTGTAATTTATCTAAAATCCATTTTAGCAAAAATCCTAGACATGGATTAATAAAAAATCTAAGTGGCAATGTCGGCTACCCTATTGACACTGCTATGTTCTGGGTAAAAAAAGACCGGGCTTTGGACACTTCAAATTTCTGAAGTATGGACTTACATAATTTCCTTTAACAAATAATCTCGACACTGCTATGTTCTGGGTAAAAAAAGACCGGGCTTTGGACACTTCAAATTTCTAAAGTATGGACTTACATAATTTCCTTTAACAAATAATCTCTTTAGTCTAGTCTTTCAGGGAAAATATACATTCATGTAAAGAGAACTAAATATATAGATCATGGCAGCAAATACCCAAATAATGAGCATTACATTCCATAAAATAAAGAAATAATGATTTCCTTTTATGAGTACTTAATGTGGTGCATTCTTTATGATAAGACTAACTAATATCCATTCCATTCCAACTTTATTTTGTGCTCATGGTTAATCTTCCTTTGACTATATCCAAATGTATACACTTTACATATGATACGAATCACCAAATGTAGTTTCAACATTAAATTTAAAAGTGTCTCGTAATCGCAATCAAACACTAAGGTTCTGTTTGTTTTAGATTTTGAGAATGGATTGTGAGTTCAAAACTGATTACTGGACTAAAAATTAAAAGTAATTTTGAGTCCAATAATCAGTTTGGGACTCACAAAGGATTCTTAAAATCCAAAACAATTTTGAGTCCAATAATCAGTTTTTGTTAAACTTGGGGCATCATCGCAGGGAAGTTGGTGGTCATGAGAGTCCCACCTTTGATTGATCTAATCCGTTTATGTCGTCAGCATTGCTTTAGTTCTCCAAAAACCCAAGTGTCACTCCAAACGGACACTCCTAACATCTCATAATATCTCTATCCAAAAGAAAACAAGGCCTGAGAATCACTTTTTTAGCTTTTTTCTTTTATGTAATATAGAAATCTGATTTTTTTCCTTTGCATTGAAAGGAATTTGTTTTTTGGTAATAAATTAAGGGCAGTGACAAATCGACTCCCAAATATCTTAAATCGACTCACATGTGTCTATCTCTCTCCTCTTTCTCTGTCTAACCAAGAGGAGAGAGAAAGACACATGGGGAGTCGATTTAAGATATATGGGAGTCGATTTATCACTCCCATAAATTAAATGTGCTCATATGTTTTTGTCTTCATCATTTTCTTGTAGGTTTATGCAGCTTGAAGAGACTCAAGACTCTAGATCTCAGGGTTAACCAACTTGATGATCGAAGTTTTCCATCATGTCTAGGAAACCTTTCGTCCCTGGAACATTTATCTTTATCAGATAATAATCTTAGAAACCCAATTGGCATGTCAACAGGTAAGGAGTGGCAATAGTATTTTTCTCATCCGAAATGATGATGGTTGAAGTAGTTTTTCTCTTCACTTTCACTTTCACTTATCTCATAATTTCAATGATAAGATGAAGCATAAAATACGCTTTTGGTATAGTCCTTACGGTATCTTGGGATCTTCAGCAGCTGCATCCATTTTCAATTTTCGAAAGGCAAACTGATCACGGCATATAATGACTGTCATAGGCCTATGAAAAATATAATAATAAAAAGTTAACCTGTTTTTTCTTTTTGGAGAAACCATAAAAACGAGGATTGATTGATCAATAGGCTACTATCATGTCTCTTGGGGAAAGTAACAAATTTTCCTTCCTTCAATTTTTAAAATAACACAAATACACATTAGATTAATTGTTTATTCGGTTTTAGCAAAAACAACATATTTTTGGGTTAGGCCAAAACCGAAAGATCTTGGGTTCGATGGAGATCCAAGAACAAGGTGAACCGCAAGGAATCCGAGATCAATCACGGAGACCTCTCAAACACAATTATATGTCCAAATCAACAGAACTTAAATCTTAAGGTTTTTAAAGATTTTTTGGATGGGATCTTAGCTTGGATCACGATTTCTGGCCTCCAAGAATGGTCTCTCCACTTTCTCCCACACGAACACGCTCCTTTAGGGCACACGAACACGCTCTTTTAGGGCTGTTGCACGATTAGACTAGGTTAAACTTTGAAAAAACAACCCGAAAGTTGTATTTTTATGTGTTTAATATGAAGCCCTAACCCAAGTTTTGCAAATAGACAAAAACACCCTCTTAAAGCTTTAGCTTCTATTAGAGAGGAGTTAAAGGGGGCGAATGCCGAGTCCAAGGGGCGAATTTATCACGGCCCTTTCTAATGGGATCAGAACCTTATGGGTTACCCCATGATGAAGTACAAGGGTGTGCGTAACCAAGGCCCTTGATCTGGCAGACCATCATGAGGCAACACATATGGCCCTAGCACCACACCTAACTGCCATCCCATCAGTAAGATTAATTATTGAATACAAATATGAAAGCTTTAGCGGCTTTTGGTGTGAGACCTCCTAAATCAAGGCTCAGGATCATCTCATCAAGATTGGGAAAATGATAAAGAGCCACTTTTGTCTAGGCAACTAGACAAAAGTGATCAATAGGAAAAAAAATCTAACGGTGATTTTTTAAGCAGTTTTCATATAAGTAAATATAAAACTTTGATCATTTTTCTTGTAGGTTTATGTGGCTTGAAGAGACTCACGAATCTATATCTCGGCAATAACAATCTTGATGATCAAAGTCTTGCATCATGTCTAGGCAACCTCTCCTCCCTTCAAACCCTGGATTTATCATGGAATAATCTGACATTCACATCTGGTGCCATCTCAACAGGTACGGGGCAGTAGCATTTCCTCACCCAAAATGATGATGTGTGAAGTATTTTTTGACAGGATTTTGTTATTTTTCTGATATAATACTACCCGCTTTATGAAAAGTAAACTATACATTTAATAAAGAAAATGGGAAATGATATTCCCACCCCCTCTTTTAAGATCTTTGGATCTCACAAGTCAAGTCACAACACAGAGTCAACCAATACAATGGTTGGGCCAAATCTTATAGTTATTTCATCTCCACATGTTTACAGGACTAATGGTTAGGATGAAGCCTAGGGTCAACATTAAGTTCCACATATGGTCAGGGGTGTAATCAAGACCGTTGATCAAGTTGACCATCATAAGTCAACCCATACTGTCCAAGTCTTATGCCTAACTTAGATCCCATTCGTCATATTAAGGCCTACAAAACATTGAAAAAGGATGCGGAACTTCCTTCTCGATTTTCTCAAACATAACGGAATGTTTTATCTGACATTCACATCTGGCGCCATCTCAACAGGTACGTTATGTTATGTTATTAGCCTTTTTATGAAGATAAGCAAAAAAATGAAAAAGGGAAGAAATAGCGAATGGGACCCACGTTGGAGATTTGATGTATGAGGGCATCATCCAGAGGAAGTTGGTGGTCTTGAAGGTCCCACCTTTGATTGATCTTATCCTTACATTTGATAGGCCTTACATTGAGTCAAGGTGTGAGAATATTATTTCCCAAAATATGACTATTTACATTTACACTAATAAATTGGAAAAAAACGAAAAATAAATTTTATTAGAAACTTGTTTTTTAGCGAAGAATTTTATCTTGCCTCATAATCATACAATGGGGCTTCCTCGTTATCATTTTGCAACATCAATCTAATTTTGTCACCATTTTCTCTCTGTCTTATTCTCACAGGGATTTGCAAACTAAGGAACTTAAGTCGCTTGAATCTCATAAGGAATTCAATTGAGGATCATCCATGTATGGAAGGCATGCATAACCTTCAAGAGCTTATTCTCTCCCACAATCGCGTTACAGGGAAGATTCCTTCATTCATTTTCAACAACCTAACGAAGATAGAGTCTATTTATCTTTCAAATAATCAGTTCATGGGTGAGTTCTCATTTTCTAGTTTTGCCAACCTCTCGAAGCTTTCAGGTGTTGACCTTTCAAACAATGTCCAATTAGTGGTCGAAACCCAACATCCACATTGGGTTCCTACTTTTCAACTCCAGTGGTTGTCCTTAGAAAATTGCAACCTCAACAAACATAGCACTTGTACCATTCCCAGCTTTCTTTCTAGCCAGGTTAAGTTATCTCAATTAAATTTGCGTCATAACTCTCTTAAAGGGATCATCCCGTCTTGGCTATTGTACAATATGTCAAGTGATTCCTTGTCGTTGACGGGTAACTTGTTCGAAGGTTCAATTCCTCAGTCTACCCACAACACTATATCAGTTCTCACTTCTCTAGATATCTCTGACAATAATCTAAGCGGGTCACTTCTTACAAACATCGGCACACTCTTCCCTCAATTGAATTACTTCAACCTATCCAAAAATATTTTGCAAGGTAGGATCCCGTCATCCATGGGTGAAATAGAACGCTTATCTATCTTGGACCTATCTTCCAACAACTTTTCAGGAGAAATGCCACATCAACTCACCAAAAATTGCACTCGGCTGGTTTACCTCAATATATCAAGTAATAGATTGCAAGGAGACATTCTCCCAGTTGATGCTAACTTGATACGATTACAATATTTATTTGCCAGCCACAATAACTTCACTGGAAAAATCCCATCTGGCCTGTTAAATAGCCCTGACTTGATGATTCTTGATATGCGAAAAAATACACTATCCGACACTATTCCTAGTTGGCTATTCTCCCTCTCAAAATTAGTATCAATTCTCTTAGGGAATAATTTCTTTCGAGGAAACATTTCAATACAACTGTGTCAACTAAGTAACCTCCATACCTTGGATCTCTCCAACAATTCTTTTTCTGGAAATTTACCTTCTTGTCTCAACAACATAAGTTCATGGAAGAAAACAAATCAAATCCAAATTTCTGAAGTTTTCTTAAATGGTACATACTTTCATCCTAGGCCTTCAACTTCTTTCACCACAAAGGGTGTAACTTACTTTTACGAGGGCCTTCCTTTTGGCTTGATGACTGGAATTGATTTGTCCATGAATCAATTGCAGGGTGATATTCCATTCCAAATAGGAGACTTGGAAGCACTTCACTCATTAAATTTTTCCAACAACCTGCTAACTGGCTATCTTCCACAATCCTTACAAAACCTAAAAAGCTTGGAGAGTTTGGATCTTTCCCACAACAAGTTAGTTGGGAGAATCCCTTATGAATTATCTCAACTGGATTCACTTGGTTCTTTCTCTGTCGCCTACAATAACCTATCAGGTAAGATCCCTTTTGATAAACACCTTACCACATTTGGTAAGGATAGCTATGAGGGAAATCCAAATCTTTGTGGACCACCAATAGAAAGAAATTGCTCCTTGGAAATCCCTTCACAACCTCCTAGAGATGTGGGGAAAAATTCTAGGGTTCTTGATAATCCTGTGATTTTCTACTCATTCGTGGCAATGTCATATGCTTTGGGATTTTGGGGATTCATCGGCTTTCTCATCCTCAACAAAAATGGGAGGCATAAATACTTCAGAGCTATGGATGCATATATTGACCGGTCGATTGAGAACCTCTCAGAATTCCGTAGTTACTTGAAAAATTGTAGTTTCAAATAATGGTACAATTTTCTTTTAGTTGTAATGCAAAATGATTGTTGGAGCTAATAATAAGCTTTATCTTGAGTTTTAAGTTAATAATTTGATATTTTTGCAATGAATGGCTTATGACCACAAAGATCAAACCGCCTACCCAAAGCGATGGTGTTGATCACTCCATATCAACAATTATATGGTTGGGATGGCACAAAAAAAAATAACTGCTTGAACTTTTAATAAATTATTGTTAGATAATCATCACCTGCATTGTGAGGGTGTCCCAGATTGTGTTGGTTGTTCCTAGCAATCTCTTTAGACTATAACATCCTCTTAGAGTGATAGCTGAGATATCTTCACTATATATATATATATATATATATATATATATATATATATATATATATATATATATATATATACACACACACACACTAGTAAGAAACCCTGTGCGATGCACGGGTAAAAAAACAAAAGCCCTAAAAACTTACACTTAAATAGCTTGATTGCATATGTGGAAGGAAAGATAAAAAATACCATAAGAGACAAATAGAACTAAAAGAGAGATCCAAAGAAGCGGCAAGCCTGTTGGGAAATGAAATTAAAATGTAGCCGGCAATGTTTCATAACTAATATAAACAACCTAACAATAAGGTATTCACCTTTCTAACATGACTTCGCTCAACAGCCTATTGATATGACAGATGTGGGGAAAATAGAAAGACCAAGCATGAAAAGAACCTCAACCACAATATAGTACTATCAATTGAAGAGGTGGATATAAAGTAGGTGGATTTTGATATGGCCATTCCTAGCACAACCAAACTGAAACAATTTGGATAATTGACTACGTAGGCCCCACCTTGACAAACAAAAGACCCCCACTCAAAATAACAAAGGACAATTTACTATCCTTCTTTTCATTACAATGACGAATCCAAATCTTAACCTGTAAAGTGGTATTAGAACATCACAAAAACTTTGAATTCTACATGGACACAGTAATGAACCTCAATTCTACACCCCGTGCGATGCACGGGCAAAAAAAGAAAGTTTGGCTTAAAATTGTTTCAAAGGCAGAAATATGCATTCGTTAAAAATATTAAGTTTGGAGATGCAGGTTTTGCCTCAAAACATGTGAAAAAAGAGTAATAGCTCTTATAAATTATCTATTTAAAAATGGACATGAAAATGGAGGAGTAAAGAATAACAAATTCATTTTCTTGGAAAGAGGAAGGAATAACAAATTCAGTTTCGTAAACATAAACAGAATGAAAATCGAGCAAAATCCCAACTTCTAAGCCAACAAATCAAAGACAGACTATCAACGAAAGTTCAAGTGGTGAACATCGTCTCCTGTTCTTAACTGATGAAATAAGATGAAACCTCAATTTCCCACTCTACTCCACCCAAGCAACTGTCATTCTATGCAAGTGGACCTCTCCAACTGCAACTCAAGCCTGCAAGCTCAACAACAAAATTATTCATGTGGGACCTATGAAAAAGCAACTACGGAAGGATTAGAAGATTTCAGTTCTTTATCAAAAAGCAGAAATGCAACTACGGAAGCATTAGAAGATTTTATTTCTTTATCAAAAAGCAGAAATTTTGAATAAGTAACTCCTATGATCCAAATTTCAAAATACATACCATTTAGGACAAATGTGACAATGATCAAAAGGAGATGCTGTTTTGCTGATAATGATCCATACAGTTGGTTATTCAAGCACAATAAAGAGATCATTAACCTTGGTATGGTGGGTTGAACAGATGAGACTCCACAAACACCCCTTGTTCGGTCAAAGCTGTACCCACTTGGAGGGTAAAGCCAGCTCCTAAAGAATGGCCAGCAACACATACATTGGAGGTTCCTAATCTATCAACCGCCAAATTTAGTGCCTTGAAAGCTACATTATATCTGACAGATTTGTAAACCCTACTTGGTAAAATGTTTGGGCCATCTTGTATGCAAACACGCATTACATTGAAAGTGATTGTATGTGCATTACATTTTTGTACTGTTCATGTAATAGTAAATAAATTACCATCTCCTTCTCATAAACATATCTATTTGGGTATGAAAGAAACAAACAAGATTGACATAGTACCATCTGCAACATGGATTCATGACAAACAAAATCTGAGTATACTTACTCAAGGAGTCATCTTCTTAGAAGTTCTCCATAGAGTAGCAACCTGCCCTCGCCATTCTTGGATTCAAATGTGTACACATTCATATCTTGTTACAAACACATAATCCAGTGCGGGTATACATGGACAGCTTGTATGCCCAGAGACGAATAATCACTGTAAACAATACATGAGGATGCCACATACCTTGGCAATCAGCATTGAGAGGCTTGTGTTTCCTTTATCAACTGAAGTACGGCTTGCCTCTCAGAGGCAGCAGTAGATATCCTCGAAACGTGTCTATTTAAACAAAAGTATAGCAGCAAACATAGAAAGAAAAAAGTTACCTGAGTTCCGAACCCAAAAATATTGAGGACTATGAGATACCAAAGAAGAATTAACATTCTAGCAATCGTCATGGAAATTGTAATAACTATTGCCAGCAGACAACTAACAGTCATGAATTTTCTAGGCAAGAGAAGTGAGGGCGGATTTTTATGGAGTGGAGACAAAGTAAACCTGTATCAACTAAACTTCAAGTCAATTTGTAGTACAGTAACTTGTGTTATGGCCATGGTTTTAAATTTCAGTTTCGGTTATAATTTCGGTCTTGACCAAAACCAAAAATTTTGGCCAAAAACCGGTAATTGGAAAATTTATTAATTAATTATTTAACAAATTTCGGCTGAAATTACCAAAATTTTGGAATAATTTTATATTTTAAAAGAAAAATCAATTTCTTAAAATTTTGAATGGTAAAACATGGAATTTCAGATTTCGCCAAATTTGGTTTTTGGTATTTCGGATCTGAAATTTGAAACCATGGTTATGGTAAATCCGAAATTTGAAACCATGGTTATGGTGAGATTATATGTATCACAGAAAATACCTTAAGAGTATCTGCAATTGGTGACCGTATAAAATGAATGAGGGATCTGATTAGTAAAGGTGTAGAAATCAGAGGCATCAAATTGGTCCTTGGGATGAGATTAGAAAGTTTTTGTGCATAAATTCCAAAGTTCAATTTCCTAATAAGCAACAAAAAAAAGGCCACAGAAATGTGGTTATCTAGCATCTTGAAACAATGATCTTTCCATGAAAGAGGGATTGTTTTTAGAAGGTAGGGATGTAAAAAAAAAGACCTCGAAACTTAGTTTTCTACCATCGTCAAACAATGATTTTTCCATTTGGCAAGAATTCCTAATAGATGTTTGGACTTGGCAAAAAGTCAGCATAGTAATATTGTAACAAAGTTCGGAATTGGGAGAAAGAAACTTTGCAAAAAAGAAAGGAATATGGAAGGATGTTTGGACTTGGCATTGAATTCCCCTTATGAAAACCAGAGGGAAAAAATCTTAATAGATGCTGAAATACTTGAATCGTAGTCCAAGTACACTTGACTTGGATATCTTCCTCTCAAAGAAGGTATCCCATATTGTCGAAGATATGTAAAATCGTTATGAAAAAGAAACCAATATTAACACTGGAATGACGATTGGAGTTGGCATTTCATCCATAACCACGTAAATTCCCCTTATGAAAAGCAACAGGAATTTTTCTATGGAAATATCAATGCAACAAACAATGGCACAAACATAACTAATCCCATAAACATCAATGCAACAAACATAACTACGTGCATGCCCACTAAGAAATGTGATGAAACTTCTTAGAAAAGGCATTGAGCACTGACATGAATTTCTTCCATTTCAAAGACGGCTTTGAGCTTTGGACACCATTTTCTATAACAAAGCAGGTCTTGAGATAGAAATTACCAATCCCAAAAAAAATCAGCCAAGTAACACCTACCAAAATTTGACTGAAAAATATGAATCTAAATACCAACATGCCATCAAAATGGCAAGCTAATCTAAACCAATTCAGCGTATTGAGCATCCCATCCAACAACACCATAAAAGGAAGATGAGAGTAAAATAATAGCCCTGTTTGGGTTGCCAGATTTTTTTGGAAATGTTTGGAAAATGAAAAAAAATTTACATTAAAAATTAGTAGCCCAAACAAAAATTTTCGGATTGCAGGATTTTCTTGGAAATGTTTGGAGAAGATACCCAAGCATTGTAACAAAAAGAGAAGATACCCATGATGATTTGCAAGACTGAAAAGGAATTGGGAGAAGCGGCACCCTCCTCGCTCCACACTTGCTGAATGCCGGGGCTACAATACTGTGCTAAAAAATGTTGTGCCTGCTAAATCTACACTTGTGTTCCTCTTATGGCTCTGGTTGATATAAAACTCTAAGTGGTGGGTCACTGTTGCAATTTGGGTACTATGCATATGATATGATTTTTGAATCACCAGGCGATATCAGAGAATGGAATACAAAGAAGAATATAACGTTGAGCAAATGGTAGATATACTGCCCCTTAAAATCAGTGAATGGAATGAGAAAACAGAGAAAAGAATAAAACTGCAAGTTCACTAAGTTCTTTTCCTTCATATCCTCGAGGATATGAAGGAAAAGAAGAAAAAAATTGCCTCATTAATAGTAAAAAATATTACCTTTTTTTCTATCAAAAGTAATACCATAGCGTGACAGAGCAACACACAGTGGTAAAATTCACCTTTAAGAAGGTTGAATGTATTGCTTCGTAGGAGATGAAAACTGCCCTCCAGATCCTGATTTCCAAGAATGAAGCTGGGCATGAGAATGGGTTTGTAGCAAAAATAGATACCAAATTGTCATCCATGAAGAAAACTAAAAAATTATCTTAGATTTCATAGAGGAGACAAATACCCCTAAAGCCAATGTATTAGACAGGGGGACAGGGAAAGGCTTTGAGGGTATGAAACCCTACATTACCCCAAAAAAAAAAATACAAAAATCCCAAGGTTGTAGAAGATAAACAGGAAACCTAAGAAGAAGAGGAAGATAAGGAAAATACCTTTTTTTCTTGGACCGTGTATTCCTTCAGGAACTGAAAGCAGAGCTAGGCCTGAGGAGAGAGAGGGGTGATGGTGGAATGGCAAAAGTCAGGAAAAACAAATCCGGAATATATCGCAAGACGTTAAGATGGAGAAACCAACGGACATCGAGAGAGAGAGAGCGAGAGAATATCGCAGGCCAAGATTTTAGGCGTATCAAGAGACGAAGGTGGTGACGTTGAGATGAGGAAAGCAATCGAGAGAGAGAGAGAGAGAGAGAGAGATCACGAGCAATCCTTTTCTTTGGCTTCTATTTTCTCTCTTCATGTGAGGACGAAGGAGAGGCTGACATGTAAGGAAATCTTATTTTCTGAGATTTTTTTTTAAATAAACGAAAACCCAGAAAATATATGTTAAGACGAAGGGGAGGCTGACAAGTCAGCATGATAAACACTAAAAAACCCTTTCCTCTTTATTATAATACTAGTGGGACACCCCGTGCGATGCACGGGAGCTTCTAGACAATAAAGAAACTGCATATTACGGAAACCTTATAGATCGGAGGGTTGCGATCATCCCATCGAAATAATTTTGGGGGCACAACATATTTGCGTCGCGGCCCATCAAATGGAAGGCTTGGATCATCCTATGGCGTTGACCACAAACTTAATTTGAAAAATCTGGATGGGGCCTACAATTTGGCCTTAATGTTAATGCACGACCCACACCATAAGATGATTGAAACCATTCATTTGATGGGCTACAATGTAAATAGGTCGTGCCCCAAAAATCATTTCCATTGGATGATCACAACTTTTCAATCTATAGAGGTCGTCGTAATCTGTAGTTTTTCTTTAGATCGGAGGGCTATGATTATCAAATGGAGGGTTTGGATCATGGGGTGGTGCGTACAATTCATTTTGAAAAATACAGGTGGGGCCTGCCTCGTTCAAAGATTTGAAGAAATTAATATTTGGGCTCACCAATTGTGGGGTATAGACCAGTTCAAAGATTTGAAGAGATTAATTTTTGGGCCCATCAAAATGATCTTGAAAAATATGGGAGGGTTTGACCCGACCCGTAAGGGTCCGGGTGACACGGGCCAGGTCAAAATGACCGGGGAAAATTTACAGGTCACGAATATTGGACCTGTACCCAGCCCAAGAACTGTACGGACCACACCATAGGTTGATCCAAACTGTCCATGTGATGGAACACAACATCAACAGGTTGTGCCCCAGAAATAATTTCCATACGCTGATCCTAGGCGTCCAATCTATAGAGGTTTCCATAATATGTTGTTCCTCTTACATCGGATGGTTAAGATCACCCTATAGATTTTTTATTACAAAAGCATAAAGGAGGGGGGGCAAGATTGAAATTATGTGGCTTTCATGGGTGCCTTCGTTAAAAAGCATAAAGGAGGGGATAGGATTGAAATTATGTGGCTTTAACAGGTGCCTTTGTTAGAAAGCATAAAGGAGGGGGTAGGATTGTAAATATGTGGGTTGAATGGGTGCCTTTGTTAAAAAAAGTCAAAAAAAAGTGATGTGTAATTCTCACAGATTTTTGGGAGAAATTTAAATAATTCCCTTAGTTTTCATTTCTCTCTCTCTCTCTCTCTCTCTCTCTCTCTATATATATATATATATATATATATATATGAGAATAGAGTTCCTAAGGTGTCACCTCATATAGCTTATATGAGGTGGCGCTTAAAAACATAAGAGGCCCACTTTGTTTGGATGATCCAAAGCATTCATATGATAGGCCCTCACATAGATAGGGTGTGCCCAAAATATCAACTTCATAGGATCATCCTAACCCAAAGAATAAAACTGCAAGTTCACTAAGTTCTTTTCCTTCATATCCTCGAGGATATGAAGGAAAAGAAGAAAAAAATTGCCTCATTAATAGTACAAAATATTACCTTTTTTTCTATCAAAAGTAATACCATAGCTTGACAGAGCAACACACAGTGGTAAAATTCACCTTTAAGAAGGTTGAATGTATTGCTTCGTAAGAGATGAAAACTACCCTCCAGATCCTGATTTCCAAGAATGAAGCTGGGCATGAGAATAGGTTTGTAGCAAAAATAGATACCAAATTGTCATCCATGAAGAAAACTAAAAAATTATCTTAGATTTCATACAGGAGACAAATACCCCTAAAGCCAATGTATTAGACAGCAGGGAGACAGGGAAAGGCTTTGAGGGTATGAAACCCTAAATTACCCCCAAAAAAAAAAAATACAAAAATCCCAATGTTGTAGAAGATAAACAGGAAACCTAAGAAGAAGAGGAAGATAAGGAAAATACCTTTTTTTCTTGGACCGTGTATTCCTTCAGGAACTGAAAGCAGAGCTGGGCCTGAGGAGAGAGAGAGGGGTGATGGTGGAATGGCAAAAGTCAGGAAAAACAAATCCGGAATATATCGCAAGACGTTGAGATGGGGAAACCAACTAGGGCTGGCAATTTCACCCGGAAAAGCGGGGATCCGCCCCGCCCGCCCTGCTTGGGGAGGGGATTCCCCGATTTGAGTGGGGAAGGGGAAGGGGAAGGGGATTTAAAAAATTCCCCGGTGCGGGGAAGGAGAGGAGAAGGGGATGGAGTTGGCCCCGCCCCGCCCCGCCCCGCATTAATGCCATTTTTTTCTTGTATTTTTTTAAGTGTTTTTTTTTTTTTGGGAAAACTAATAGAAACCCCTTGGATCAAAACATATCTACAAGATTCTCCCAAAATTTTCATAATTTCCATTAGTACAGTTTTGTCCCTGACATAGCTTTTTATGTTTTCTTTTACCCATAATCCATTGGGCATTGTCCCTCATTATATTAGTATATTACCCTTAGAAATCCCTAAAATCTCTCCCTCGAACCATCACTGTAAGGCAACATTAAATTCTTTGAAAATCTCCCTCCCCCAAATAAAGGCAACATCTCTCTGATGAGTGATGAGATTTTATATGGTGTGTGCTCGTATAGTCCATTATTTTTCAAAAAGTAATGTATGGGCTACGCCATAGGATGATCCAAACCGTCCATTTGATAGGCTACAATTTAAAAGTACTTTACAGGCCACACCATAGATCATCCAAACCGTCCATTTGATGGGCCACAACGTAAATAGATTGCGGCCCAAAAATCATTTCCATAGGATGATTGCAACCCTCCGATCTATAGAAGGTACCATAATATGCAATTCCTCTATAGATCAGAGGGTTGGGATTATCCTATGGAAATGATTTTTGGGCCACAACCTATTTACGTTGTGGCCCATCAAATGGACAGTTTGGATCATCCTACAATGTGCCCATCAAGTGGAAGGTTTGGATCATCCTATGCCTATGGTAGTATGGTGTGCCCATCAAATGGACGGTTTGGATCTTCCTATGGTGTAGCACGTACAGTACTTTTTGGCAAGTCGGATTGGGAATTAGGGATCTGCTAGGGACTAGTGATCAATTAAATGAATCTGAGAGCAACCACCTTTGTCCCCAGGTTAATAAAATGAATAAGACAAAATCTTAGCCTATGTGGGTTGTGTGGCTACTCTCACATGCAACAGCCAAGCCGCAACAGCCTGAAGTGATTGTCTCTAGCAAATCTTTAGTTTTAAACCTAACATTTAACAAAGTAAAGTGAGAAAGTAAAGTGATTGTCCCCGAAGGATGCGGGGCGGGGAAGGGGAGGGGAGAGGGATTCCCCACCATCCCCGCAGTGGGGAGGGGAAGGGGAGGGGGAAAATTCCCCGCAGAGGGGAAGGAGTAGGGGACCCCAACATCCGGCCCCGACCCGCCCCGTTGCCAGCCCTAAAACCAACGGACATCGAGAGAGAGAGAGAATATCGCGGGCCGAGATTTTAGGCGTATCAAGAGATGAAGGTGGTGACGTTGAGATGAGGAAAGCAACCGACATCGAGAGAGAGAGAGAGAGAGAGAGAATCTCGGCGATATCACGAGCAATCCTTTTCTTTGGCTTCTATTCTCTCTCTCTCTCTCTCTCTCTCTCTCTCTCTCTCTTTCTGTCTTCTCTCTGCATGTGAGGACGAAGGAGAGGCTGACACGTAAGGAAATCTTATTTTCTGAGATTTTTTTTAAATAAACGAAAACACAGAAAATATATGTTAAGACGAAGGGGAGGCTGACACGTTAGCATGATGAACAGTAAAAAACCCTTTCCTCTTTATTATAATACTAGTGGGACACCCCGTGCGATACACGGGGAGTGGGAAAACATTATATTCAGCTTCTCATGATAGACAATAGAGAAACTGCACATTACGGAAACCTTATAGATCGGAGGGTTGCGATCATCCCATTGAAATGATTTTGGGGGCACAACCTATTTGCGTCGCGGCCCATCAAATGGACAGCTTGGATCATCCTATGGCGTTGACCGCAAACTTAATTTGAAAAATCTGGGTGGGGCCTACAATTTGGCCTTAATGTTAATGCACGACCCACACCATAGGATGATCGAAACCATTCATTTGATGGGCCACAATGTAAATAGGTCGTGCCCCAAAAATCATTTCCATTGGATGATCACAACTTTTCAATCTATAGAGGTTTCCGTAATTTGCAGTTTTTCTTTAGATCGGAGGGCTATGATTATCAAATGGAGGGTTTGGATCATGGGGTGGTGCGTACAATTCATTTTGAAAAATACAGGTGGGGCCTACCTCGTTCAAAGATTTGAAGAAATTAATATTTGGGCCCACCAATTGTGGGGTATAGACTAGTTCAAAGATTTGAAGAGATTAATTTTTGGGCCCATCAAAATGATCTTGAAAAATATGGGAGGGTTTGACCCGACCCGTAAGGGTCCGGGTGACACAGGCCAGGTCAAAATGACAGGGGGAAATTTACGGGTCACGAATATTGGACCCGTACCCGGCCCAAGAACTGTACGGACCACATCATAGGTTGATCCAAACTGTCCATGTGATGGAACACAACATCAACAGGTTGTGCCCCAGAAATAATTTCCATACGCTGATCCTAGGCGTCCAATCTATAGAGGTTTCCATAATATGTTGTTCCTCTTACATCGGATGGTTAAGATCACCCTATAGATTTTTTATTACAAAAGCATAAAGGAGGGGGTAAGATTGAAATTATGTAGCTTTCATGGGTGCCTTCGTTAAAAAGCATAAAGGAGGGGATTGGATTGAAATTATGTGGCTTTAACAGGTGCCTTTGTTAGAAAGCATAAAGGAGGGGGTAGGATTGTAAATATGTGGGTTGAATGGATGCCTTTGTTAAAAAAAGTCAAAAAAAAGTGATGTGTAATTCTCACAGATTTTTGGGAGAAATTCAAATAATTCCCTTAGTTTCCATTCCTCTATATATATATATATATAGTAAAAAACCCCGTGCGATGCACGGGCCGACAAAGAACTGTAGGGACCACATCATAGGTTGATCCAAACCGTCAATGTGATGGAACAGAACATCAATAGGTTGTGGCCATAAAATCATTTCCATAGGTTGATCCTAGCCCTCCAATCTATAGAGGTTTCCATAATCTGTTGTACGTCTGAAGATGCCCGGAATTTGTAAATATTTTTTACAGGTGTGATAAATTCGTAAGATCCTCAAAAAATTAATAAAGAAAAGTAGTTTTTTCATAATTGTCATATTTTGATACCTCTTCTTTGTAGTTTTTTCTGTAATTGTCATATCCAGGTACTTGTTGTCCGTAATTTCCCCCCAAAACTTTACAATGATTATTATTGGTAGCTTCTTTCTTTACGTATTACTGCTAGCAACCTTTCAAGAAATAGTATTTCCGTGCAGTTTTTCATCACATCTAATAAGACAAATCTCTGAATACACACAATTGCAAAGGATGGGTGAGACATAGCGTTTGGAGAAGGTGGGTAGCAAATGAAGATTCGAAATTAGGTGTTAATACCACAGATTTTGCAAATAATTCCGAACATTCATACCTTTTTTACCCTCACATAAATAGTATCTACAGATATGTGGGGAGGGGAAAAAAGGGTAAAAATCATCCACATTGACGTGTTAAATGGACAAAATTCTCTCATTTTCTCTTCTGCTATATAGTAGTAGATATGAAAAAAAAATTCCAAAATTTTTTTGTCATGAAAAATGTTTTTCTTACATTCCAAACAGGGCTGGAAAAGTTTCGGGAAAAAATTCTTAAATTTTTGACGTTTTTACCCACAAAAAATTATAACTTGAACCACTCCTATTTACATATTAGTTAGAGGGACATTGAATTGAGGAAAATATCACTAATATCACTCCAAATTAATAATCTTATCATTTTCCTTTGAACTGTGGAAAGAAGAAAATTTTCCAAGAAAAATGTTTCATCCCAAATGTTTTTCTTTCCATCTGCAAAGGAAAACGCATTTCCCCACAACCATTTTTACTTTAGCATTTTAAAGTAAATAGAGCATCTGGTTAATTATGTTTAAAGAAATAAAAGGGAGACATTTTTTTCAGAAAATTGGAATAAATAGCCAAAATCTTACCTTTTTATTTCTTTTATGTAGCTTATGACATGTGTTATGTCCTTTTAAGCATGCTTGGCGTATGTTAATACGGTTTGGATCATCCTATGGTATGGTCTATGTAAGATTTTTTTAGTTTTTTTGAAAAACAGCCTATTCACATTCTCAGTCATCACATGAATGATTTGGGAAATACGGTACTAAGAGTAAAAAATGGATATTTTATACCATCTCATAGGATGATCAAAACCGTCCATCTGATGGGCAACAATTGAGGTCGAAGAATAATTTTTACCAGATTATTCCAACCTTGTGATCTATAGAGGAATTGCATATATGGAAATCTATATACATTGGAGGTCTACCATCTATAGAAGAAGAAGAACCTATTTACATTGTAGTCAGTCATCACATGAACGGTTTGGATCATCCTATGGTATGGTCCATGTAAGATTTTTTTTTTGGGAAATAAGGTACTATAAGGGCCCACATCGTATAAAAGTTTTTAGGGAAAATGACCAAATAGAAGCGGTTTCTACTGAGAATGACATTTCAAAAGGGCTGTTTTCTAAATCACCAAACAGAAGTGATGTTGACTGGTTTGGATGACCATGGGACGGAAATACCCTTAGTTAAAAAACACGGTTTTAACTTTACTCTCTTTCTCTCCCTCTGTTTTTACTCTCTTGATTTTTTTTTTACTTTTTACTTTCTACTGTTTACTCTCTCTCTCTCTCTCTCGCTGCAAATACGAGCGTCGGCGGAGAAATTCCGGCAAGTCTCTCCATCTCTCCGTCTCTCTCTCTCTCTCTCTCTCTCTCTCTATCTCTCGGCCTCTCTGTATCTCTCTCTAGGTAAATCTGAGCGGCAAATCTCAGCGGCAAATCTCAGCGGCAAATCTCACAGGTTGGTAACCCATTTCTCTCACTGTCACTCTCTCCCTTTCAGTCTCTATGTGGTTTTGTCATTTAGGGTTTTGATAAGTCAGTGATTTAGTCGTTTTCTCAGTTAGGGTTATGAAAAATCAGTGGTTTAAACCAATCTCAGTGATTTAATTGATAAATGAGGGATTTGAAGTAACTATTGATGGTTATAATCCCCTAATTTGTTAGAAAGCAGTGGTTTAAACACCTAATTTCTGAGAAATCGGTGGTTTAAACTCCTAATTTCTGAGAAATTATTTGTTGAAACACCTAATTTGTGAGAAATCAGTCGTTTAATTGATAAATAAGGTGTTTGAACTAACTATTGGTGGTTTAAAAACCTAATTTAGGAGAAATTAGTGGTTTAATTGAGAAATGACGCGTTTATTCTCCATAGTGATTTGCTCAACACCCTTGTAATAAAATGAATGGACATGTCATTGCTCTATAGGGGCTGAATTTGTTACAAATCAGTTGTTTAAACCCTTACTTTTTTATGTTAACAGTGATTTAATTGATAAATTAGGGGTTTATTCTCCGTAGTGATTTGGTCAGCACCCTACTAGGCTATTAAAAAATAGAATAGACATTTCAGTGGTATATTGGGTTTGAGTTTGCGAGCAATCAGGTGTTTAAACCCCTAATTTTTCATGTTAACAGTGGTTTAATAGATAAATTAGGGGTTTAATTCTCCTTAGAGATTTGCTCAACACCCTAATAGGCTTCTAAGAAATTAAATGGATATTTGTTAATTTGTTTCCTCACATTGTGTTTGAACAGGTCCACATCTGATTATTTGGATTCATATTCATCTTTTGCATATAATAATCATCTCGTGAAATCATGGTAATGCCTCCTGTTATTCTTTTAAGTGTTGTATTTCTGGTAATGCGCTATATATATCTAATAATGCTTTATTTTCCAGCCGTCTTATGTTACGTCAAGATGCTGCCCCTCCAAGTTTTACGACTTCTTCCAGTCCCTGCAGTTGAGGAATGTACATACTGATATCCTAAGTAGAAGCCCATTTGGAGGCTTGCTTAACCTAGAAGGTGTAAAATTGCACAAGGCAATTTTGACCACCCTCGTGCGATCCTGGATACCCAAGTCCAGGGCATTTAGAGTAGGCGGCATCGTAGTCCCCTTTGAGGTTAAGGATGTAGCATTAGCATTAGGTCTAAGCCTTAAAGGGGATAGAATAAGGATAGACTGGCATTCGACGGAAGAGGTCGAAGGTTGGAGGTTTGGCAGTCCAACGGCAAGATTCGCTGAGATTGCGAAGGTTATTAGGGCAGAGTCCATGTCGGACGAGATTTTATCGATCCAGGCGACAGTCAGACATGTCTTGCTACTCCTCTGCTGCTCTGTGCTTTTTGCACATGCCGACGCCACGGATCACAAGACGAAATCCTGCATTTTCCCCTACTTAGAAGCAGAGACCATCAGAAGAATTGGTTGGGCATACCCTGTCTATGACTTCCTCATAGAGTCATTGGATTCATATTCGAAGAAGGGGATGGGATATATCAACGGTTGTGCTATTCTGCTACAGGTAAAGAGTACATATAGTATGTACCATATAAGTGATATGTAAGTTAAATTTTTGTTCTCTAATCATCGTACGTCTTCATTCCAGGTGTGGCTATTCGAGCATACTACCCTGTGGAAACCTTCAGTTCCAGATGCGCGTCCACGCCTATTGAAGTGGACCTCGAGGATCGATACACGGATGAAGGAGCAGACAACCCTCATTACCCTGATCCGTGATAGGAAGCTAAAGAAGAAGGAGGTGAGACATAAAGCTTCTGTACTCCTCTAGGTCTCACTTATTCTAACCGAAATGAACTATTCGATTTCAGGTTTTGAAGTGCTTACTACCTATTCCTGAAGAAGAGAGTCTCTTATCCATCGTAGCAGATGATGTAGACAATCTCGACGATCATCTTCTTCCTCGAGAAGAGGGACAGCGGCAGTCCGTCGTAGAAGATGATGTCTTAGATGTCGAGAATGTGTTGATCGGAAAACATTCTACTCCGATATCAGTGGTAAGGAACATCACTCTCTTGCTTACATAGGGTCATTGTATTCAAGTTATCTAAATTTCCTTTAATCTTCGTAGGTTTATAAGAGAAAAGGTGTTGGAGACAAGGATCGTCTCCAAGACATTCACATTTCCGAGGAAGAAACGATAGCGTCCCTGAGTCTACTGGTACGGTCTTTATAGTTCATTTTCAATAACTATATATTTCATATGTTATTAACTTCACATTTACGTTTTGCAGAGCAACGTAGCTGTTAAGAGAAGAAGATGGACAAAAAAAGAAACTGATAAGGAAAAGAATAAAGTGGATGGAGAAGAGAAGCCTATCAGCAGGGCTGAATTAAATTTCATAGTGGGGAGGTTAAGACAACTTGAAGATCAAGTAGCTGAGTTGGAAGATGAAGTAGCTGAGTTGAAGAGGAAGCTGGCTGAAGGGGACCAGGAGGCTGAAGGGGAGCAGGAGGCCGAAGGCCAGGATGGAGATGAAGGAGGGGGGGAGGTGATGAAAGGAGGGGATGACCGACAGTTGGTCATCATTCCCAGCCAGGATACACCGGAGGTGGTTGAAGGTGAAGGTCCGGATGGAGGGGACGACCAGCAGTTGGTCATGTTTGGAAGCCAAGACCGACGGGAGGGAATAGAGCCGGTAGTAATTTCCATCCACGACACTCCAGTAAAACCTATGGGTCCGAAAGTTTGGAGTATTGAGAGAGTAGTGAAGCTGGGTTTAAGAAGGAAGAAAGCCTCTAAATACACTAGTTCGCCGTTTAGAGGTATTGGGCGTAAGAAGACGAACAATAAACAGACGGTGACAGAGCCGCAAAACCATCGGTTGCTCGGACCGCTTCTTGCACTTCCGAAAAGGTAAATTGGATTGAAGCTCTTCTGTAATATAGTTATCTACCCTTTGTAAATGCTAAACAATTCGGAGTTTTGCAGCCACCGAGTCATACAGATCAACAACGAGTACATGTGTGCGGAAGACTTGGTTATTCTTAACGACCCCGTAGCGTGGTTAACTTCTCCGGTAAGTGTTTTGGTTATTTTTTCTAATACTGACTTCTTTCAGTAGTGATATTCGTCTCTAATATCTATATGTTATCTTACGTAGCTTATGAACGTATACGGCGAGTATCTGAACGTCCGGGATGAACGGAATAGAAAACCTGGAGAAAGAGCCTGTGTTTCCATCAGCACCTACCTCTACGTAAGAATAAATCGTTTTTCATTCCCAAACTTTCATTTTATAATTTTTTAGGAAGCTTTGAATGTGTTTTGGTCACGAATCACTTTGCTTGTATTGCTTCTGTAGGATTGTATAACTGACAAGGGCTACGCCGGGCCCGACTCCGTTGAGAAGTACGTTTGCCGCTTGAATCAATGCCCGCCGGATACCCTAAAAAGAGTCCTCTTCCCGGTGCATGTCCCTCAGCATTGGATTCTTCTGGTCCTTGATATGGTGGACGAAAAGTTCTACATCTACAACTCCTTGAAAGATGTTAAGTACTGGACAGAGGTTCGACCATTGGTGAGTTCGAGTCTCACCTTCCTTCGTTAAATTTGTAAGTATATAAAACTGTTACCCTGTAATGATTGTTTCATAGGTTCGATACCTGGAGGGGCTATACTTAGAAAAGTGGAAGGTGGACGTAAGTAAGTTTCTAGTGGAAGAACTTGACAAGAGGCCCATACAGAGAAACAGGTACTAAATTTCATTAGAATCAGGGGTTAGGAAACTTAAATTCATTGTGCCTCTTATTTGCGCTCGACGAGCTTGGTCGATGATGTCTTCTTCTTTTGCAGCAATGATTGTGGGTTGTTTGTGCTGAAGGAGATGGATTGCCTGGCACGTGATGTGCCGCCAAAGTTCAGTCAGGCAGAAATCACGGTCATGAGAAGACAACTACTGGAGGATTTTTTAGATGGCCGGTGTGGCACGACTGTCAACTTGTAGGGGCTGTGGTGGTGTTGTTGCAGGTCGACGCTCTCGAGACATATCATTTCGAAATTGTAATGTCTGTAAATTGTAATGTATTATGGTGATTGTCAGACCACTTATTCCATTTCTTCAGTTCCAAATTGTAATGTGTGTAAATTTGTCCATTGTGTAAGGATCAGACAATCTCTTCCATTTTCCAACTCCAATGCAGGTTCAAATCGAATGTAACTTTCATGACCTTGGCATCTAATAATTGGTTGGATTAGGATTTGATTGTTGCGCATGGTCATGAGTTCACATATGCTACTTGCAGTGAGATACACTATTCGAAACAAATTCAATTTTTTTTGTTTTCATGGGGATAGGATGGATGGAAAAGGCTCCAAAATAATGGACATAATGGAGGTGGTCAAACAAATCCAACATAGCACAATAGGGTACATATGATATTTATGTTAGAAAAAAAAAATTTAGTACTGGTCGGAAGTCCGACATTTACTCGGAATTCCGCAGCAAAAAAAAAATTTCTCGGAATTCCGAGAATTATTTTCGGAATTCCGTAGAAAGTATATGCAAATTATGGGTTTTTCACAACCCTGGTCGGAATTCCGAGAGTTTTTTCTCGGAATTCCGCAGTAAACTTCGACTTTTTGGAAACTGCAAAATCTATGTGGTCGGAACTCCGAGAATTATGTTTCGGAATTCCGTAGCAAGTCTGATGGTTTTTAAAAAACTTTCGGAATTCCGAGACATAGTCTCAGAATTCCGACACTTATGTAACCCCTTTTAAACCCTCGAACGTGCTTTTTTTTTCATTTCCCTCTTCTAATCTCCCTTCGTTTTCCGTTCTCTCTGAAAACCGTTTCCAAACCCTAACTCCATTAACCATTCTCCCTTACAATCCGTTCAAATCTAACCCTAATTTATCATCTTCATCCTCCACAACCCTGTTTTTTACCCAAAAACCCATAAAATGCGTCATCCCTGCTAAAACCCCCAATTTCTCTTCCTATTCCTCAATTTCCTCCTCCTTTTGTCAATTTTCTTCCATTCACACTCCTTCTCCTTCCATTTTCTCTTCTTTTTTTTCCACATTCCTCATTTTCTTTGTCATCTCTTCCATTATAATCAATTTCTCTTCCATTTTCTTTCATAATCTCCATTTTCAGAAATCTAAGGTTTCCCATCTTCCGTTTTACCCTCCATTACAACTTCTCTTATTCCCTAACTGTTCTCAAGATGCCTCGAACCAAAAATGTCCAAATCAGAGGTTCTACCCAACGCCAGGACGATGAAGGACCATCGAGGAAGCGGTCTAAGAAAGCTACGGCTCCGGCTCCTGAACCGGAGCTTATTCCAAATTCCTACTTCTCCTCTGCACAAGCGAAGAAGGCATGGCCGAAAATGGCTAATCGTGGTGTCCGCACCGGACGCTTCATAGAGCCCGACGTCCTCAAACACTTCGACCTTAAAGCTCGGTTTGACGCTCTTGGATGGACACAATTTCTTCATCTTGATGAGCTTATCTATCCTAGATTGGTACGTCTTTTCTATGCCAATCTCACAATCAGTCCTACGTACTTCGAAATTGAGTCTCGCGTCAAGAAAACAACGATTCGACTCAATTATCATGAACTTGCTGAGATGCTTGAGATTAGTCCCAATGGTTTTGAGCATTACTTTTGGCCTGGAAATGGGATCCATTCACTTAATGATCTTGATCACGACACTGTGTATGGTCGGATTACCCGGAGTTATAGATCCAACATGATAGTGAAAGCCTCCCATCTCATTCCTGAAGCTAAGATGCTTCACAACTTCATGTTCAGCAACTTCACCCCTCGCGGGGGCATGACCGATGCTCTAAGGCCCTTAGAGGCCTACCTCATCTATTGTATTCTTGAGCGTCGCAAGGTTTGCCTACCCTATATCATCTTCCGTTTTATGTTCCAAACACTTAAGCGGTCCAGAGCCTCCTTGCCATATGGCATGCTCCTTACGTGTATCTTCCGCAACTTTGGCATTGCTCTGGATAGTGAGGCGACCATCATTCCTACCGCTCCATTTGATGATAAGTCTTTCCGGCGCATGGCTCTAAACAAAGAAGTAGTTGAAGTTGCAGCTGGAGAAGAAGACGAAGAAGGAGAAGAAGAAGGAGAGGAAGAAGAAGAAGAAGAAGATGAAGAAGAAGAGGCGGATCAGGATACTGAGGCACCTGTGGCACCACGGGCATCTCAGGATTTCACCGCTATGCAGGAGGCCCTTCAGCTATCCATGGCTTCTCAGTTTGAGAAGCTCACTACTCACGTTGACAGGGAGATGACCAGTCGCTTCGAAACGCTCACTACTCACGTTGACACGGAGATGGCCAGTCGCTTCCAGGCGCTCAGTACTCACGTTGACACGGAGATGGGTAGTCGCTTTCAGACTCTTACTACACACATTGATGAACAGTGGACCACCTATTACCAGTACCTCTCCGGTGGTCAGTGGGGTCAGCAGCCTGCCAGTTCCTCATATCCTCCACCACCACCTCCAGAGCAGTAGATGGCTTCAGTTCTCCGATGATGATGGATACTTTTTTGCTCAGACGCTTTATATATACTGACATAAGATGTATTAAGCTTATCTTCTTGGATGATAATTTGGATAATGTAGTTCGTATGCTGGCCAAGCACCTGATAGGTAGATTCTGTGATCAGTCGCTTTCAGGTTTTGACAATTGTAAGTGCTCCTTTGCTTCGTAAAAAAAAAATTCTCATTAATTATAGCACCCCATTACAGAAAACATACATGTACTCCAAAAATACATACAATTATTCCAAAAAATGTTTATGAATTCCAAAAAATGCCGGGCCTGCAATTCATACTTACAGAAAAAACGGAGGCAGGCAGGATAGACCAGGCCTGCAATAAAATTTGCACGAATCGATTAACGCCAGCACGGGTTGTATCGAGGACTAGTAAAAAAAACATGTTAGATTGATCATACCTGTTCTCCATTGGTGCGGAAGGCCCGATTGGAGCCTCGTTTTGCTGACGATTTACGATGGGAGGATTCTTGCACGATCTCTTATTATGTCCAAGTTGCCCGCAGGTACCGCACTTATGATGCACTCCTCTTTCCAGTCCTCTCTCCACTCTGACTTTTTTTGGTCGCCCTGGCTGTCGTCTTACTTTTGGCGGCAATACCAACGGCAAAGTATGGGAAGGATCTGGCCATTGCGATCGATCTAACGTGGGATAAACTACTCCATCATAAGTCTTCCGATATGCATCGGCCAGATACCAATCCTGGCAGTAACAGTATGGATCTTGGTGGTTTAGTCCCATGGCTGCTATCGCATGCCCGCACGGAATTCCCATCGTTTGGAACATACGACACGTACATGTTTGCTTAGCTAAGTCCACCTGGTCAACGTGATACCTGGACGTTACTTGAAATTCGGTCCAACTACACTGCCACGGCGTATAGGCACCTGCTTCTTTACGTGCTTCCGCCAACCAGGATTCCGCTTTTGGTGTCAAACGAGTCGTCCATTTGCTACATGTCTTCTGACGGAACTGAAAGAAGTCGCAAACTTTCCATCTTGTGTGTTCGACAAGTGCTGCAATTGGCAACTCCCTTGCTCCCTTTAAAACGGCATTGAAGCACTCAGCTGCGTTAGTTGTCAACACATTATATCTGCATCCCTCAAAATACGCGCTCGCCCAATTTTCTTTAGGAATGTCCGATATCCATTGGTGTGCTCTTTTACTCTGACTTTTAATACTCTCCATCGCATCCTTAAAAGCACCCTCCCTTAGGGAATATGCAGCTGTCATAAAGAGTTTCCGGAGCTTTTCATTTTTAAAGGTTGAATGGAAGTTGGCACTGAGGTGATGGATGCAATAGCTATGGTGTGACCTGGGCAAAGCTTCAGTTACGGCTCTAGGCAACCCCTTCATCCGGTCCGACCCAATCGTGATGACATCTCGACCCTCTGAAATGAAATTATGACGGAACAAATGCAGAAACCATACCCAGCTTTCATACGTCTCAGCCTCGACTACTGCAAATGCTAGCGGGAATAACCCACCGTTGCCGTCTATCCCAGTTGCGGCTAGTAGAGTCCCCCTGTACTTCCCCCGCAAATGGGTCCCGTCAATTAGGGCGAGGGGCCTAACTGTTCGGTTGAATGCAAGTATGCTAGGGCCAAATGACCAAAATAAACGGGCGAAAGTATCATCCCCTCTTGGCCGTAACTCTCGGGATCGGGACAACCGTATTATTGTGCCATGATTCCTTCTTACCAACTCCTCAGTATACGCAGGCAGGATGCGGTAAGACGCCTCGGCATTTCCGCACTTAATTTCGTGTATAAGCTCCTTCGCCATGTGGGCTTTTCGATAGGACAATGTTATACCCCACTGGACCTTGATGTACTCTCTTATCAAAGTAGCCTTGACGTCTTCTGGCCGGGGGAATAAGGCTACACAATTTTCAGCAGCCCATTTTGCAGTGACCATGGGATGATCGTTCCCTTTCACTGTGCCTGAGCATGTGTGTTGGGGGATAAATGTTTTTACCTTAACATAATCTGTGTAAGTGGTCCCTGTGATACGCCACGGGCAACTACGCTCCTTGCATCTAACGCCATACTTTGTGGGATTTTTCTCCTGTGGGACAAACACAAAATGATGCTGGATTGCATAGTCTCTGACTTTCTTTTCAAAGACTTTAAGATTTGGGAACATTGCCCCAACCGTGAACTCCTCAAGTCGCACAATCTCATTTACTTCATCAGCCCCTACAACCATTTCATCTGCTTCCATCGGCTGTCTTTCATACATATTTCCCAAAGCATTGCCTAGATAATTAGTAGGTTCATCCTGCTCATCACCCATGTCCTCACTGTCACTGAAGTCCTCTTCATCATCACCAAAGTCATCATCATCGTTATTACTGCCATCGTTCGGTCTAATCAATTCATTAGCATGAACATCACCTCCAAAATTCCTAGACAACTCCTCCTCGTATTGGCTTGGGTGGGTTGTCTCAAACTCGGTCTCAGTGGTGTCGGTCTCATTAAAATTGGGATCATCAAAATCCTGATTCAAGTCCACTTCGTAGCTGCACATCGGGTAGCAATTAGAGATAAAATATTCGATTCATAAATGAAAGGAAGGAATATGAATAGCACTCAACAATTGCTCTCTACTATAATTTACCGATGTATGTTATGACTACTGCTATGTCTTCTTTTTTTTCCTTCTCGAGCAACGACCGATGGACTCGGTAATGCAGGGACAGAATTAATTTTCGGCCTCGAAGCGTCTGCAAATGAGGTTGGGATCGTTGCGACACCAACATTCCGGTAAGAAATATGATCTTCATAAACTTCACTTAAGTTGGCGTGACATCTGCGCAAAGGTGAGTAACAATAAAAGGAAGGCAATTTCACAAATGGATTGTAAACAATCAACTATTTTACCTATCACTCGTATATCTATCACCACATCTTCCTTCATCAAGAGGATCTCCACACCGATACAGCAGACCGACATCCGTAGGGTGAGGAGAATTGTTTCCTCCAAAATTGTACTCTTTAGTTACATACAAGCTCAGAGAATTAATAACCGTACTATCAAAAAGCATCATCACCAGATCAAGGTCGTTATCATCTCGAATATCGTATAAGATGATCTGATATGGGTCTAAAATATATCGACACTTGATGGATAAAGAAACATTACTTCGATTAGTCCCAATTTTCCTGTGAATTAGAGTGTCAAATTCTCTAAATTTTATTTTCTGACCCACAATTAATGGCAACTTCTTCCCTCCTACGTATTCAAATGATACCGCATCCTTTACAAAGCCGTCGACGTGTAAGATAAAAGAAGCTCTTCGTTCTACTGTTCTCCTGTTTACACAAAATTAAACCATTGTCAAAATAACCAATTCAAAAAAAAACCATTCCAATTAACAAGTAAAGCACCCATTTTTGAATTATGCACAACTTCAACCATTGCTAAGTCTCCATAAAACAACATAAACCACTACTAAGACCTACTAAGTCATGACAAGGAAATATGAACCACTACTTACCCCATATAAAGCACTTAGAAACACTATAAACCACTGTTAAGCCAATATAAACCACTGTTAAGCCAATATAAACCACTTATAAACACTTTAAACCAATGGTTATCCTAAATAAACAACTTATAAACACTCTAAAACCACTGCTAACTCTATATAAACTACTTATAAACACTCTAAACCACTGATAGGGTTATATAAAGCAGTTGTAAAAACTCTAAACCACTGATAAACCTATATAAACCACTTATAAACAGTATAAACTACTTCTTACCCTGTATAAACCATGTATAAACACTCTAAACCACTGATAAGCCTACATAAACCACTTATAAACAGTATAAACCACTGATAGGCTTATATAAACCACTGATAGGCTTATATAAACCACTGTTTACTTTATATAAAGCAGTTGTAAAAACTCTAAACCACTGATAAACCTATATAAACCACTTTTAAACAGTATAAACTACTTCTTACCCTGTATAAACCATGTATAAACACTCTAAACCACTGATAAGCCTACATAAACCACTTATAAACAGTCTAAACCACTGATAGACTTATATAAACCACTGTTTACCTTATATAAAGCAGTTGTAAAAACTCTAAACCACTGATAAACCTATATAAACCACTTATAAACACTATAAACTACTTCTTACCTTGTATAAACCATGTATAAACATTCTAAACCACTGATAAGCCTACATAAACCAGTTATAAACAGTCTAAACCACTGATAGGCTTATATAAACCACTGTTTACCCTATATAAACAAGTTGTAAAAACTCTAAACCACTGATAAACCTATATAAACTACTTATAAACAGTATAAACTACTTCTTACCCTGTATAAACCATGTATAAACACTCTAAACCACTGATAAGCCTACATAAACCACTTATAAACAGTCTAAACCACTGATAGGCTTATATAAACTACTGATAGGCTTATATAAACCACTGTTTACCTTATATAAAGCAGTTGTAAAAACTCTGAACCACTGATAAACCTATATAAACCACTTATAAACACTATAAACTACTTCTTACCATGTATAAACCATCTATAAACACTCTAAACCACTGATAAGCCTATATAAACCACTTATAAACAGTCTAAACCACTGATAGGCCTATATAAACCACTGTTTACCTTATATAAACCAGTTGTAAAAACTTAAACCACTGATAAACCTATATAAACCACTTATAAACAGTATAAAATACTTCTTACCCTGTATAAACCATGTATAAGTACTTTAAACCACTGATAAGCCTACATAAACCACTTATAAACAGTCTAAACCACTGATAGGCTTATATAAACCACTGTTTACCCTATATAAACCAGTTGTAAACAATCTAAACCACTGATAAGCCTATATAAACCACTTATAAACACTATAAACTACTTCTTACCCTGTATAAATCATTTATAAACATTTTAAACCATTGTTAATCCTTATAAACCAATTATAAACACTCTAAACCACTGGTAACCCTTAATAAACCACTACTTACGATTATAAACCACTACGGATGAATCTTACCCAAAGAACCTATATAAACCACTTATAAACACCCACTTGAGTACTGGTTTATGGTAGTGAAATACTGGTTTAACTTAAGAAATTAGTGGATTACAGTAAAATAACAACGATTATAAAGTGTTTAAAGTAATTTAAATAAGATTAAATAGTGATTGAAGGCTTTCTGCAATAGAAGACAGTAGTTTAACATGAAAAACTTTCATTCAAGTTTATAAACATGCCTTATAATGGAAAGAGAAGGGAGAGGGGTACCTTTCCATTCAATGGAAGCTTTCTGCAATGGAATGGTGGTTTCTAGTGAACATTTTTAAGATTTCCAAATCTAATAACGTTTTTTTCCAATATTTGTTGAAAATGGAAGCGTTGTGCAATGCAATGAAGGGTTAGGAAGGCTTTCACATCTAAAAATGAGGTTTTTAGCATTAGAATGGAGCTTTTGGCATCTAACAATGGAGGTTTTTGGGTTTCAAAAATGGAGGTTTTTGGGTTTTTCATACGTACGTTTTTTTGGTAGGTGGGAGGAAGAAGAAGAAGAGGGAAAAAGGTGGGTTTTGGGATTTGTTTTCTCCTAAATGTAATCATTTCAAATAGGTGATTTGATAGGGAGAGAGAGAGAGAGAGAGAGAGAGAGTCAAGGGCATTTTAGTCATATGCACTCTTGATTGGCGATTTAGAAAACAGCCCTCTTGAAATGTCATAGTCAGAAGAAACCCCTTCTATTTGGTCATTTTCCCAAGTTTTTATTTTATGAATTTTTATTCATCTGAATTCTGATACACAAGGATAAGATGGGAATTGCGAAATTAAAGTAGGAGCTAACCGTAAAAAAGCAAGCAGAAGACACAAAACAAACAAAAATTCATCATGATGAAGTGGGCCCCACGGGATGGGATTTAATTTCTGCAGACTGAAAGTCAGAGAGAGAAGAGGCCAATTTCGAGAGAAAAGCAGCGAAAGTAAAAAAAAAAATCTTTGACTCTTGCCGAGAATTTAGCCGAGAAATTAGGCGAGAAATTCCCGTCTATTTTGTCTCTCTCTTTGCCGAGAAATTAGCCGTATTTTTTTTGCCGTCTATTTTTTCCTTCTCTGACGAAGGGGAGGCTGACACGTAAGGGAAGCTTCTTTTATTTTTATTTTCAAATAAGCGAAAACATAGGAAATATATGTTTTAGAGGAAGTGGAGGCTGATACGATAGCATGATGAACAGTAAAATACCCTTCCCTCTTTAATAGAACTAGTAAAAAACGACAAAGAACTGTACGGACCACATCATAGGTTGATCCAAACCGTCCATGTGATGGAACACAACATAAATAGGTTGTGCCCCAAAAATCATTTCCATAGGCTGATCTTAGCCCTCCAATCTATAGATGTTTCCATAATTCCTCTTAAATCGGATGGTTAAGATCACCCTATAGATTTTTTATTAAAAAACCATAAAGGAGGGGGGTAAAATTGAAATTATATGGCTTTAATGGGTGCCTTTGTTAAAAGCATAAAGGAGGGGGTAGGATTGAAAATATGTGAGTTGAATGGGTGCATTTGTTAAAAAAAGTCAAAAAAAGTTATGTGTAATTCTCATATAATTTTCAAAAAAATCAAAAAATTCACTTCTTTTCCTCCCAGCTTATAGTAGTAGATATATATATACTAGTTGGAGACCCTGCGATGCACGGGAAAAAAAAGGTAAATGTTAAGTTAAAAAATGTGTCCAAAAATTGTAGAGAAAAGAAAATGCATGTAAATGATTCAAAAAGAGAAACTAAGTTAAAAAATTTGAATGATACAAGTAAAGAAGAATTTCAGGGAAACCCATATTCAGAAAGTAAATTCATAGGGAGAAATAAATTTTCATCTCGACCACTAAAAACTCTCTTCACCCATTTCTTAGCGTTACATCTCCATGGTTGCTAAGAGTGACCGCAAAGGGTCAAACAAAAAGTACTATGCAGTATGCACGCATGAAACAAACATGCTTCACAATCTACCATAGGAGGATGGCGTGGAATATTATTAAAGAACCTAAAAATTACAATCAAGAATCAATTGCCAAAGCAAAGAACACACTCTATAGTTTTATGAAGATTAAAACTCGTGTTCGTCAAAACCTTCGAAATAAAAAAGCCATTACATAGCAAATCAACACTTTCATCTACAAATATAAATATGAAACAATTATCAAAACACCCATCCATTGTAATAAAAAGGAAAAATACCCATCCATTGTAAAAAAAAAACCCCAGCAAGGTAGAGTGATTTAGGAATGTGTATGTACTCCAACAGTCCATCCTAACACTAATGAGATGCAACTTTTTACGTAGAAGTGAGCGGGATCAAACCTCCAACATGTAGATTGTCACACACACAGCTCTTCTAAGTTGCTCAATTACGACGACCTGTGGATGACAAATGAAAGAATTACCATTTCATTCTTTTAGGTAATTTAATTCCTCAATTTTTGAAACAGTGATATGTACCAATCTCAAATAGTTTACATATGCAGGTGTATCTAGTGAATAAAAGGAAGAAGAGAGATTACCCTGATAAATAAAGTAGCATAAGATGCTAACACTGTAAGCTATATACCATGCTTGAGAGGAATAAATAAAACAAAGAAGAGACAGTTGTTAGCTGTTAGCCCACTCAGGAGAGGACCCAGATAAATACAATTGCAGTAAAGGACATAAGGGGCTACACCCATGTCTAAAAGAGTGTTAGCAAAGTGGCCATAAGGGGTTATACATTGTTGGGAATACCAAAAAGTCATGAAAACCTTAACATTAAAGACGACGCAATTTCGGCAGCTACATCTGCTGAAACAAATTAAATTTAGAGATTTATGGTTGTGGCATTCATTTGATGGCAAAATCATGCAGGGAAAGAAAAATGGGACCTAAATATCCAAATTTAAGAGAAAACCCCTGCAAACATGACTCAGATGCCACACTAAACCATTCACATCATAAGAAAGAAAATATTTGACCCATAGTGAAAAATTACAGATATGGAAAACACCCTCTGGGAAAATACTCACTAATTTTGTTCCCCCTTTTGCTCTCTTCAACAAAAGAGTATACCTACAAAAAATTGAAACCCGTCTCAAATAATTAAAAAGAAAACCTATAAAGAAAAGGAAATTCATGAAGTTGCCACATGGCCAAATTTCATGTATGTAGAGATGATTTGAATCATTTGCTTAAAAATTAGTTCAATAGCAAGAATCACTTGAAACTTAAGTGAAAGAATGAGTCTTAATAGGAAATGCATGCAACTGTAGAATCCTCTCTCATTTGATACAGAATAGGCAGAGCACTTGAAAGTTGGGAAATGCCTCACTAAGAAATCCATGCAACTATAACAAACAATCACTTATGCGTACAAAAAGAAAGCATTACCAACCATAGAATCCTCTCTCCTTTGATGGTATCATCTCTCCAGTCCCTTCTCCATCTCCCCAATGAATTTAGATGCATCAAGAAATACACTAAGATTGCATGCTATTCTTTTATTCCTTTTCCCAAATATTAATGTCAACTTGAAGTTTTTTGTCATTGCTGTGAACATTATACACTGCAAATTTGAGCAACCAGAAATGGCCATGATGAGTCATCTCTTCCAAAATCTGATGAAGTTTGACAAAAATACTGAACCATAAGTGAATGGATGCATGGAGTGATTTGACTTACCTGCAAATTACTCTACCAAAAGCAGAGCCGTAGCAGCAAAGCCAAGACCAGGCTATCATGGCATGAGTCTATGAAATATTACCATGGAAAGCATCTTAAGTTGCAATAAAAGCTTGGGAGGTAGTGTCCTAGTCTTACCAACCCATGTAAAAATTTTGGAACCACAAAGCACCAGAAATACACAAACTTCTTATCTCGTATTGAGACACCCAAAAAACTATTTTGTCCATTTCTACCAATGGAGATCTGTAGAAACAGGGAAAAAAGTTTCTTAGACATTGAATTACCATCTTTACCAATGAACTAAAAGGAATGAATTAACGAAGGATTGATGTTTTTAAAATGTCATTAGAGTTGAGAATTACCGATAAATGAAGAGCAAAAAACAATAAAAATAAATATATTTTTTGTGCGAAGGAGAAAGTGCCAAAGCCTCTGATACAAAAAATGAAATGAAAAGAAAATATATAGCTTTATTACCTGATGCAAAATCCGTGGGCAAAAAAGAGAGCAAGAGGTTGTTGCTTACATCTTACACTCATGTCACTGTGATCCTTCCCCGATCTCATCCTGCATTGGAGGAAATTCCGAAGTAGATATTAGGGCTTCTATTCTTTCATTGATGAACAAAACTTGGCTTCAGTTCATTGATTTACCTTGGTGTTCTTTCCAATCCTGATACAACCAAGTCAAATATGGGGATTTTAAATTACTTAAAAAGCACCCCAAATATCTTCTGTAGAGGAAATTTGAGTGAGATTTGGGGATGCTACAGAATTCCTTCATTCCACTCAATATTCGATCATTAGAAAAACCCACTGTTCCATCTTCGTCTGCAAGAGAGTGCCCACGAATCGAACTGCTCCATAGCTACCTACAGAAAAACACCAACTAAAAACCCTAAAATAAAAAACTCATAGCAGTCCATCTACAGAAAAAACCCAAAAAAAAAAAAAAAAAAAAAAAAAAAAAAAAAAAAAAAAACTAAAAATAATACCCTTTACCAATCAGTTCGTGACTCGTTACTATCGTTGGCCAAGCGACCTTGCGATCCACTTCCAGCCAGATTAGTCAGAGATCGATACTGGCCAGCGCCTCTTTCTGAGATCAATCGCAGCAAAAGAAGGGTTTGAATAAGAGAGCAGTTGGGAAAGGGCGAGAGAGAGATTGATTAATAATGGAGAGAGAGAGAGAGAGAGAGAGAGAGAGAGAGAGAGAGAGGTTTTATTTTTCTTTTGCCGTTTAACTTGCGAGCGGGATAGAAGAGGGGCTGCCATTAATCAATATTTATTTATGGAGGCGTATTTGTAAAAGAAGCAACTTTTGGAATTCCTGGCGTGTAAAACGGGATTAAAACAGGATGCTTAAAACGCCATGCTGTAAATCAGAGACAAAAGGAGAAAGAATCCGTTTCTCTCGCCCTATTAAGTAGGAGAGAATGAAGAGCGTTGTGCAAGACCTTTGAAGCGTTTCTCTCCCTATGTTGTAAATCTCCCAATGTTGGAATTTTAGGGGACATAGAAAGAAGAAGAAGACATGAGGAGAGAGAGAGAGAGAGAGAGAGTTTAAGGGCATAGGAGGTATTTTCACTTAGATGTGTTGGAATTTTAGGGCATAAGAGGTATTTATCTGTTTAGGGATGATGTGTAATTCTCATATAATTTTCAAAAAAATCAAAAAATTCACTTCTTTTCCTCCCAGCTTATATATATATATATATATATATATATATATATATATATATATATATATATATATATATAGCTTCAGCTACACAATTTAGGACACACCAATATATTTTGTGGCTATGTTTGAGCCTGATCCGGTACAATTTTGTACCATATGATATTAGTCCAAATTAGATTCGATGGATCGAACTATTGTGCCTAGGTCTTGAACATTGAAGTTTGGACCTTTTAGATCCATCGGACCGTCTACTCCACCGACACTTCTACTAAATATGTGAAAATACCATCCTAGAAGATAATGCCATACACAGTATATCACCACGTTTCAGCGCACGCCATTATCTTTGCCAGATATTGTGTGGTTGTCATATTTATTAGTGACACTGAATATATCCTCAATTTCAAGGTCATTTTCCCTATAAAACAAGGCCCCTTATCCTACCTCTATCTAAACCTTTTCTAGTTTCTTTGGATAGCCACCATGACCAAACTCCAAACCAAGCATTTTTAGTATCACGGTCCGTTGCCATCAACACCATAGAAGTTGAGAGGCTATGGTAGGGCCATTCCATACGAGGTTCTTGTAATGATCCAACTCCAGAAATAGTCCTTACCAAATAACATTATGGAATCGGTGATACAGGAAAAGAAAACGTGGGGATGTTGCAAGCAAGCCTGATTTCTAGTGGTCTACTTCCATGCATGGTTGTCTCAATTGGCAACTCGATCAACTTGGAGGTAATCATAAAATATTCATCCATTATTTGTATGTGTATGCATATTTATATGTTTGTGTCTTGATGTATGCCTGTATGTTTGCTCATACATTTATGAGTGCCCATTTTATCCTTATATTACCTAATTAGATAATGTTTACTTTTCCTAAGAAGGGACAAATTCTTAAATATCTCTCCCTATCAATAATCATTTGGAATATATATATATATATATATATATATATATATATATATATATATCTCTAAAATAAAGATAAAAATGCAACGGGAAGGAAGAAACACCGCAAATAGTCATCTTTCTCCTCCTCAAAGAGTCGTCTTTGTCCGCTGTTTCAGAACAAAGGCTCCTTTGAAAAAAGTGGCTCTCCAAGGGGGGAATTGCTTTGTAAAAATAAAAGATAGGTAACCGGATACATAAGTCCCTTTAACCCTTTGAGTTAAAGGATCGCTAAGGGGGGTGAATTTATTGTGAAGCGGGGTGAATTATCAGTGCCCTTTCACTTTCGTCTGTATTTTCCAAACAAATTCCTGTTTTGGAAGTGTTTTCAAGTCCTTTATGAGATGACCTAATTATTGCTAGTCCCACGCCACACGAAAATCAAATCCATAAGATAGATCAACTTATATCACCTATGATCGAAAAAATTTCTTTATGGAAGTTGGAGCAGGCGGTTGTTTATGGAGATTTGGTTCTAGAAAAAATTCTTAAGAGGATGAGGACAATGACTTATGATGAAGAGAGGGCTTTTTTCAATGACCCAACCGATAAAGAGATGTCGGGAGATCTTCTCCGGAAGCAATGGAAACTATTTAAGCTAAAGACCCAAGGTTGCCCTTGGAAACTTTATAGCCTCTATGGGACACACACGGTCAAAGACACCCACTCGTCGTTGCATAAACATCCTTTCTACTAACTAATCTTGAACGAAGAAAGAGTGGTGAGGAGGCAGAACTGGGAAGCTAACAAGGTGGTGGGCATCCAGCTGGTGGGGGAAATGATTGCTAGCAGAAAATTTCCTGGATTCTTGGATCGGATTCCGGAGGATCTCCTCATTGAAATGTCGGATTTCCATTACCAGCACATCCTGGAGGACTTGGAGAACTGCTCGGCATAGGTGAGGCGTCTAAAGATGAGTTGCTGCTAGAATTTTCTGAAAGTAGGGTGGTTTCCATAGCGTTAGGGACATTGTCAGAATCTTAGGTCTTTTTGGTAACATAAGTACACTTGCGGAGGTTTAGACGTAGTCTTTGGGTATTCGAGGTCATACTTTAGGATACCTTTTGTTCTTTTTGGTAACATAAGAAAAATAGCTAATGATTTTTCTTTTCATAGAATTGGCGGATAGTGCCATTTTATTTTGTGATCATTTGAAGAGCCAAATGAGAATTTCATTTCATCATGATTTCCTGACGTCTTTGCTGTAGATTTCCTTTATAGCTGATTATAGTGTTTTAATTTCGTAAAAAAAAGGGGTAGCATTTTCATGATATATGATGAGTGAATAATATTCTTAATTCAATAGTTATACATTTTTGTGTCTTATTAGTTCATCAAGCCTTGAGTGAATGGGCTAAAATTGATCTGTTGTTTGTATTCCTTTTTGTTATTTCAATAGTTAACCACCGTAACCTTGGTCTTTGTAAAGCTCAAGATGAATAGAGAAGGTGTAAAATTTGTGTGCCTTGTTGATCCGTTTAACATACTACTTGTGGTGGCACGAAGTTTACAAGCTCCAGTTGGTAGGAAATAGCTATAGTTTTGATAAATACATGAAATTGGCTTGTTCTTAAATGGATATATACTTTATTACAACAACTTTATCACATAATCTGCATGCTAACTGACCTGACTTTAAGTTCGCACTAGGTGAAATGCTTAAAACATTAGCCATAATTAAGAGACATTTATAGAAATATTGGCTTGTGTTCTTGACTCCATATGTGTAGAGGACTACTTGAATGGATTTTAGGTTGCTTGAATGACAAATTCTTCAATTGGATAGATGGATTGATGATTTGGGAGGGTATATCTGACCTATTATATTCAATTTGTTCCATGATTGTTGTGAATTACAATTATATGTGATTTCCTTTCTATTAACTTGTTCCAATTTAATCATCCATGGTATGTCATGATAATATGTTTATATTGTCTGTCTAAAGTATTACCCTTCTTCATTCTATAGAAATGAATGGTTTAGACCATTGATTTTATTCTATCTTATCCGCATTCTCTTTTGCAAACAGATTATGTTCAATTAGAGTTAGTTCCATTTCATTTGTTTTCTAAAACTAGTTATCATTTGTCATTTAAGGTAGATGATGTTTACATTTTTTTTGAAATCTGTATCAATATTTAAACTTTAGGGGTCTGAGGAAAATGTGTCTATTTGATGATTATTGGTCAGTTGTACATTTCATTGAAATCATGTGTTTACTTTTCTTTAGGAACTTGAGGCATGTTTTGGGTGTTCCATGTATTTCATTTTCAGGAGGTTTTTCAGAAGAATATAAACGCATGTGTATACTCAATGGATTGGATAACAGGTGGTAGTTATCAAAATAGAGCAATATTTACTCTAACTTTCATAATGATGTTATTATATCTTAGGCAATCATATGTAATATGTTCATCTTTTTAAAGGTAATTGTAACCATCCTCGAATTCTTAGTTGTCCTATGAAGTCTACTTTGGTTTAGGATTTTTCCAAGAAATCTGTTAGTCTTTCCAATATGTTTAGGCAATGAAAGAGTCATCTAGAGCCCCCTATAGGAGACATGGTTTGTCTCTATAGTAAGTTACTCTTTAGGAGACAAGTCCTGTCTCATTAGAAAAGTACCCTCCTTTAGGAGACTATCCAAGTCTCATTACTTGCACCCCTAACTAAGTTAAAGACTAGCTTAGTCTTTTAGTTGCCCTATGCTATTTATCATTGTAAGGGCAATGATAGGGATACTTGGAGCCCATCCCTGTGTCTAGGAGACTTGCTCAGTCTCACTAGCACCCTTCTTTGTCTCCTCTTCTTCTAGGAGACTTGCTTTAGTCTAGTTAGCACTTCCTTTAGAGCTTATAGACTACGAGTTAGCCCCATAGAATAGGAGTCTACCCTCTAGTTAGGAGTCAGTTCTTCAGTAGGATTCTGTCCTACTATCGTAGAGAGTTAGGATTTTGTCCTACTTTCATAGAGTCATAGGATTCTGTCCTATTGTCATAGAGTCATAGGATTCTGTCATGCCCTTGCAAAGTTTAGGAGCCTGTCCTACCCTTGCAGACTTTAGGAGTCTGTCATACCCTTGCAGAGTTTAGGAGTCTATCCTACCTTGACAGACTTTAGGAGTCTGTCCTACCCTTATAAAGTATAGGAGTTTGTCCTTTCTTTTAGGAGTCTGTTCCGTGATTCAAACCTGAATTCCCAAGATCTAGAGCTTAGCCTCAATATCCAACTCTGGAATTCGAAGGATGAGGAACAATGTAAGCGAAAAAAAAATCTAAACTAGTGTAGACACCCCATTTTGACCGTGCCCTGCACCTCCATGTTTTGTGCGCAACCTCATCAAACCAGTGAGTTAGGGTCCCAAATTGTACCCTAAGCTAGGTTAGGATTCCCCATAAGTGCCTGTAAAATTTCATCGAGATCCGAGTACGTTTGATCAGTGAACGGATCAAGGCAGTGGTCGTAGTTCAAATCTGGAAGGGGGCTGATTGATCCGAAGGGGGGGTGTCCTTTTGAAAAAAAAGCCGAGGTTTTGCCTTCTGTCTAATAAGACAAAGCGGGAGAGGTGCGCCTAGTAATTCGCGCGCCTTATCACTTGGAAGTGCCGTTATCAACATTTTTTTTTAAATATATAAAAAAAAAATCAGAAATGAAGAAAGGACTGTTCATTTTTCTTGTGAAAACAGCAGAGAGAGAGAGAAGAGAGAAAACCTTGGGTTTTTAGCCGCCGGTCATCTTCTCCGGCCGATCCATCTCCGGTCTATCCCCGGCCGATCAATCCTTCATCTCTTTCTCCGATCGTCGGCTCCGATCTCCTTCCTTTTTCTTCTCCGGCAGAGATCCCTCTCCGATCCTCCGCTCCGGTCATTCCTCTCCTCCTCCGGCCGATCGATCTTCCGTCGATCATCTTTTCCGATCGGATTCTCTGATCCGATCCTTCGGATCTCCGGCCACAACCGCCACCCCTGCTCCTCTTCCTTCTTCTCCGATCCTCCTCCGATCATTCTACACCGCCACCTCTCCATCCCAGTCCCCCAATTCCTCTTCTTCTTTTTCTTCTGCTATTCTTCCTCCACCGGCCTTTTCTTCATTTCTGCCCATTTCTCTCACCTCCAAGCCGGCCGATCATTGCTGGATTCTCAGATCTGAGATCTGAAATCTCAGATCTGAGATCTGAAATCTCAGATCTGAGATCGCAGATGAGAAGGGAGATGAGACAGAGAGAGAGGTCTAAAAAGACAGAAGCAGAGAGAGAGAAAGAAAGAGAGAGAGGGAGATCTGAGGAGAAAAATCTCAAGTCCTTCAAATCTTCGTTCATTTCATCATCTTCTCCGGCAAGCTTGCCGGATCTCCGGCCGAGAATTTCCCTCATTTTAAACCCCCTTCTCCATTATTTTCCCTACCTCCAAGCTCCGGCTTGCGTTGTCTTTCCATTTGCTTCTTTGTTTTCTTGTTTAAACCTCGTTCAAAACCCTCAGCCATTTTCTTTTCCGATCAGAATCCGATTGTTTCTCCGATCGCCGACAATACTCCGGCCACCTCTCCAATCAGTTTGTTTGTCTAGATCTTGATCTTCACAGTCCAGTTAGAGATCAGATTTAGCTATTTTAAATCCTCAAATCTCAGATCCATCCACTTTTTGTGTTTAAAACCCCATATCCATTTTCCCTAGCCTTGAAACCCTAGATTCAAGACCTCAAAGCTAAGATCTCTAGTTTTCTGATTTCCGATCTTCAATTTTCTTTACTCAAGCATTGGATTTGAGTGCACATAGTTCAGATCTGAGCATGTAAAAAAGCTTTGCCGTGGTGGTCATCGAATACAAGATTCTGCAGCTCAAGGGGAAGGAGATCGAAGCATTCATCATCTGCTGGTGTATTTGCTCATAAATTTTCATTCTCTATTAAGGAAAAGAGGTATTATGTCTTTTAAATTACTTTTAATTTGTTCTCTTCATTTGCTGTTCATCGTAATATATAGATCTGTTAGATTTTGAGCATTTGGATGGTTCTCATAACTTGATTGAAATATGATTGTATTTTCTGTGTGGAGCTTATAGCTATCATTTCAAGATCTGCAATAATTTTCCATTTATAACTTGCTCATGAAGTGAGAACCTGTTAGAAATTTTGGAAGCCCTGTTTAAGTGTATCAATAATTGTCCCTTTTAGGCTAGATGAGATATCATAAGATTGCATCTCCCTTGGACTTCAAGATAAATTTGTATTGCTAATGACAATCCAAGTTCTGAATTCATGTGGTAGTTACTCACTGTTAGATATGTGGATGGAATTTTGTGAGCTGCGAGATTCACTTAATATTAGTAGGCTGTAGCTCTATTTGAAAAGCTGTGAAAAGTCACTTGTAATTTGGTGAGTCCATCACTTTAAAGCACAAGTTAATGATATTATTTATTGTTGAACATGTTTGTAGTTGACTCTGAAGTGTTTAATATCATTTTTTTATTTCATTAGGCTACCCAGCGGCTGGTCTGGGCTAATTAATTTTATTTTAAATAAATTGTTTAATTGAAGAAGGAAATCAGATGATTTGCACTGTTCGATGTCCTTGACACGAATATCGTCTGATTTCAAGGCGGTTTGTAGAAATATTATACGTGTAGGAAATCGGATGATTACTTTGGCATCATCTGATTTCATTGGAGTCCCCGTATTGGGGTTTGTGGTTGGCTTTGAAGTGTTTAGTATTGTTTTACTTCATTAGGCTACCCAGCGGCTGGTCTGGGCCAATTAATGTTGTTTATCATGCTATGATTGCTATTATTATTGTTTATCTTTTTTAGCTTAACCTCAAGGAGGTTGCTTTGATTTTGATAAATGGTGTACCCATAGGAGGTATGCTTTGCCTCATTTAGAGAGCCTTTGAATCTTTCGTTTGTGTGGTGATGTTATCGGGGGAGTCTTTGACTCATTTGATCTTTATTGATGTTATTAGGGAGTCATCCGTCTTGGCTTTGTAAGTAATTAGCCTTTAGAAGGCCTGCTTGGCCTCATTTGTAGAATCCTCTCTGAGGTTGCACCTCAATTTGTACCTCTGTTAATTAGAGACCAATTTGGTCAATTAGTTATCTTAGCCTTGCTTACCCCTTGAGGGCAATGATAAGGTTGCTTAGAGCCCATCTTTGTGTGTGTTTGGAAGACCCGCCCGGTCTCATTCTCTTGCTAAACCTCCTCTTTGTGCGTCGTTTGGTTTTGGGAGAACACCCTACTCGGCTTGGCTTCATACCCCTACCCTTATGGGTATTGGGTTGCACATTTGTTGCACCCTAGGGCTAGGTAACTGTCCGGCCCGGCTAGGTGTTTTACCTTTGCCAAATATGCACAAGGTCTCTTATTCCTTTTGCTTGTAAGCTTCTCTTTATTCGATAGTCCATTCGCATAGGAGTCAACCTTGATTAGAGAATCTTTGACTCATTCGCCTTTTAGGTGGTGTTTTAGGGAGTCTCTGACTCATTTATCCTTTAGTTGGTGTTAGTAGAGTCTTTGACTCGTGTTTCCTTTTCTTTTAGAGAGTTTTTGACTCATCGATCCTTTAGTTAGTATTAGTGGAGTCTTTGACTCATGTTTCTTTTTCTTTTAAAGAGTCTTTGACTCATCTATCCTTTAGTTGGTATTAGTGGAGTTTTTGACTCGTATTTTCATTTCTTTTAGAGAGTCTTTGACTCATTTATCCTTTAGTTGGAGTCTTTGACTCGTGTTTCCATTTCTTTTAGAGAGTCCTTGACTCATTTATCTTTTTTTTCTATAGTTGTTTTTAGGAGCTTCTCCTTAGTGTTGTCGTTACTCTTGTTTGTTGGAGACTTGCCCAGTCTCATTAGAGCTTTACCTTCTGGGTCTTAGATCCTTTTGTCATCTTTGATAGTTAGCTTGCCTGGTTTAGGGGTTTCCCCTGTTTGCCCTAGGGTTTAGCCCTAGGGTTTTGCTTTGTGTGTTCCCTTAGGTCTTTGACCAAAAGGGTAAAATCAGAAATTAAAAATCTAAAAACATCATAAATTCGAAATCCAAAAACATTTGAAAAGCTTTAAAACCCAAAAACATTAGAAATTTGAAACTCAAAAACATTTGAAAAACTTTAAAAAACATCAAAAACATTAAAAAATATCAAAAATCTAAAGTGTTGAATGTTTTAGAGGTAGCAATTAGGAGAGTTCGTTTCGAACTACGTTGGCTTGATCCTCTTCCGAGGTACGTAGTGCAGCTTGGGATCCACATCCCAAGTCCAGCCAAACTTTTTGTAAATAATATTTAAACTTTCTTCAAAAACCTTTAAAATCTTATTTTTCAAAAGATCTCCCTCTAGAGTTAGGAGTTTCTCCTAGATAGAGAGTTTTAGAGTTAGGTGTTTCTTTTGATAGGTTGTTTGTTTGTTTGTTTGTTGTGTGCTTGTTTTAGAGTTAGGGGTCTGTCTTAGAGTTATAGGAGCGCCTCCGTCCGGTCAGTCGGCAATCCACATCGCCGAGTGATGACTAGAATAGGATACGCTAGTCCACCCTTTGTTTTCCTTAGGAAACACAGCCTATTTACACATAGGTTGTAGGAACCACCTACATTAGCCTAGGGCTAATCTGCATTTAGTTAGGGCATATAGGGTGTCCTAAAATCCACAATTCACTGGAATTTAAATAATCGTATAATACACTTTAATAATTGGTCCGGTCTTTTAGATTGAGTCTAGGATAGAGGGCTAGGTGTCTTAGGCATCCTAGCTTAGAATAGGAGCGAAGAACTACGTTGCCTTGATTCTCGTGGAGACGGGGATACGTAGGCTTCTTTGGATGAATACCAGACCATCCGAGGACTCGGGCTAATCATTTAGAGTCTTATGATTTGTTGTGTAGTCATCGTATGTTTTGATGTGTTTTCTTACTTTCTTGTACTGATCCTATACCTTTAGCTATAGCTTGCATGTGTTTGCACATCAGAATTTAGACACCCATTAGGCATGTCACTCATAACCTAACTATGCTTAGGTGACACATCTTTCATTTTATTTTATGTGTGCTTATTATTTTATCTTCAGGAAATGCATGCTTAGGTAGACGACTCCCGAGGATTGTTCCCATTTCACATGATTTTTACCCAAACTTCTTTGGAGTTAATAATAAATGGCATAAGAGACCAAGTGCTTGCACTCGGACGAATTGGGGGTGCTCTCAGACCTTCCCCATTCGTAACCAGGCACGAACCCATATATATTTCTGGTTATCCATTGCACAGAGGATTTGATTTTAGGGTTCCATGGCATATCCATGGATGGCGACTCTGAGTTTATTTCAGGTATGTCTTGGTTTCGAGCCTTGGCTCCGGATCGAGACATATCTCTTTCTTTTTATATCGCCACTCGTGCTATGCTATGAGGGTGGCATCCGTTTTGAGAGTTCCTTGGTAGAGCTCTCCTTCACACGTGGATGATCCAGAGGGTGTTGGGACCCGTTCCCTCGCCGCCTATCTCGGATCGGGGTCCACAACTAGTATATGGATCTTGCCCAAGGAATTGAAATTAGAAGGAAACTCAGTTTCCTAATGTAATAATGGAAATATACTATGAAAACACGACAAATATACTTAGAGATATAACTAAATATGAGCTTATTGTTGTAGTGACTACTCCTGAGATTTTTTTTTCTACAATTCACAATCCAAAAATGGGGAAACATTTCTAAAGATCGAGTGTTATTTAACTCCGTTCCAGAAGAACGCAGGCACTTTCTATCCTAGAAGGATGAAGGAATGCTCTTATACATTGAATTCTCTTGTACAACGTTCTGAATTTTATTGTACATGGAATTTTCTTATATATCTAATTGTATTGATTTGAGTGCAATATATAGGCCTCAAATTATGGCATATGGATGGTTTTAGTCTATGTGGGACTAAACATCATATAATATATATGTAAAACAGAATCCTGGACGACATGGGGGCACCACATGGCACCCCTTCTATACCCACTTTCCTTTCTCCATAGAATTCACGATTAGAAAAAAGTAGCTATTTTTTTGCCTAAATATTCTACGGGAATAAAATACATGCAAATTGGTAGGGTTTAAGAAAATAGAAACAAAAGAGTCCTCCAGCTGTGGGATTTTAGGAAATAGAAAGAAAAAAAAAATTGATGATAGTATCCAGTTTCCATAGGGGTGAACCAACCTTTTGGGTATGTGTATTGTGTAACACTCAAATTAAGGCCCCCCAATTACAAACACGTTAGTGGAGGATATTTCTTAAGATTTTCTTTAAGATTTATCTCTAAGTTGCCATCTTAGTTGGTTTAGTATAAAAGGCCCGTGCATAGCACGGGTCCGCAACTAGTTCTACCTTAATTTCGAAATTGCATAATTTTGGAAAGTTCTGCTAGAGTTTCAACCAACTTTTGAAATTTGCAGTAATTAGAGTTTCTCACATGTAAAACCAGGTGGGTTGTCCTCATTATCAAAACACTGTCGTGGAGATATCAGTCCCACCAGTTTTAAATATGTAGTTTATAAGAAGGCTATTGATTTTGTCACTACTGTGTTTTGATATTTGCACTAAGTTACCTTGTCTTTTATTTCATAATTTGCTTCTATAGCATTTTTTGAAATTCTGATAGCCATTGACAGCTGGTTGAATAGTACAAGACAATGTGAGTTAGTGAAATTATCAAAACATTTTCCCAACATAAATCTTTCTTGTATGCATGCATTACAATATGTATATGCCATCTATCTTGTTCAATCTGGACCAAATCATCATGGCCCGGTTTGGATTGCAGGAATTTTAGGAAAAATGAAAGGAAACACTTATCCAATTTTTCCTTCTTTTCCATTGTTTGATTTTATATGAAAAAAATAACTTGGACCTGTTCAATTTTTGGTGAAAAACAAACTTTCAATTTATGATGTATTTTTCTAAATAAGCCGTAACCATATCATTTTCCTCTATTTTCCTGAAAGGAAAGAATTCCTGCAATCCGAACAGAGCCTATATTCAAACAAATCCTCACGGTCACTTTTGTGGATAATCCATTGGTAGGGTTTGACGGGATTAGTATCAAACAAATCCTAACAGCTCTGTAGTTTTTCTAGCAATTTTCATATAAGTAATATAAAACTTCGAGATTTTTCCCTTGCAGCGAGAGCAATTTATTGTTTAGTAATAAATGAAATGGGTTTTGGGTTTTTATGTCTTGTTCATTTTTCTTGTAGGTTTATGTGGCTTGAAGAGACTCACGCAACTAGATCTCAGCGATAACAATCTTCACGATCAAAGTCTTCCATCATGTCTAGGCAACCTCTCCTCCCTTCAAACCCTGTTTCTATCAGAGAATAATCTGACATGCACATTTGGCATCTCAACAGGTACGGGGCAGTAGCATTTCCTCACCCAAAATGATGATGTGTGAAGTATTTTTTGGCAGGATTTTATTATTTTTCTGACATAATACTACCCGCTTTATGAAAAGTAAACTATACATTTAATAAAAAAAATGGGAAATGATATTTCCACCCCCTCTTTTAAGATCTTTGGATCTCACAAGTCAAGTCACAACACAGAGACAGTCAATACAATGTATATCATCTCCACATGTTTACAGGACTAATTATGTTATTACTTTGACTGGTCATGGTTGGGCCCAGACCGGTCTGGAGAAACTTCCTCCAGCTCCTCTAATAGCAAGGGGTGTGGAAATATCAAATCCATGTCTGAAAAAAATAAACATGGCATTGATATTTACACACCCCTTGCTATTAGAGGGGCTGAAGGAAGTTCCTCCAGACCGGTCTGGAGCCAAGTTTTGTTCCATGGTTAGGATCAAGCTTAGGGTCAACATTAAGTTCCACATGTGGTCAGGGGTGTAATCAAGACCGTTGATCAAGTGGACCATCATGAGGCAACCCATATTGTCCAAGTCTTATTCCTAACTGAGATCCCATTTTTCAGATTAAGGCCTCTAAATATCAAAGCTTTAGCTTCTTTTAGTAGGATCCTTAAAGCAAGGCTTGATTGGTTAGCATCTCCATATTTTTTTAGCATATTCCTTCACGATTGTCTCAAACATAACAGAATGTTATTTCATTTTCCTAAGAATAGGGATATTTTTGTCTTAAAAAATAATTATGACTGTAACCATACACACAAAACAGAGCATAACAAACTCCCTAAATATTTTTGTTATGTTATTCTATGTTTTCCAAGGGCGAATGCCGTTTTGTGTGGGCTACCCCATGAGGAAGTACAAGGTCAATGGTTGTATTCACATTCATGGTCATGGCCCTTTTGGATTGCAGGAATTTTCTTAAAAGGTTTGGAAAAGAAATTTTTTATAAAATTTGTTCCTTTTCCATTGATTGATTACAAAGTCTTATTTATCAGGACTTTCATATTACAATGGTACCCCTCTAAATAAACAATAACCATATGATTGCAGTCTACATTGTGAAATAAACAAAATCAAAGAAAATATTTTCTGCGAGAAATGTTTTTCTACAATGGGACCCCTAAACAAATCTCACAGGATGAATACTTGGCCAAGATCAGATACATCGCACATAGGCACAAGGTTGTGCATAACCAAGGCCCTTGTGCCTTGGTTAATTATTGACCAAGGCCCTTGTGCCTTGTTTAATTATTGAATACAAATATGAAAGCGCGCTTTAGCGGCTTTTGGTGTGAGACCTCCTAAATCAAGGCTCATGATCATCTGATCAAGATTGGGAAAATGATAAAGAGCCACTTTTGTCTAGGCAAGACAAAAGTGATCAATAGGAAAAAGTCTTGCATCATGTCTAGGCAACCTCTCGTCCCTTCAAACCCTAGATTTATCAGGGAATAATCTGACATTCACATTTGGCGCCATCTCAACAGGTACGGGGCAATAGCTTTTCCTCGCCCAAAATGATGATGTGTGGAGTATTTTTTGACAAGATTTTGTTATTTTTCTGACATAGTAGCCGCTTTAAGAAAAGTAAACTATACATTTAATAAAGAAAATGGGAAATGATATTCCCACCCCCTCTTTTAAGAACTTTAGATCTCACAAGTCACGAGACAACAAATACAATGTCTAGGCCATATCTTAAGGTGGGGTCCATTGTTTGGCTATCCAATCCATTCAACTAGATATATAAAAAATATTTTTTATGAAGATAAGCAAAAAAATGAAAAAGAGAAGAAATAGCGAATGGGACCCCACGATGGAGATTTGATGTATGAGGGCGTCATCCAGAGGAAGTTGGTGGTCTTGAGGGTCCCACCTTTGATTGATCTTATCCTTACATTTGATAGGCCTTACATTGAGTCAAGGTGTGAGAATATTATTTCCCAAAATATGACTATTTACATTTACACTAATAAATTGGAAAGAAAAGAAAAATAAAATTTTATTAGAAACTTGTTTTTTAGCGAAGAATTTTATCTTGCCTCATAATCATACAATGGCTTCCTCGTTATCATTTTGCAACATCAATCTAATTTTGTCACAATTTTCTCTCTGTCTTATTCATATTGGGATTTGCAAACTAAGGAACCTAAGTTACTTGTATCTCATGAGCAATTCAATTGAGGGTATTCATCCATGTATGGAAGGCATGCATAACCTGCGACGGCTTTTTCTCTCCGACAATCGCATTACAGGGAAGATTCCTTCATTCATTTTCAACAACCTAACGAAGATAGAGTCTATTGATCTTTCAAATAATCAGTTCACGGGTGTGTTCTCATTTTCTAGTTTTGCCAACCTCTCGAAGCTTTCAGGTGTTGACATTTCAAACAATGTCCAATTAGTGGTCGAAACCCAATACCCATATTGGGTTCCTACTTTTCAACTCCAGTGGTTGTCCTTAGAAAATTGCAACCTCAACAAACATAGCATTCGTAGCATTCCTAGCTTTCTTTCTAGCCAGGTTAAGTTATCTCAATTAAATTTGGGTCATAACTCTCTTAAAGGGATCATCCCATCTTGGCTATTGTACAATATGTCAAGTGATTCCTTATCGTTGACGGGTAACTTGTTTGAAGGTTCAATTCCTCAGTCTACCCACAACATTATATCATTTCTCATTGTTCTAGATATCTCTGAGAATAATCTAAGCGGGTCACTTCCTACAAACATCGGCACACTCTTCCCTCATTGGAATTACTTCAACTTATCCAAAAATATTTTGCAAGGTAGGATCCCCTCATCCATGCGTGAAATAGAACGCTTACCTATATTGGACCTATCTTCCAACAACTTTTCAGGAGAAATGCCACATCAACTCACCAAAAATTGCACTCAGCTGGTTTACCTCAATATATCAAGTAATAGATTGCAAGGGGACATTCTCCCAGTTGATGCTAACTTGATACGATTGCAATATTTATTTGCCAGCCACAATAACTTCACTGGAAAATTTCCATCTGGCCTGTTAAATAGTCATGACTTGATGATTCTTGATATGCGAAAAATACCCTATCCGATACTATTCCTAGTTGGTTATTCTCCCTCTCAAAATTGGTATCAATTCTTTTAGGGAATAATTTATTTCGAGGAAACATTCCAATACAACTGTGTTAACAAAGTAACCTACATATCTTTGATCTCTCCAACAATTCTTTTTTCTGGAAATATACCTTATTGTCTCAACAATATAAGTTCATGGAAGAAAACAGATCAAATCCAAATTTCCGATGTTGAATTCAATTTTACATCATTTCATCCTAGGCCTTCAACTTCTTTCACCACAAAGAGTATAACTTACTTTTACGAGGGCCTTCCTTTTAGCTTGATGACTGGAATTGATTTGTCCATGAATCAATTGGAGGGTGATATTCCATTCCAAATAGGAGACTTGGGAGAGCTTCGCTCATTAAATTTTTCCAACAACCTGCTAACTGGCTATCTTCCACAATCCTTTAAACACCTAAAAAGCTTGGAGAGTTTAGATCTTTCTCACAACAAGTTAGTTGGGAGAATCCCTTATGAATTATCACAATTGGATGCACTTGGTGCTTTCTCTGTCGCCTACAATAACCTATCAGGTAAGATCCCTTTTGAGAATCACCTTATCACGTTTGGTAACGATAGCTACGAGGGAAATCTAGATCTTTGTGGACCACCACTAGAAAGAATTTGCTCCTTGGAAATCCCTTCACAACCTCCTAGAGATGAGGGGAAAAGTTCTAGGGTTCTTGATAATCCTGTGATTTTCTACTCATTTGTGGCAATGTCATATGCTTTTGGGATTTTGGGGAGTCATCGGCTTTCTCATCCTCAACCAAAATTGGAGGCATAAATACTTCAGAGCTATGGATGCATATATTGACTGGTCGACCGAGAAGCTCTCAGAATTCTGTAGTTACTTGAAAAAATGTTGTTTCAAATAATGGTACAATTTTCCTTTAGTTGTAATGCAAAATGATTTTTGGAACTATTGACCTTGGAGGCATGTCTCACGGTTCGAAAGACCATTTTGTCATCTTCTTCTCATATAATTTTTCCTATCTTTTCATCTCCTGCAATGTGTTCGTTGCACCACCGACTACCAATGAAACCCGGAAGTGGAAGAAGAGGAGGAAATAGTAATATGTAGCCAATGGGTGCATATATCTAGTCCTAGACAATAAACAATTGACATTTAGTTTTATTGTTTTAAAGTAGAAATTTTGAAAAAATAAAATTTGATACTTTCTTTTCATAGGGCTTTATAAACCTTGTAAAAATTTCTTTTGATAGAGCTCAATTTCCTCATATAAAAAGCTTCCAAGTACGAAGAAAAGATCACTGTGTAAAATAGGGCTTTATAAACCTTGTTCTCGTCATGTTCCACAAATTGCCACATCCAATGTGGATGTTGTGTCTCAGATATATCGACTGATTATATATGGCACATCATACACACTAAAGAGAGATAATATATGGTGAAAACAAGGCCCCATGTATGATCTATCATCACACTCAAAAGTAGCTTCATATCACATAATACATATCTATAACAAACAATATGGAATACCTTGCTCAAAACATTCTACTATATAGTTAATCCATATAACACAAACTCATCAAGATATATATCATTTACCTTAGTCATTGGAATATAGAAAAGGGAGATGATAAATTCGCAAACCCTATAGGATGATTCACACCCATTTAAGGTGAATTGACGTCAAAAAAGTGTCAAAAAGCATAAACAAGAATAAGCGGTAAGCCTTTAACGCTTTTTTTACATCAATTCACGTTAAAGGGTTTGAATAATCCTACAGGGGTGCGAATTTATCATCACCCCATAGTAAATCCAAAATGGTTGAGGTCAAACTGTTAACTATCTATAGCCATCAGAATATAGTATATCCACAACTGCACAAGATAACCTAGAGGTCGGCAGTTCAATCCCAGCTTACCTACCGAAAAAAGGAAAGTAATAAGCTTTGCTTGCTTATGAAAACTTTCTAAAACTTACAGAAGACTTCAAGCTCTTGGCCGCAGACTTGAAATCCTTTAGGCCCTATTTAGATGGCAAGAATTTTAAGGAAAAGTTTGGAAAGGAAAAATATTTCAAATATTTCGTACTTGTTTTACACATGAAAAAGCTAATTGGAACCACCACTATTCAAATTTTATTAAGAGGAACTTACAATTTATAATAATATCCTTCCAAATTAACCATAATCATATCATTTCCATCTAAATTGTGGAAAGAAGAAAATTTTCCAAGAAAGTTTTTTCCATCTGAAATTTTTTCATGCAATTCAAACAAGGCCTTAAGGTAGATCTGAAAAGGAATCTTAATGACTAGCTTAATACATTCCAAAGGAGGACTTCAAGGCACCTAAAAAATACAACACTTGCTAAAGAATGGCATAAGTCTGCTAACTAATGCTGGTTGTTGAAGGGTCAGAAATGCTACACGCTCTAACACCAGACAGTATTACTGAAAGGATATTCCAAATCAAACCATATGAAACGAAGAATCCTGATCCTGGAGAGCTCATGATTAATATCGAAGGAGCTGGAATTGGTGGAATTCTTCAACACGACGAAAGAATGATTCTTGGTTTATTCTCCATTGAAGTCATGAAAGAACAAATTTTGGGACTAGAGCTCTCATCCATTTTCATGGGAGTGAAAACGGTGCAAAAATGGGGAACCCCAAATCTATAGATTAGAGCCGATTAATTATTTGCAGTAGATGTAATTACAGGGAAAATCCAAGCCCCCATGGAAAATATCCCAATGATAACCCACATTCAAAAAATCCTCAACACTTTCAGAGCCTGGTGCATAACTCACGTGTCGACGGAAGCAAACTCGGCCACAGACTTCCTCTCAAAGTGAGGTTGCCCATGCAAGGGAGAAGATATCCCTCTTCTCCTCATCCCTCCAATGCTCATGGAAATAATCCAGTCAGATAGGGAAATAAAATTGTACTCTTGTTTGTAATTTGTTCTCTAGTTTCATCTATTCTTCTTGTATTCTTTCCTTCTATTCAATGCACTGGCAGGGGTTCCGCCAAACCCTAGCTCTCCCATAAAACAAATCTAGTTACAATTCATTGCGGCTATCCATACCTTATCCAATATGGTTTTCTTTGTGTGGAGATCCACACCTAAGACATACTTTCATTGTAGTTATCCACACTAGCACATATGATAGCCATCCTCACTAGCTTAGCTTTTCTCACTGAATCCACGCACTTTATAAAATACTCAGTGTAGGTGTCCACACTATCGTAAATTTTCGGTGTGATTATCCATACTAATAAAATTTTAAGTATAACTATTCACTATAGTACATATTTTAAGTATGATTATTCACATTTATGGGGTTTTCTTTTTTAAATGTAGTTTTCTACACCTATAGTGAAAATTTTACTGCCTATAAGGTCCTACTTGTGATTGAAAATGAGCATGGGCTTTAGGATTATACTAATAAACGGCGGAAATGACATAATTGATAGCAAGAAAGTAATGTAAGAATCAAATGGTAAAGAAGTGACTTATCGACTGAGTTGATGCATGAATATGAATCTGCTATCCATAAGGCAAATATTGTCCTCATAAACAACTCGATGGTACGTATGGGATCTCCAATGAATGCCTCCAGGATACAACAACTCCACTCCAGGATTGTGCATTCACACAACTTGGACGCCTTGAGAAAATGATTATGTTTGCCATGATAAAAAAAATAGAACAGAAAAGGGACCAAACTTTACAGGGGAAGAAGGGAGAGAACAAATATATTCTAAAATAACTTTTACGTATTCTTGATCGAATATTTCAAAAAGTTAAAGAGACGTGATTAATGAAAAGTTATGTTGAAAACTGTTTTGAAATGTTTTCATAACGATAGCTTATGCTAAACTAACCTGACCCGGCTCGGAAAACTCGCCACTCAAGCTCTGGAATGATATTCCAAATCAAAGTAATTGAAAACATGCTACCCAAGCACCGTAAAACGCGCTACCCTTGGAGACAATGTGCCCCCTTCTGCACTGGGTTGATCGGCATTCGGCTCCCAAGATACAACGATCCATTGGGTCTCTTCCGGAATCGATCTGTAGGGACGCGGGTAGAACTCACGCTTAAAAGCTAGCCATTAAGGGGAGGGTGCTCATTCCCTTATAAAGTCCATCCACATCCATTACACTTCCGATGTGGGATCTTTGCTTTCACCTGGATCCCCCAACAATCTCCCCCTCCATGTGGAGACAACGTGGGAACTACGAGATCTTCCCCGAGGGATATTTTACCATTCTCGGAGGCATACCGGGGTTACTGAGATCTTCCCTGAGGTATTTTTTGTCCTCAAAGGCACACCAGAGTTACCACGGCCTGGCATTGATACCACTGGTTGTTTGACTTGGTATCGGATGCAAGGGTCCCGAGTTCAAACCTCCTTGATAACAAAAATCCATATGCAATGGCCAAATCCAAAAGAGAGGACACATGTGCCACATATTTAGGCCAACCCTAAAAGAGGGGCCACAAGTGAGGGGGGTGTTAAAGTATAAAAGATTAAATAATGCCTTCTCCAGCCGCTTAAGCTTTTGAAGCAACTAGTTGTTTGACACGATCCCTCGAACTCGTCACCACCCGTGTTACAAAAGATGATAAAAGATGTAACCAAAAATAAATCAATGGAGTTTCTGGAGAAGAAACCAGATAGCTTTTATAGAGATGAGGAGACCTCACCAGAAAGTGGTCCTTCTCCCATTTTGAGATTATCGAAAGAGAGATTTTGTAGGGAAGAATAAACATGAAACGTCTCCACCCCTCCTAAAAGCCCTCTTAACGTTTCCAATTTCCCTCATTTATAGGTTTTAATGTCTCTCACCGTTTCAACCCATAAAAAGTACATAGTAAATAAAATCTTTTGATTTCTTTAAACACTGAGAAACATTAAAACCAAAATGTCATAGAAATCTAGCATGTAAACGAAGCAGAAGTGGGTCTTGATAAATGTCTTTAAAAAAGGAGAATAAAAGGGAAATGATAAATGCACCCCTTTTCATCCCTTGGGACACTTGGCTAGAGTGTATCTATGACTGCAAAGGGGCTGATGTACTTCACATTTAGGGAATGAAGTGACCTGATTGCCACGTACAATGCAGCCGGGTGTCCCAAGCGATGGAAAAGGGCGCATTTATCATTTTCCGAATAAAAGTGTCTTTCATTTTAGCATTTTCCATTTCCATTAAGGCCTTGTTTGGATTGCAAGAGTTTTTCAGAAAAGTATGGAAAGGAAAAATATTTCAAAAAATTCCAAACTTTTTTTACACAAACCAACCCTATTCAATTTTTACTTAGGGGCCCTCAATTTCTGATAGTATCCCTCTAAATTAACCAAACAGGGTCGTAGAAAAGAAAAAAATTGAAGAAAATATTTTCATTCTGAAATATTTTTATTGCAATCCAAATAGGGTTTTAATGCTGGGCATCGTTCGCATGTGTATTTATTTACGATTGAGCAGGGTTTGCTGAAGTTTTATTTCATTTACTTACATTTGCCTCGTACTTTCCTAAATGAAGTGTTCTTTACCTACATGTATCAGAATATGTAGGTCCCACCCATATCATATAATTTGGACCATGTAACAGATCAATACACTCACAAAATCTTAACTATCTCTAAAAAGGTGGCCCACTGCACTAGGTTGCCACTATTGCTGGGTCTGTGTAGGGCTAGATGTATGCACCCTTACCCCTACTTTGTAGTGAGGCTGTTTCCGTGACTCGAACCCGTGACCACTATTGGAGCAACCTTACCGTTGGACCAAGAATCTTAACTATATCTGCAAATGTACTTTTTCATCATTATTTCTTATGTTCTTTTCTTGATCATTAATTTCTAGGATCATGACCTGATGGTTACGATGATTAGCTGTGTGTTTTCTGCATGGTTGTAGATCAAGGTGGGCCCATGATGATCTGATGAGTGATTGAGACGATGGTGTTGTATATATGAGAGATTTTCCCCACTTTTGTAGTTTCCTTTGGATCCCATGCCTGCAACATTGCCTCATGTCGGATGGGGATGAAAATGGTGGATTGGAAATGACCTTTCGTGTCCTTATATGGGGAAGTGATATATTCGCCCCCTTTTCTTCCTCGGGCCACCCCTGTAGTGTATTTATGACTACTCTTTTCAACAGGGGTGGCCAGTGAAGAAAAAGGGGCTAGATATCATTTCCCTTCAAAAAGAGAATGTGGAATACACAATTGCTAATTAGTGGGACCACCACCACGAATGTAAGGTGGGAAACTTGGTAGGTAGTGTGGTTCAGATGGTCATCTGAAGCGTATAACTCGGCATAGATATGGATAATTGAAATGGAGATTAAGAGACCTTTCATTGAAATTGTTGGCAATCTTTTGGAGTATATACGAGAAATGATACTTTTTCCATTCTTTTCTAATATTTTCACCTATTTTCGTTTATCTTTTCCTAGAAAAGATGGCATTTCCAAACTTTCTTTGATTTTTAAAGGAAACAAAAGGAAGGAAAAAAAATGGACGAAAACCGAGTAAGAAATATGCCACCAAACCAATACTCAATTCGCGGTAGAGTAGAGTAATTGTATTGTCAATATGTTTCATTTGGGCACACCACATTGTGTGACAATGGGCTATGCCCCACTAGGACATAGTGGGTGTCAACTTAGGTTGATCTAAATCGCACATTTCATGTTGTGACAAATTGTAACGGTGGATGAACAAAGTGACTCTTTAGAACAAAGAATAATAATAGGAGAGAAAGAGAGGTAGGCAAGGCACAACGAAGCTTTCTCTTACAAATTCTTTTTCTCCACTTATGAAGGTGGCTACACAGAAATAAGTCCCACGAAAATTGTTGGGGTTCCACGCAAAAGTAAAATAGTCCCACATCGGTTAAGTAAGATGGATGGGGATGGATTATAAGGGAATGGGCACCCTCCTTCTAACATCTAGCTTTTAGGGGCGAGTTCTACCAGGTTAAATTCCCTACAGATGGTTTGCTTCCGAGGGCGGGAATGTCCCTCAGAGAAGATCTCGGAAACCCCGGTTTGCCTCCGAGGGCGGGAATGTCCCTCGGGGAAGATCTCAGAAACCCCGGTGTAGTATCTTGTGGTTCCCACGTGTGGACCCCGATCCGAGATAGGCGGCGTGAGGACGGGTCCCCCACACCCTCTGGATCATCCACGTGAATGGAGAGCTCTACCAAGGAACTCTCGAAACGGATGCCACTCTCATAGCATAGCACGAGTGGCGATATAAAAAGAAAGAGATATGTCTTGATCCGGAGCCAGGGCTCGAAACCGAGACATACCTGAAATAAACTCAGAGTCGCCATCCATGGATATGCCATGGAACCCAAAAATCAAATCCTCTGTGCAATGGATAACTAGAAATATATATGGGTTCGTGCCTGGTTACGAATGGGGAAGGTCTGAGAGCACCCCCAATTCGTCCAAGTGCAAGCACTTGGTCTCTTATGCCATTTATTATCAACTCCAAAGAAGTTTGGGTAAAAAATCATGTGAAATGGGAACAATCCTCAGGAGTCGTCTACCTAAGCATGCATTTCCTGAGAATACAAATAATAAACACACATAGAATAAAATGAAAGATGTGTCACCTAAGCATAGCTAGGTTATGAGTGACATGCCTAATAGGTGTCTAAGTTCTGATGTGCAAACACATGCAAGCTACAGCTAAAGGTATAGGATCAGTACAAAAAAAAATAAGAAAACATATCAAATCATACAATAACTACACAGCAAATCCTAAGACTCTAAATTATTAGCCCGAGTCCTCGGATGGTCTGGTATTCATCCAAAGAAGCCTACGTATCCCCGCCTCCACGAGAATCAAGGCAACGTAGTTCTTCGCGCCTATTCTAAGCTAAGATGCCTAAGACACCTAGACCTCTATCCTAGACTCGATCTAAAAGACCGGACTAGTTATTAAAGTTTCTTGTACGATTATTTAAATTCCAGTGAATTGTAGATTTTAGGACACCCTATATGCCCTAACTAAATGCAAGTTAGCCCTAAGCTAATGCATGTGGTTCCTACAACCTATGTGTAACTAGGCTGTATTTCCTAAGGAAAACAAAGGGTTGGCTAACGCATCCTATTCTAGTCATCAGTCGGCGATGTGAATCGCCCACTGACCGGACGGAGGCGCTCCTATAACTCTAGGACAAACCCCTAACTCTAAAACAAACACAAACAAGCACACAACAAATCAAAGACAAACTCCTAACTCTAAAACTCTCTATCTAAGACCAAGTCTTAACTCAAAAGGAAGAGCTTTTCGAAATCAAATGCTGTTTACTCAAAAAGGTTTAAAACGCTATTTACAAAAGTTTGGCTGGACTTGGGATATACATCCCAAGCTGCACTACGTACCTCGGAAGATGATCAAGCCAACGTAGTTCGAAACGAACTCTCTAACTACACTCAGAACATTTTAAAACAATTCAAATGTTTCGATATTTTCGGATTATAGGTTTCTGATGCTTTCACCCTCTTGGTCAAAGACCGGAGGGAAAATACAAAAAAACACCCTATGGCCAAATCCTAGGGCTAAAAGGGGAAACTAGGCTCTAATAATACCATTATAAGAGCAAATGAGTCAAAGACTCTCTAATAACACCGCAAAGGACAAGTGAGTCAAAGACTCTTTGAAAGAAAAGGAATATGAGTCAAAGACTAACAAAACCAACTAAAAGGATAAATGAGTCAAGGACTCTCTAAAAGAAATGGAAACACGAGTCAAAGACTCCAATAACACCAACTAAAGGATAAATGAGTCAAAGACTCTCTAAAAGAAATGAAAACACGAGTCAAAGACTCCACTAACACCAACTAAAGAATAGACGAGTTAAAGACTCTCTAAAAGAAATGGAAACATGAGTCAAAGACTCCAATAACACCAACTAAAGAATAGACGAGTCAAAGACTCTCTAAAAGAGAAAGAAACATGAGTCAAAGACTCCACTAATACCAACTAAAGGATAGATGAGTCAAAGACTCTCTAAAAGAAAAGGAAACACGAGTCAAAGACTCCACTAACACCAACTAAAGGATAAATGAGTCAGAGACTCCCTAAAAGAAAAGGAACATGAGTCAAAGACTCCACTAACACCAACTAAAGGATAAATGAGTCAGAGACTCCCTAAAAGAAAAGGAACAAGAATTTGCACATTTGGCAGAGGTAAAACACCCAGCCGGGCCGGACAGCTGCTTAGCCCTAGGGTGCAACAAATGTGCGCCCAGTACCCCATAAGGGTAGGAGTATGAAGCCAAGCCGAGTAGGGTGTTCTCCCAAAAACCAAACGACGCACAAAGAGGAGAACTAGCGAGAGAATGAGACCGGGCGGGTCTCCCAAACACACACAAAGATGAGCTCCAAGTAACCTTATCATTGCCCTTGCAAGGGGTAAGCAAGGCTAAGACAACTAATTGACCAAATTGGTCTCTAATTAACAGAGGTACAAATTGAGGTGCAACCTCAGAGAGGATTCTACAAATGAGGCCAAGCAAGCTTTTTAAAGGCTAATTACTTATAAAGCCAAGACAGATGACTCCCTAATAACATCAATAAAGATCAAATGAGTCAAAGACTCCCCCGATAACATCACCACACAAACGAATGATTCAAAGGCTCTCTAAATGAGGCAAGGCATGCCTCCTATGGGTACACCATTTATCAAAATCAAAGCAACCTCCTTGAGGTTAAGCTAAAAATGAGGCTTGCCTCCAAAGGAGGATTTCCTAATGAGACAGAATATGCCTCCTAGTACAGGCTCTAGTATCTAAAGAAGTCTAGAAGACTGCGCTAGTCTACCAAGAGAGCAGAAAAGAGCTACTAGGCAATATCAAATTTCCATTCAATTCTTATAAAAATAAATCAAGTGCTAAGCAAAGAAGAATTTTCAATAAAAAAATACACAATCTATAGCAATCATAAAATGATAAACAACATTAATTAGTCCAGACCAGCCGTTGGATAGCCTAATAAAGTAAAAGAAAACAATATCAAACACTTCTATGCCCAACCACAAACACCACCCCAATATGGGGATGAAATCAGATGATGCTAAAGTAATCATCTGATATCATATACACATGATAATATTTCTATATCCCGCCTTGAAATCAGACAGTACTCATGTCGATAATATCGAATAGAGTAGTCATCTGATCTCCTTCTTCCTATTAAACAATTTATTTAAATAAAAAGGAATGAGTATAATAAGCTTTGAAGATAGTCTCACCTAAACAGTCCATTCATCTTCAGAACCTAACTCAAAACTTAACATAAAAGAAGAATCTTAAAGTTTCAACAAATTATACAAATGCATGCAATGATATTTCTGATTTTTATAAATTTTGGTGCATAACAGGGGGCATCAACTTGTGCAGATTCAAGTGCAAAAAACGGTGAGCCACAAAACACAAAGACGGGCTCCAAGTAACCTTATCATTGCCCTTACAATGAGAAGGGTTCTAATGCTTAAAAGGCGCCTAAAAGACTAGGCAAGTCTACTCAAAGAAAGAGAGGTGCACCCTTTTTGGACTGTGCAAGTCCCCTAAGGATAATGGGCTTGGGCTAGTGCCTTCATCGCCCAAACAAATTTTACAATTTCAATGGTAAAGAATATTTGCAAAACAAAAGAAATAATATGAATCCAAAGAGGAGCTACAGATACTTACACTATAGTATTCTCACAACAACATCACACTTGTCTTGCTATATCTTAATCAGTTCAGATATCAACTTAATCAGAAATATATTGCATTTGCAACCATTATCAAAAGAAAGTGAAACTGATTTAGAAAAATGCAAAGTAATAGAGGCATACCATAAACTTATGGTAATACAAATATTGTGTTAACTGTTAACAGTATAAGACTAAAAGGATATAAAGAGAATGCTAAAAGGAATATACAAATCCTGCAAATGAACATGCATAGCTCAATGAACTCAAGCAGATGTGCCTAACTGGATCGTGTAGTACCATTTTAAACAGCTTAAGTAATGACTAATCATGGCAACATTCATATTTATAAATCAAAATATTCTTATAGTTATTACACCATTTCAAATAATACGAAATTAGTGTACTGGATATTCTCAAATCAACCAGGTAGCACTGACATCATTCTTGAGTGAACTGTAATAAGCAAGGAAACCTTCTTAAAAAAAATATTCTCATCATGCTTTGAGGGTTACTATGCTATAATTCAAAGGCCAAGATCACTCCATAAATTACAAAGAAGAACAATTATCATGGAAATTCATATTTCTCTATATGCTGGAGAAGTACCATGAACAACTTCTATATGTATAAGCGACACAAAAGGAAAAAGGGCATTACACACAGTTCTTAGAAGCACTGCTTGATAACCACTCAGGGTCTATTTCTAAAACCCCTCTACAAGGATTACAATATATAAATAAGGTTCGAACAATAGTATTGCATTTGGTGGGTAAACCAACGAATGCAATAAACTGTCTTCATTCTTTACATATCCAAGAAATGACATATTTGAAAGTGAATACTCCTTGATTTTTAACATCATTAGGACTTTTGCTACTATTAAAACATGATAGTGCTAGGCTTAAATGAACCGAAACATTACAATAACAACAGATGACCATACTCATTTAAATACATAGGGTAACTATCACATGCAATAAATCTATAGGATTTCGGTCATGAATGAATATAAATTTGGAGCATGCCATCATCTACAGCAATTAAAAATCATTGTTTTCTTTTTTTGAAGAAATTCAAACAGGAATTTAACAAAACAAGAAATGATTTAGTGTAATACAGGGGCTGATATGTGGACTAAAACTGCGACACGGGAAACACGGCTAAACTGCAAATGACATAGGCTGAATAACTCACAATCCAAAGGCTGAAAGAAAATGAACTTATCATTACAACATGGGTGAGTAATCATCTTGAAAGCATTTGATCGTATTTACACTCAATAGTTAAAGACGCATGTCAACCTGATCCCACGAATTCACAAAATTGGAGCAAATGAAATCAAGGAAAGTAACTCCAATATGCATGGGTTCAGATCTTATTGAGGTTATGAAAACAAAACTAGAAGAAATGTAGATTCATAGCTTAACAAGTTATCATGAGCACTGTTATATACAAAATCAATGATGGAAACCCCCTTTTCTAAGTTTGCTAAGCATAAATTGTGGAGTTTCAGCAAGGGACAAAATCAATTGATGAAAATTTCAATCTTTTGGAAATCATAGCATTGGAAAATGTTAACAAGACATGAACTGAGACTGATATATGACCTGTAACATTAACAGGTTTTAATATTTTCAAGACAACCATCTCACTTTAACCCATCCTTTAACATCCAAATGATATACTCTAATGAATAACAACATGTCCATGATATCAATGACAAGCTATTATCAATAATAGAAAGACAATCTAATGAAATAACACTTAGCCAATAATTAAAGCATCCAAGAAAATATAGACAGTTTCAAATCATTAGTAAAAACATATATCAAAGAGGCGATACAATGACATACATGCAAAGCCTTATACACCATTTTCATCACACAACCAGGTTCTGCTAACTACACCACATCAGTTTGCCTTTAAATGCTCACAAGACTGATAACAGATTCGAACGGTTATTGTGAAAGGGACAATCCTCATGAAAAAGAAAACACAAACTATCATAATGCCTTCAACAAAACATAGGTGTGCTACTACTGTCATAACCTCATTATTATATATCAAAATCATCAACTAAACAGAGTAAAGCAAATTAGGACTGGTAAATTTCATTCTCTGACTCAAAATTTAACAAATATGCTCAAAAGTTCAAAAATGAAAAATCAAAACTATCTACAAGCGTGAATAAGAAAGTAGGCTTGGATCCTTGATTTGATAACATTAGTATAAAAATAAAATAAAATAAAATAAAATAAAATACCTGATGTAAGAATTTCTTTTACAGATGATGCAGGCAAGAGACAAATGATCGGAAGCTTTACTCTCAATGCTCAAATTTATACTTGGAGAGTACCAATCTGAGCTTCAAATGCACAGATCTGAGTCGGTATTGCTCAGATTTCGGTTTGAGCTCTCTTTCACTCTCAGATCGATGATGACTGTGATGTAGGGATGATCGGATCTATAAAGATCATCAGAATCCATGGAGGCTCGCCGGAGATAGATCGAAAAATTAATAGGATTGATCAGAGACGGCAGATCTTGCCGGAAAAATAGAGAAAAGGAGCAGATCTGGATTTTCTAGGGTAATGAAAGAAAAGACGATGATGAGAGAAGAAGGAAATCTAACCTATAAAGATCATCAGAATCCATGGAGGCTCGCCGGAGGTAGTGTCTGGCCGGAGAAGATTACCGGAATACGGTTTCTCTCGCTCCTTTTCTCTTTCTCTTTTTCTCTCTGTGTATGCTTCGGATCGGAACTTAGATTTCCGACGAACGATCGGAGGAAACGATTGGCGGAGGAAGAAGGCGAAGAAGAAAACCCCAAATCTCTCTCTCTCTCTCTCTCTCTCTCTCTCGCTCTCTCTTTTCTCGGTTTTGAACGAGAATGAACAGTGCTCTTCTCCTCTTGATTTTTTTTATATATCAATAAAACAATGTTGATATCCACACCCCTGATTGATAGGGCGCGCGAAAGAAGATGAGTCGCGCCCGCCATTTTTGTTTTATTTGGCCTGGGCGCGACCTTTGTAGGATAAATGCACCCCTCTTTATGCACTTCTACTACGCCTCCTTCTCGGCTCGTCCTATTTGCCAAATCAAGTTGGATTTTGCCGAAACTTTACGTGGACCCCGGTGGGACCATAAACTAGTTCAGGGTTCAATTTGGGACCCCAACTCACTGATTTGACAAGGTTTCACATCAACGCTACGAATTTGGGTCCGGTCAAAATGGGGTGTCTACACCACGTTGCCACCACGTGGAGGGGCAAGATTGTCCACCTTGATTCCGCGTGGAGGGGGAGATTGTTGGGGTTCCACGCAAAAGCAAAATAGTCCCACATCAGTTAAGTAAGATGGATGGGGATGGGTTATAAGGGAATGGGCACCCTCCTTCTAACAACTAGCTTTTAGGGGCGAGTTCTACCCTGTTAAATTCCCTACAAAATAATGCATACGCCAAGAACAAGGTCTACACGCCGAATTCCGGACAAGTATGCCCTTACATATAGGAAAAGAGCAGAGTTAAAGGGGAGAAAGTTATCTTAAAATTGAGACCACAATCCTTTTTTTTTTTGTTAATAGAAAATAAAAATGATATGAAGGCACCACGTCAAATGAAAAGTACCCTTTCATTTTAAAACAATACTTTTTCACAACCTAAAGTGTCTTCTAGTTGGAAACATCATTTCACAGAGAGAAATGTCTCTTTCAAATTTCTCATTGAAAAATCTCATTTTTCTATTTAAAAAAATAAAATATTTTAAAAATATCCAGCATTTCAAAGGCACACCAATCATGCATTATATCTTAATAATATGTGTTTATGTCTTTGACCCCTTGATCATGAGATGAATATCACAAGATAATGTGTTTTATTTTGGATTTAAAACCACTCTCTCCATCTCTTGTGTCTTGATTTGGCTAAAACCTTTGAGAGATTGGATTATGCTCAACTTGTATTATATTGTGAGAGATTTCTTCTTCATTCTTCATCGGGCAATCATCCCCTAAAATGAGGCAAACAAGATCTTTCTCTTCTTCATTCATTTTCATTGTAAAGGTGGAAGGGCACCAATATTAAACCCCTTGAATCATCAAGCTTATATGGGCTCACATACGGCCTACTAGGGAGAATAGCAATAGTAGTTTTCCTCAAGGAGCAAAACTTGAGAAGAGTGGAGTATGCCATGGTTTCAAGGTCGAACCACTATAAATTATTGATGTACATTTCTCTTTCCCTTATCTTCTTTTCTTCTCTTAGTTATGCTTATCGTGTTTATATTTTGATTCTACTTGGCTAACCACTGAACTAAAGATTAATAAGCAAAAGGGTTAGGATTAAAGATCAAAGTTTAAAGAGCTTAAAATTTTAATAGCCAACCAATTCCCACCCCCCTGTTTCGTGGTTGTCCTACTTGGGATTTACATTGATTTAAGCATATGGCTTTGGATAGATCTAAAGGCCACATCAAAACTAAGTTCTTCAAGGAGAGTATTCAACGTTCAGATAATGTGCATCATCCGCACCTTCAATTTGATCATCGTAGCAGAGGTAACGATCTATTTCCGCTTAAGGTTGATTAATTTTCTAACAAATATCATCACTAGGCTAAATAAAAATGTATAATTTAAGAAAAAAGTATAACATAAAAAATATCATTAAATTATCATGTTATTTTCACAGTGAATTATAAAAATGAAAATATCGTGATATTTCTTAAAATCTCGGCACTATTTCGGGATTTTCTCATTTTATAAGACATCTTATTCCCCCTGCTCATTTAACATATCCTCTCTTCATTATCAATCACTGTCATAAAAAATAGAAAGAACCATAGGAGAATAGGATGGATAGAAATATACAAACAAGTACCATGATCCGAATTTTTGAAATACCACCAAGTGATAAAAATAAATACAAAATGAAGGATACATTAATCTCTATGAATGTGTACTGAGGTTCTCGCTGTTCGCCCATCCATCTTGAACTTGAGCTGAGTACTGCAAGTTCCAGAGAACATCTTCTATCGATGGACGCTGACCAATATCTTCAGATAGACAGTTTATGGTGATCTCTACTGCAGTTTTTAAGGACTCATAGGCAAAAGTACCTCTAATGGAAGGATCAGTTTCCCCCCTCAGTTTTTTCGGGCCTTCTGCTAGGCCTCTCTCTATCTGTGAACCACAAAAAACATACATAAACTTTAAAAAAATTACTAAAATTTCAACATACTATTATGAACTAAAAATCTATTCATGATTCAATCTTGATGTCTAATGGCGTGTCACAACTCGCAATCATGGGTTCAAAATTTCCTAATACAAGGAATTCATTTCGTTAACATACTACCAAAACCTTCTTTCTCCAGTTATTAAAGGAGTTTTTTTTTGAATAATCGAAACACTTGGATATTTTCTGAAGAGATTTCCATGTTTTTGAAAAATTAGAAATATGTTTTACAAATCGCTGATTAATAGCTTAGAAATAGTTTTAAAAAAACATTTCAATTTCTCTCTCTAAATGCATTAATAGTAAAATGGAGGAATGGGTTGTTTACCTTAAGTTTCAAGACATCCAATTCTGTCTGAGATGTGATGGGATTTCCTGTAATAATTTCTAGTAGAATAACTCCCAGCTGATAAACATCTTCTTTATCACCATGTCCAGTACTGCAGATAAAGAAAGTACAAACCAATTCGTTCTGAATTCACCGTAACATGCTTGGTGGTCATCACTATATACACTCCCACATGTAAGAAATATAAACGCTTTTTAGGTTGACGATGATCAAACTATACTTAATTTTGATTTGGGTTTTATATAAGACACACTCCAGCTATAAGCATTATATCAAAAAAGGTGGTTGTTTACCTGTCAAGATCGCCAAGTTCTGCTCCATTGAAAGGGCTTTCAGAACCGACCTACATTATTACAGATGAAAATTAGCTGAAATTGAGACCTTTTGGTTCAAAAAAAAAAAAAGATCAATAAAATTAGAGGTGTATTAAGTAAATGTGGATACTTCATATTAACAAAAAATAAAAACTGAACTATTCACTCTAAGTGGAGCTGACCTTAGTGATCTTATTGATAAATGGTCTTGGAAGCTTATAATCACTGATTTTGGCCATGAGATTTTCATCCAACAAAATATTCTTTATCTTAAAATTATTTCTTAAAACACCAGGCACAATTCTTGTATGCAAGAATTGGATTCCTCTCGCAATTCCCGTAGCAGCAGCTAATCTTTGTGGCCATTTCAGCATCTCTTGCTTTCGCCGTTCTGCCAAATAAATTATAAGAACTGAAATCTTATGATATTTCAGATATTAATGGCTGAAAAGCCATAGGATAATGGTTATTCCCCTTACCGGTAAGATGACTCCTCAGTGTCCCATTTGAAATGTATTCGAAGACAAGAAAGATGGTATCAGTGGCATTAGGGGATTCCTCATATGGGACAAAGCAGTGTCCAAGAATGCTGACCAAATGGCGGTGTCTGAGCTCTGAAATTACTTCCATTTGCTGTTTTAAGATTTTAAGAGCATGCCTTTGCTTTAGTTTCAGACACCTCACCACGACCACTGATCCGTCACTAAGCCATCCTTTGTACAGCTAAAATTGCAAAAGAAGTCAAGATGATGTGAAATTGATTCAGATGTCAACATTGAAAGTGAAGCAGTCTGTGTCTAGTAGAGATGATGTTTTAATCATATTAATTTACAAAATTCTATCAAATTCATGGAGATATGATCATGGATCATCACCCAAAGTCAGAAAAAAACAATAACTTCTAGTTTTTCAAATATCCTATGTTGGTCCAGTAAGATACACCATAATCAGGAAAGGTTACTGCAACATATGAAAAGGGGAATGTTATCCCTATTTCTGGGACATTAAATAGAACAGTCCAAATCTTTTGTCTTTTTCATTTATTTTAATTCGTGAGTACATGTATGGCAGCTGAAATCCTCCTAAGAGATGCCCATGTCTGAAACTCTAATGACATAGACATTACAAGAAAACTGTAATTTATTGTCCTCTTGAATTACTTTAGTTCATGAGCTATAGCTCCCAAATTTGTCTTACGTAGGTAGAAAAATCACTTGGTATGTTTTATGAATTAGGTTAAAAATATAACTAGTGATTGAAAGACACCATTTAGAGAGAGATATGGTAGTGCTTAAAATCTTATCATTGCTCAAGAAGTCAACCCAAAGCAAAAGTGGGTTGAATCAGGCAGTCAATGATTTACCCAGCGAGTTGCTTGCATCGGGTGGATCAACGAGTTTTACTGACTCAGTAGATCTGAAATCAAGTTGATTTGTGCGAGTCAATGATTGACCAAGTGAAGTTTCAAACATAGAAAAAGTAAATCCAATCAACTACTTGTGGAAATATAAAACAGAGCATTGATGCATTTTGATAGAGTTGAAATTATAAAAGTGTGGAAACTCAAAATGAACTGACAATAACAAATCATACAAGTGAAAAAAAACATTTTTCGATAGAGTTGAACACTGTTACCGACTGAATTAAGCCTATAATGTATGCAAATAACCTATATTAGATATTTACCATGAGCGCGTGTGATTACTTGTTCAAATTTTGAGAAAATAAAAAATTCGGAAACCAGCTTAGTTATGTGGAATCCGTCAGACAGATTTTAACTGTAAACACCCAAAAACATTTCTTCTTTGCTCTTGATCCATTCATAACTTGGGTGTTAGGCTGCTAAGGGAATTGAGAACTGATAAGGAGGATAACTTTATATAAAATTCACTACCTTACCACTTAATAGACTGAAATTTGAGGGGATTTTTGTGTTGAACCCATGCACAAAATATTTAGTATTCAAAAGAGTTTGACACAACAGGCATAGTCCAAAAATCAACAGTTGAATTGTTCTTGGCAAATAAACAGGTGGCAACAGGGCATTTAAATTATGGTGGCAACAGGGCAAATAAACAGGACTCATTGAGGTCTACCAGATGTTAAAAATCTATCATCTAGTTTCTGTAATCAGTTTCGTTTCAATGCTCACAGGCACATACATTGGAAACATTCACTTTTATGTCATGGTTAGAGCCACAACTTGGGTAGTCCATTCAGGTCTAGGTAGAAGAAGGAAAATACAACATCATTCCCTTAACATTTCGTATATGATCTACCTATTCTGTCGCCTTCATTAATCTATGCAGTGGCTAGGGTGACACAGTCAACATTATACTGAAACATTTTATTACATGATCATTTGTCCCCAAGCATTTCGAACAAATATATAAGATTATTATTAAGAGTAGTAGGTGATATTTTCCATCCGAAATAGATTCACTCTCATACCTGACCCTGAGATCCTTCCCCCATTAAATTCGACGGCTCGAAGTTATTTGTTGCTTCTTCGAGTTCCTCCAGAGTAAAAGCATGATATGGTGGGAGCCCAAGTGCTCCTAGCCTCATTGCCTGAGACATATGCCCTGTCAAAGATAAAATTGGCTTCACATATTTTAATCATTCCTATCAAAGAAACATTGAGTGCTCCATGTAAGAATCCTTTTACAAAAGTCTATATACACTACCAAGCAGAAACATTACAAAAGAAATTCAGAAAGATTAGGCCCTTAAACCATAGACGCAAGTCTGGAAAACTTGGATACATTTCTACTGAAATTTCCAAGGATGGTAAAGTGAAAGAAATATCATTCATGGTCATTCTATATAGACAGATAGCAATGAATAATGGTGGAAGAGAAAGAACAGCTTACTAGATTCAGTACCCAGTCTTGGGGATATCCGAACTGACGTTTTTCCTATGACAGATTTCTGAGATCTAGAGTTTCTTTCATTCTTTTTCCCCAATCTCCTAACTATCATGCATATTGACATCATACATGCCACCAAGGATCCCACAATTCCCCCAACAATTCCAAGTAAGAGGCCTAACTTGGTTTTCGATATTTCCTTCTGTTTACTAGGCATAACTGCAGCCAAAGCTTCTACATGGCAAAATGAGTTTGAATGTTGATACTTTGAATCCCCAGAAGACAAACAATTCCATGAATACAACACAATTCGGTCTGAAGAATTAGAACGGACGCAGGGAGGTAAACCTCCAATCAAAAGATTATGAGAGAGATCCACAAAATTGAGTCCATTTCTGCAAGATGTATTCATTGGAAGAGCTCCACTCAAGTTATTACCAGCCAAATCCAAGTACTGAATTGAAGGTAAAGAGAACAAAAGAGATGGGATTGGCCCCACAAGTTGATTGAAAGAGATATCTAATCTCTGGAGCTGATCAAAGGACTGAAGTTCAGAATTAACACTTGAGTGGAAAGAATTGTTTCTCAATACTAGACTGACAAGCTTATTCCCCAATGAGGGAAACTCCGGTCCGAGGATATTGCAACCGAAGTCCAATTCTTCAAGAACTGTTAAGCTACTAAGATCAGGAACACTTCCATTGAACAAATTATCATGAAAAATAAGACTCTGAATGCTGGTCAAAGAATAAATTTGCAATGGGATTTTCCCATAAATAAAATTTGAACTTATATTCAGTACTTGAAGAGACGAAAATCGATTGATTTTTGCAGGTAAAGGCCCCCACAAACCCAATGACACAAGTGACAGCACCTTCAAGCTTGACAACTTAGAAAGAGTGGTGAAAAGAGAATCAATCGAAAAATTCGAAGACAGAGTTTGAGAAGAGATGGAAAAGACCTTACTGGGATAAGGGGATCCTTTGCTTCCAATGACAGTTAATTCGGTTACTCGGTTTCTCGAGCAGACGATTTTAAGAGACTGAGAAGGAGGAATGTAACAGAAATTAGTCCACCTGTTCCAGCCATTGAGAACAGATGGGTACTCCAAAATGCGTTGAAATCGGAACAAGGCCATTGTTTCAGAGGGAAGCAATTGAGCAAAAGAGAATGGAACAACAAAGAAAATGAGTATTGTAAGGAACGTAAAACCATGAGGTTTTTCCATGGTTGAGAAGAAAAGATTGGTAAATGTACAAAGAACACAGATAAAAATATTTACATTCTAATGTGGCGATTTGCCGGTTTAGACTACTAATTTATACATAACTATTAGTATCTGTAAATAATCCTAATGCAAATAGAACTAAGAAATAAACAAAAAGGAAAATAAGAAATCTAAAGAAAACAACAAACAATGGCCTACATCACATAAAGGAAAAATTCAGCAATATAAGAAAGAAGCAAATAAACAAGAACTCCAATTTTTCTATTACTGGAAACTAAAAGACTAGAAATTAGTAACAGAATTGAGTCTAAATCTCAGTTCTTTCCATTTATAGAAAGTAATTGTGGAGGGACTGAAACCCAAGATAACAAACAAAGCTGAAATTTGGTGCAAAATGGAGTGTAGAATCTACAGACTAAGAAAGATTTTACTTAAAATTTTGATCTGCAAGTGAAGAACAATGCAAAATGGTTTTGGGTGTGGAGTGAGTATGAGTTTCAGTGTTCTTTCCCAGATGGAGAAATCATTTACTAGAAGATGAAAGTTCTTGCAAATGGGTTTTGAATTTTAAGTACTGATAAGAAAAAAAAACCCAGAAAAAAAAAGAGTTAAAATTGAAGGATTTAAAGATAAACAAACCCAGATGTGTCAGGAGTTAGAGAAATAGAAAGAGAAAAGATTTTTTTTTAAAAAAAGTCCAAACATTTCAGCAATCAATGTTAAAAATAAGAGCTTCGAAAGATGGGTGTAAGATAATTTGAAGTGGGTGTAAAGAAGATGAGTTGAGAAGAAGAGAAGTGGTCTAGAATGGCAGTGAATGGAACAGAAGAGTGGAGTAGTGCAGAGCAGAGAAAGGAAGAGCCGAGCTTTGTGTAGAAAAAAGAGGGGCAAATGACAGGCTAAAAGTCCTGTAAGAAAGTGGACGTGTCGGCGGCACGTGCGTAGTGTGAGAAGGAGCGTTGGGAAGTGAGCTAAGATCTGACCCTATTTCGGTGTTTTAATTAGTGCTTGTGGGCAGACAAGAGGGCATGGATGTCAGCAAGTTTACATCTTCAGATTCCTTCATTCCTTCCATTAAGATCCAAATCAACCCAACAGGTCCAACTAATGTATTTATCATTCCATTAAAATGGTGGGGCCCACCCTATCAAAGCAAGGTGTAAAATGGTAGGCCCCACCTTATACATGAATATGAATTTGGGTGGAGATAGTGATCATTGGTATACATGTTGTAAGATGGTGGGCCTGACTCTATGTATGGACTTGGGTGGAGATAGTGAGCATTGGTATACATGGTGGGCCCCACCCTATTCAGTCCATTATTTTTCAAAAAAAATACTGTAGGACTAACTTCATAGGATGATCCCAACCGTTCATATGTTGGGCCACAACTTAAATAAGCATCTCCAGAAGATGATCTTAACCCTCTACAGATTGGGGAGTTAGGATCATCCTATCGAGATAAACAGATGAACGGTTTGGATCATCATATGAAGTGGGCCCACAGTAATTTTTGAAAAATAATGGATTTCACAGGCGCATAGATGTTGTAATTTACATCAATCATGGACATTTTTGTGTCATTTTATGTACCGTTGTGGGCAATGTGGGGTATCTTATGGTCCAATATTCAACGATAACAAAAATAAGATTAAGTGTGATTTCATCATTATAACGGCCAATAAAAATTCAAACTTGTAAATTTATTTTAGAGTCAATATTTTTGAATTAATAGGGTCATTTTTCCCACCTCAAATAATTTATTTTAGAGAAAAATATAGATTAAAATTTACAAGATTTCAGCCGATATGGCTGAAAAATCTTTACCTCCCTTAGACCATGTTTGGATTCAAGAAAAATATTTCTGACAAGGAACCTTTTTCCAGGGAACATGTTTCCATGCATCGACTTAGAGGGGAATAATATGCATGATTTTGGTTAATTTATAGGGATATCATCATAAATTGGAGGCCCTCTAAATAAAACTTGAATAGGGTCGATTCAAATTATCTTTTTTAAGTGTGTGAAGAAAGTAGGAAATTTTAGATATTTTTTTCCCTCTTTTGAACGGGGAGACTTTGACATTGTGCGTGTTTAGCGTACCGTTTAAAACACCGTTTGGCGTTTGAAACACCGTTTTGGGGCCAAACGGCCGTTTGGGTGTACAACCATCGTTTGAAACGCCGTTTGAAACACCGTTTTGAACCTTCAAAACGGCGTTTTGCAAACAGAGGGGAGGAGGTCCGTTTGCAGAACGCTGTTTTGAACGGAGTTTTTTGGCTGTGGGTTTTTAAGTGTTTGCCCTCACCAAAACTCATTTTTATGTATATGCGTGCGATTTTATGCGTTACGTCAAATACCAAAAGAGTGGGGCTGTTAATATCATTCTTGAGGACACAAATTTGTTAAATTGTTAATATTTAATTCAAAACAGGGGGCTGCTGATATCATTATATGATCTCTTAATTTTGATTTTTTTAAGACAAAAGAATTAAAAGAAACCCTAGTTTCTTACTTTCTTCATCTACTTTGCAAAGTTGCAAACCCTCTCACGTCTCACTGCCTCAGCGCCTCCACTCGTCTGTCAAATCCGGCAAATCCAGCCGTTAAGAAGAAGGACAAGAACCCCAACGGTATAGCCATTTTTTTTTTGGCAATGATGTTTAATTTTAATAGTATTTGAATGAGATCCTAATGACCTTTTAATATTGGGCCTAATGAGAGAGTAACTGAGTTACATTGAGGCCAACCAAACAATGCCTTTTTTGGTCATTTTACCACTAAAACTCCATTTTGGAGCATTTGCAACCAAACACACAATACCTCTGTTTGCCGTCTAAAAAGCCGTTTTGATCTGGCCAACCAAACATGAAAACGCCGTTTTGAACCAACATGCTGTTTTGCAAAACGGCATTTTAAACGCTATTTCAAACGGTACGCCAAACACCATTGTCGTTTGGAAGTAACCATTTTGCTTTGATCAAAAGCCATGCTAGGTGGCTTGCCCAAATATACACCCTCGAAAAGTGAACCTTTTTATTTTATTTCTTGAAAATTGCAAAGTTTACTTAAAGTTAATCCCTGCAGTCAAAGCAAACAAATGCATATGATATTTACACTCTTATGCTTTGATACGTCCACTCCTCTTTTCGCTTTACAGCAACTAAGAAAACATTATTGTAGATATTTTGTTAATTGAAAAAGGACACGGGGTCGAATCGATTCCTCATATGAGAGCAAACATACCACAATGTTCAAAGGGGATTTTGTAAAAAACAAAAAAAAAATATGTTGAAAATAAAATGAAGATGCACTACAATGCTACTTCTTGAAGATATATAGTTGGAGCCACCATGCATGCCAAGAATTTTAGCAACTCTATCTTAAAATTCAACTAAGCACTGATTTGTGTGGCCATTAGCCATTTATATTGGGACCTATATTTCTTTCCAGCATGTAAGATTGGCAAATGGCGAAGCCAATAATAAGCTAGCTAGAGCAAGAGTGTCTAAGGATGGCTTAGAGTACTTGTGTCTGTATTTGTATACTTCTTTTCTGTCTTGCATTGACCCTTGAGACCCGGATTATCCCATTATTTCCTCTTTAATAAACTTTTGTACCATTCAAAAAAATAGCATGGGGCTTGTCAATAGCCACCCAAGTTCCCCATCATATATAGTATCCAGATATATAACATAGATATGATATTTAGTTACTATAAGGACATGCATCTATAAGGTTTTAAATAATGTGGAGCTTAAGATCTAATGGGAGAGGAAAGAGACAATAAAAAGAGGTTGTTCATTGAGTGAATAAAGTGGGAAGACCCATGCATTGCCTGTCAAACAGCTAGGCTGGGTAGACATTAAGTACTTTTGGTTTCCTTTTTATACATTTTTATATGCCCGTCGTATTTCAACTCTCTTTGTTTGATTGATTTAGCTTGTCCTATTTGTTTCATTCACCTGTTTTTTAGTTTTGTCCCCATGTCCTTTGTCTACCACCTCCAAATATCCAGCATTCTCTTCCATCCTCCCTCTGCAATTTGGACTGTATGATTCTCAATGCATTGATTCAAAACTGAGAGCCATAAAAAGAGGGACTTGATATCTACACGTTAAATTTCGATAATGGCACTTCACTATTTATTTTATATTTTTGTGAATAGCTGGTACAGTTCAAAATTTACCAAAAATCTATCAAAGAGAAGTGACAAAATCAAAATAAATGCAGATGATCTCCAATCAGAAAAAAGAAGTCACTCATAGAAACCATGCAACCTTTATAACAAAAACCCATAATTTATGTTTCAAATGTATACAAAACAAAAAAATTAAATTATATCAATATAGTGCTGGCAATCACCACAAGAGTAAAACAATGCTAGACACACACAGCAATTATCACTGTTCACCACTCAAACACAAACAATTGTCCTTTCTCTTCTGCTTAAAACCTCCAAACAAGCACACAAAAGCACATGAATACATTTGTAGAATTGTAATATGTGTTTAGTTTTGACTGTCTATTATTCTACTGTCAAGCTGATCTCTTCAGGCTGTGAAGCTCCCTGCATAAAAAAAAAGATAAAAATTCAAATGAGAATAACACTGACTAAAAATAATCTAACTCAAGGCAAATGCATATGTTTACATGCAAATACTAATACTATGATAAAGAAATTTGCAAAACAGGAACAGAGCATTTAAATGACAAATTGGTGGGTATTTTTGGGGCGAAACATATAAGCACGCAAGTGTACAACTGTGAGGAACTTATTCATAATCTAAACCATTTTACCTGTTGAAGGCTGCTATCGTTGGGCCATGACCCAAAAGTGCCTCACATCAAATGTCATACTAACCTTCTGATTTGTGTACTTCAAACAGTTAGAAAATAAAACGAGAATAGCATATACATCACATGTTCTTAGTGACCTTCAATCAGATAGAAAACAAAACGAGAAGCATATGCGTTAAAAGGATGGTTAGAAAATTAAAAAGGCCATAGACCAATTTAGAAGTCAAAAAAAAATCTCAATAAACATAGGGATGAAAAGGATTTTTGGGCATGGCCAAACTGTATTGGGGCATAACACCTGATTGCCTTGGATCATGAAATAACATTTTGCACATTCATTAACTGCATAAATACCATATAACAATTTCCAATAATAACAAGGGATTTGCTAGCGTCCATTGCAAAAGGCATTTTGTGGCTGGTCTGTCGCATGTCATACCAGCCACCTCATGAATGAGGACAACAGCTTTTGTCTCCATTCAGGAAGTGGCTGGTCTGAGATGCGACAGAGCAGCCACGAAATGCTTTTGTGATGGACGCCAGCAATTCCCTAATAACAATAGGAGATGTAATCCACAAGTTCTTATTTTGATAATCATGCTCCTCTCAAGGGGTATAAGGCGTGTGAAACTGATAAATAAGATTTAGGGAGTATCCAGTATTGCCATTTCTTTTTTTTAATTTTCAGTTAAGAGTGTTTCTAATCCCTTCCTCTTGTGAGTAACATCACAGTTGGGCTAGACCCCCAAAAACATCCTTTCATGTTTAGGTTGAGGGAATGTACGAAATTAGCAGGCGTCGGTACTGAAGGAAAAAGGAAACCTTCAAAAGAACAGGATTACAGCCCCTCAATAGCTGAGTTAAAAACATGTAAGGAGTAGAGATATTTCAAGAACCACAAATGGATTACTACTAAGAAGTCAACCAACGATCAGCTTTCGATTGGTAAAGGAATTCAATTAAAAAAATAAAATCGGCTACCTGGGGATTATTGAGCTTCGAGTCAGTACAATCAACAGTACAGATCTTGACTAAAATCATATTCTAAGGTCAGTTTAGATCTCTGGATCACAATAAAGAATACAAATCAAGTGTAGTTGAATACTTGAATTAATTGCTTCGGACTAGAGGCAAAAACAACAAAATCATTAAAATATGGTTTTAATCTCTGTTTCAAAAAGAAGCCAAATCAAATCCTAGTCACTTGGAATGCCACGATCGAGTACTCAGATGAAATAGTAATAATTATGGAGTTAAAGGAGATCTTATTTGCTTTGAAAGGTGAAATGTGGATTCGGACAGGAACTCGTCCAGCACAGAAGGGAGTTGACACGACCGCGTCGACGATGATGCTGAGGTGTTTTGAAACTATGGTTGTAACGCCAGAGACCTTTCCTCAGATTAAAATCAATCAAAATAAAATGTTGATACGAGAGGACTAAAACAATAAAAAGTAGTAAGATTTATTGAACTTCTAATTAAACAGGCTCAATGCCACAAACCATCACTGCTGCTTAACAGGTGGCACCAAATCCCTCAAAACGACCAAAACACCTCTGATGACACCTGTTCTATCAAGGTAACAGGGAACACCATATATTGATATGAGAGTGCTGAAATAATGAAGACTAAAGGTTTGCAACATTGGAAGACCTCCCAATTGAGAAAGAGGTTCAACCCTGGGAACCATATTTGCTGCTGAACAAGTTGAACAAAGTCAACCTCAGAAAGACCACGAGACACACCTTTTCTATCAAGGTAACAGGTAACACCATATATTGAAACAAGGGGTTTGCTAGGGACCATCGCAGAAAGGCATTTCATGGATAGCTGTTGAATTTGAGAGCAGCCACCTCAGATGAATAAAATTAATAAAAAAAAATCTGATGAAAAGGGAGCCTGTGTGGAAGCTCTCACATGGAACAGCCAGCCATGAAATGCCCTGTGAATAGTCGCTAGCAAATCCCTTGAAGCAATATATGTACCACAACCCAATCAATGTAACCATCTACTAGACACGTAAGATATAATCTAGCTAGGCGAACCATGAATTTTCAGTAGCCTGAATCCCTCATTAGATGAACAATCTTAACTGTCTAGTCAGAAGATTTTTATCCTCGTTGAATATGAACCCGTAGTTAATTTCTCATTTTCTAGCATTTGACTATGGCACGTCGTAATAAAGTTTTCAAATGAACAATTCAAATATGGTGCCAATGTAGATTCAGTAACAGGAAGAAGTTAAGAAAAGACCTTTTCAATTCAGATATGGAAGAAGTTAAGAAAAGACCTTACAAATTCAGATATGGTGTCACTGCAGAAATGAATAGTGATACGAATAGATGTGCCCATATTACCTTTTGGTAATACAGGTTTCCAACTGTAAAAAATTGCACGCCCAATGGTGTTCATCCTCATTGATCTTGTGTGCCCAGCTAGTCTAGCACATTGCCTCCAGTCCCGAGGTGATCAAGTGATCATTTCCTAAGTGTTCAGCTTAATTATTGACATTATTTCCTGATTTTACTCTAAAATCATGTCTTTTGTCCTACAGTCATATCCTTTTATCCAGGACAAGATCATCCAATAATGATGAGAGTTGAGGTAATGGTGGCACGCCAAATCAGTGGAGCAAATGACTAAGTGTGTCACATGTATTACACGTGTGACAATAAAAACAGTAACAGCAGCCCCATCCTTCTAGCAAAACAGTCAATTGAAATTCATTTTATTGAAGAAAATATCATACAATGTTTTCATCTTGTTGTGTTTCCTCGTTGGACATAGGATTGCTTGAATCTGTAACATAAAAAAAAAGATGAGATGAGTAAGACCAACTGCTTGAATCGTTATTGACACTCGGACCCCTTTTATCTACTCTCATTTGAGACCCTATCAAAATGGTTGGTTCTTTAAGAATTTGCCCAAAAATTAGTAAATTCCATATTTCCATTTGTAGGCCATGACAAAGGTTGACATTATACATTCAGCAAGGGTTTATCCACAAAGCATTGAGTAGTAACCATGAGGTCAACTGCCCCAATAACCAAAAATGAATGCAGTGCGGTTTTCCCATGAGAAAAAAGGCCTCGAGGCAAGAAAGCACGCCATACACCTGATCATTTCTCAAAAAGAAAAAGAAAAAAATGGAGATGTGTTTTACCTTTTTCACTAGCAAACTTAGTCCCTGAATTCTTGACCTTCCCCTTCTATCTGTTGGTATCCTGCCTACTTGGCCTCTGAGATTTCTTTTGCAAATTATTCCTATTATCAATAACAGATGCCAAATTTGAAGCTTTTGCTAGCTGATGCCCTGTTCTTGACTGCAATTCTTTTTTGAACACCCTCTTTCTTAATCGCTTCTCCAACTACAGACGCTCTAATATTTTCAGAATTCAATGATTTGGGTTTCAAATTGCGAGCTCTTGCAGTAGAAGTCGAAGGACCATCTTCATCAGATGACTCAGGCACCAGAGAGTACGTCTCAGAGACCTATACCTGCTCTAAATCTTCTGGAATATTGTAGCTTCTCAGCAATTCCTTTGTGGGTTCTCCAAGTTCTAGAAGGTTATATCGAAGTACATAAGATTTCAGCTCATCGTGCAGTCGCTGAAAAGGCTGTGAATTGAAGCCACAACGCATTAGCAAATTAGAATTGTGTGGGAAAGAAAAGACATCAATACAGGCCAATGTCACAAATATCGTTCTCGGGAATTTCTAGGCAAGGGAAAATCTCGGAATATATTAAATTTCTTTTATTTTTTCCAGGTTTATATCAGGAAAAAATAATAAAAATAAAGTTATTTAAAAATATATAAATATATAAAATTTAAGAAAAATATATAATATAAAAATATCGTAAAAATGTCAGGATAATATCATGATATTATTGCTATATTTTATGATAAAAATGAAAAACATAGCTATATTTTTAAAATCTAGGGATTATTTCGGAAGTGTCATTTTATCAAAATGTCGCAATAAAAACGTGATAATTTGAAAATATTGGAGATATTTGTGACATAGAATACAAGCAGTGTGTCATTGTGAAATTGAAGAATATATGGGCCTAGATACCTCACATCCAGACTCTAAGGCAAGCTTGAAAAACCCAAGTGAAATTGAATGCTTAGCAGCAGATTCAGATATCTTAATCTGTGATATCCAATAAGAGAAAGGTGAGAGAACACTGAATTTCCACCTGTTTGTCAACTTTCACGCATCAGAGGCAGGTGTATCACAATTTCCTTGGCTGCTAGTTGATTTCTTTGTTCTAATTACTGATATTGGAGTAATGCTGCTAACCGGTCTCGGTAGTGGGCTGACAGAAGACTTGGCAAGAATTGAGAGGTGTCTGGGTGGTTTAGCAGTTTTTTCCTTGCCAGAAAGATCAAGAACACTCACACTTTTGCTTACATTTGAGACAGCCCGACCCCTGCGCAAGTATGAAATTAATCTCTTCATCTTCTTCTACAGAGGATGTTGTAAACATCTAAATTTGAAATACATAAATATAGAAAGAAATAAAATTTTATATTATAGCTAAAATCTGCCTGTACCAAAATATCTTTCTCCCTCCCCTTTTAGAAGGAAATTATATGCTGAAAGGCCGTATGAACACATAAAGGCGGTACGATAAGGGTACAATCCTTGAGATTTGATCCAACAGCAGCCCGTCAAAAAGTGAGCTGCTGTAGGATCAAATATGAAGGATGGGATGCTGAGTACGTATTCATAAGACCTTTAATCATATAATTCTCTTAGAAACAAGTCATTTCTCTTATATTTTGCTACTAGACACACCATCTCTCTACCATCTTTTCTTTACACAAACTTCAATTATACATGCTCTTTAGAAGATCTTTTTTTAATGTATTTATTTATCCCTTGATCTCATACACCAAAGAAAACAAGATTAAAAATAAATAAAAGGTTTGAAATTTTGAATGTAGTAGGAAGAGAGGACATCAAAATTTCGAATTTAAATATAACTGTGAAGTTGGATTTCTAATGAGTCATGACTAGTTCAACATGTCGAAGTGAATATGTAAAAGTTTTAACCTAAAATTTGTATAGAAGCTTTAGATATGTAATTTTATCAACAAAATGATGTATTGCAAGCAAAGATTATAATTAAATAAAATAATAACTTCAAAGAAATCTATATCAATCAAATTTGATCTGGAAATTTATAAATGATAAAGTATGCATATGATCGGTTACTATAAATTGCATAAGACAATAACCAAAAGAAAAAATTTATTTAAATAAATAAAATTTAAGAATAGCTTATGCGCAATCTGTTTATGTATGGATCTAATAAATAAACAATAGAATAATAAAAGAAGAGGATTAAATCTTTCAGGATGCTTGCAATTCGTGGGTCCAATCATTGATGGTGGATCTGTCCATGGATGGATTGAGAAGTTGGTATTCCGTAGAAGCCCTGTGTGAAAATCAAAATGAATGCCGAAGATTTGACGCGCGCATCGCCCCAATATATAAGATCGAGATTAGATAAAATGCTTTGGAAAAAAGTATAAATGGCTTGTATGGTGAAAAACACTATTGTAGAAAGTCTACATTATAGTAAAGTGTGTGCAGAGACAGAAATGACTTTTTTTAAGAGAGTTCTCCTGTAACCTTTTGAGCAATATGAGGCGAGAGAGAGAGAGAGAGAGAGAGAGAGAGAGAGAGAGAGAGAGAGAGAGAGAGAGAGTCATTGAGGAAGAGGGGGTCTTTCGAGAATTGCACCAATCGAGGGAAATATCCCCACCCCACCCCCTTCTAGGATTTTGAGGGGAAGAGAGAAATGAAAGATCCTCTTGAGAGGAGAGCCTACTGTTATTTTTTTAGAAGTAGGATAGGAGTCCATTTTTTGTCCTGCTATGAAAGAAAATGGAAGAAAAAAAAGATATTTGAGGAGTGCCTAAAATAAAAATGATTATTTTTAATTGAAATAGAGTTGTATGTCAAAGAAAGAACCTTTTCTATTGTAGGAAAGTTCGTCGAGAATTGTGTTATCTTTTCTGAAATGACACGTCAATGGTGTTTTATTCGATTTCGCGTACTGTGAGAAAGACTATAATGCCTCGTTCTTTTTTAATTGTTCCTGTTTTTTAATCTCCACCACCACCGACGACCATCGATGCAACTCGAAAAAGGTGGAAGAAGAGGAGAAAGAAGAAGATGATGAAAAAGTGTACAAATTAGATGAAGAAAAGAGTGTGAAGAAGGAAACAAAAGAATCGACGATGGAAAAAGTTGAAGACTCCAGAAAAAAAAAATTTTAAAAAGAGAGAGGAAGCGGAGCTTGGGGTCGTGTCGGTGAGAATTGCGGTTGACTTCGTGAAATGTGGCGTCACTGAGTCGACCGAAAAATCTCAAAGAGTCAACTCTAAATTTCACCAAGCTGACTTTAAAAAATACCGAGTCAATCCTAAATCTCACCGAGTCGACCCCAATTCCACCAATACGACCCCAACATTCTCTTCTTCCCCTTTTTCTTTTTTTCCGATCCATTCTTTCGAGTGTCAATTCTCCTTTTTTTCCTTCTCCCTCTTCTTTTTCATTTTTCTAGCATCTTCTATTTTTCCCGACATCGATTCTTTCTGTTTTCTTCTTCCTCCTTCAAGTTGCAGCAATGGTCAGCCATGGTGGTGGAGATTAAAAAATAGGAAAACAAAGAAGAATGAGAATAAGGCATTTTGGTCTTTTTAATCCTACAACACCAAACATACATGAAATGTCATAATGGTTCCATTCTGAAGTAATTTCTCCAACAGAACACAGTTTTCGAGAAACTTTCCCTTCTATATTTGGATGTGTGTAGTTAGAAGATTTATTAGAAAGAACAAAGATTTTAGAAATATAAGTAAGAGAAACTTTTTTGAAAAAATAAGGACTGTAGCCTTTTACTAGTTATGGTAAAAGGTAGTCTTTTATTGAAATAAAAAATAAAAGAACAATAGGTTACAATGAGAATTTATATGGTATCCGACCGTGAAAATCACAAGGGCAGAGTGTCAAAACTCTGCCCCTTGATTTTTTATCCTGGTCAAAGCCCCTTTTTTGACTTTCCACTTAGATAAAAAATCAAGGGGCAGAGATTTGACACTCTGCCCTTGTGATTTTCACGGTCGGCCACCACATAAAAACTCGGTTACAATTACCCCTCTTTTTCTTCTCTTTTCTATATAACAAGTGACAAAGAAGCAAACACATGAATAATATGTAGGTCGTAATTTAAATAGAGTAAAATTAAACTAAATAGACACCTATAGGATACCCCTCTTGTGTGCCTGATTTGAAAGTGTGGTATCCAAATAAATAAACTCAAAAATAAATGACAAAAAATAGTAAGAAAAAACTAGTGGACACAGTAAACAGATTGGGGCAACAACATACAACATCCAATGAGAACACTCTCAATGGCAGCTCGTACACGAACCTTGCTCTGAATTGTTGCCTTGAGCACATAGGACCACATAAAATGAAATTTATACAACAACCTGGCTTTGATACCAAATATGATGTGGAGCGGAAGTGAAAACCAAGTGGATTCTAAACATCGGCAGCAGAAATCATTGAAGCTTCTAAACTTATACAGTTATACTCTTTGATTTGGTATGCTCTGATACCAATCAAATGTAGAGTGGTCAGCAAAAGCAACTTTTAATCACAGCAGTAGAAACTAGTAGAAACTCTAGAATTGGTGTGCTTTGAAGCCACTACAGATTCAGTCCTCAACTTAAATCCAAAGACGTAGCAACAAATATGAAATTGAGGCGCCCACTACAAAAATCTTTACCTCCCTTAGGCCATGTTTGGATCTCAAGAAAAATATTTCCGACCGAAACTTTTTCCAGGGGAAATGTTTCCTTTCCTCGATTTAGAAGGGAATAAATTTTTGAATTAATTGGGTCATTTTTTCCATCTCAAATAATTTATTTTAGAGAAAAATAAAGATTAAAATTTGCAAGATTTCAGCCCATATAGCTGAAAAATCTTTACCTCCCTTAGGCCATGTTTGGATCTCAAGAAAAACTATGCATGGGTGTAAAAATTGTGGCCCCACCCTAATGCATAGGTTAGTCTAGATTATGGTGGGCCCCACCCTAATGCATAGGTTATTATGAATTCATGAAGGATGCTGTATATGTGGGCATCCATTGGGGTGCAGCTGTCGAGCAAAGAAGTATATTTTACAGTTTTGTTCTTTTGATATTTATGAAAACACCAAGGAACCAATAGTGACCAGGGGTTAAATGGAGAAGATTAATTGAGTTGAGAAAATGGTTTTACGATGTTGACATGAATTTTCACAATGTTAGCACTGATGGAAGCTAAATTTTGATGGCAGTAGACGAAACCTTGGCTACACTGGGTATTTTAAGTTAGGCTCCTTCATCCAGATGTACCTGTGTGTGGATCATACAAACCCAAATGATAGTATTAACTATTAAGCAATCCCAGAAAACATGAACACATGGTTGAAATCATGGCAATCCTAGAAAATTTGAAAGCTGTGACTACAATAAGATAGTACAAAGCAATATAATTATCCCAAAAACTCCTCTAATGTTAAGCTACCGTTTAGGAAAAATTGCTGATTTTAAGGGGTAGACCATAGCATAAAGGGAGTAGTTGTTCACTTGTTAAGAGCTCAAAAATGAATTGTCTAAGTACTCTTCCCTTCGGGTTTGGGTGAGTGATGATGAATATGGGCCAGTTAAAAAGAATCTCTTTTTCTTTTTTGACTCAAAAGTGAATTCTTTAATAACTCTCCCATTTCTGCTTTCTCATTTCCTATCTCCTCCTTCAATTCTACCCAAATTCACTCATTTTCTTCTCCAAGATTGTCAGTGGTTGGTCCTTCATCTGTGGTAGAAATTTCAAATGCACTTATGTCCTTCATTTGTAGTAGAAATTTTGCAAAAAAACCATTCCATAGCTTGCTGAACGACCAAGTTATTTATAAAGAAGCATCGACTAACCCACTAAGAGAGATTTGCTAGGCAATTTCACCAAAAGGCCATTTCATGACTCACTTTTTAGAGAAATAACAGCCACATAGCAGCACATTTTGTCTTATTCATTTAATTCACATGACGCATTTGTACTGTCCTGTTCAGTCTAAAATGCCAGGGCACAGTCGGTCAGTGCAAGCGTGTGTGGGGAGTGTGTATATGTGTGAGTGATGCAAGGGCATGCCAGCCAAGGAGGTATGAAATCAGAAGCTCATTTCGAGGGTTCGGCAACCGAAACGTTTCCATCCCCTGAGATTGGATTTCAGGTGATTGAGATGAAGAGGGGAACGTCGCTTCTTCCTCGGGCTCCTCTGTCTATACACAGATGGAAAGGACATTTTTAGTACATACATAATGCCAACTGAGGAGATGTCGACACGTGCAAATTGTCAACGACACGTCGACATGCGAAGAACATGAATGACTCGCGATTGTCAAGGGAAACGTCACCGAGAGCAGAACGCAAATGTCGCTATCGATTCAAGCAGAATGCAAACGACTCTCAGGGTTTACAAGCCGTTCTATTTCAACTAAATGACAAAAGAATAGAAACAAAACGCCAATGCGAGGGATAGTTGAATTAAAGGGAAGGACTCACTTGGGAAGATAAATTCATTGCATCCTTAATCCGGATAAAATCTATAGCTGGGAAAAGTATAGGTACAGTGCTTGAAAGTAAAGATAAAATGTTAAAACTTGTTTGGATTTTGGTTCTGGTACCTCTTCCTTGGAGACAAACGTCTCTTTATATACCTTTATTTGGATAACTGTAAATACCTGAATCTACCCCTCCCTTTAATATTCGTCCCCCTTGTGAATCAAGGGTAATTTTGTCATTAGAAGTTGGTTTAGAATTAGTGCTTCTTTAGAAAAGCCTATAAATACAACTTTAAGAGAGATTAAGAATCCTAAACAGTCTTTGTGGCCATAAGAGAAGATCCATGAGGAGAAAGAGAGGAAGAACATGATTCAAGAAGAGAGAACGTGAATCGAGGTAACATCTATGTTCTATATAAGGTTTAGCATGTTGAGAACACTAAAACAAGGATTAAAGTATTTAAAAGATAAGATTTGTGATCAATATGGCTTAGAATAAGAATATTTTGACTGATCTTGGATTCCTAGGGTTAGTATCGCCCTTCGACCCCCAACAAACCAAGAATTGGCAGTTCTGTCATAGAATTTTAGTTTTAGAAAGCTTAACCTAAAAGATTAGATTATTTTACAATAATTACTCGTACCAATTCGAAGCGTGAAATTGATTTAGATGGATTCCTCTCGTCGATATGAATCCAACAAATCCGACCACGAGCGCATCGGAGCTAAAACAGAAAAGTTATGGTTTGTTGAAGTTTTGGGAAAATCGGGACGAATATGGAATTTTCGCAAAAACCAGTCATGAATAGTGCTGCAGGCGTCCGATGAATAGTGTCGGGCATCCGATGAATAGTAAACTGAGAACCCAAAAGTGTGCAGAGGTGTTCGATGAATAGTGTTGGGCATCCGATAAATAGTGGTGCGGGCGTCCGATGAATAATGTCGGACTTCCGAACCCATTGAAAATTTTGAAGTATTTTTCTTAATTTTGTGAGGTTTTAACCATTGCTTTGGCCACTATCCTAGGCCTATTTATTGATATGAATGCCATTGTTTGAGATAGGTATTGTGCCTTAGAAATTGTTGAAGGAATATATATTCGACATTTGAGGTACGTAATTTCGTACTACTTTAGTGCTGCGATTTACCTTTCGAATACTATGCCATTGTTGATTGTAAATCTCAAACTCTCTGAATCTTTGGAGCCATTGATAAACTTTAGACTTGACTTGGGTCTTGCATGCTAATTCCGTTATTTTTTGAAATCTATTGAATCTTATGGCAAAGAGACTTACATTGAATGCTTTTTCCATTATATGAATCTTTTGTGAAAACCCATTTGTGATTTTTTCACACTTATGAACTTTGACCACTGTGTGACCATCTGCATTGACAACCTTATGAAAAATCTATGTGAATTACTATCTTTCAATGTCAAATGAACTCTATTGAATTTGGTTATTTGGTGCACCTACACGGTGTAATACTTTAGACTTGTGAAACCCCTTTCAATTTTTCTAATGGTATGAATCTTTGAACTATCAGACATCCTCTACTATATGAATCCACTTTGGAACTAATGTAAAACAATCACTTTGAACTTTGAATACCTATATATATATATGGGAATTGCTAGCGTCCTTCGCAAAAGGCATTTCCCGGGTGGTTTGTCGTACGTCAGACCAGCCACCTCGGTCGAGATTTTCGACCCAAGATTCCCACGAAGACTCTCTCTGTCTCTCTCTCTCTCTCTCCAAAATCTCGACCCAAGATTTTCGACCCAAGATTCCCATGAAGTTTTATTATGATGAATTATGCTCTGATTCTTTTCTCAGTTTTTTCCCCTGTATTTTCAGAGGAATGACCATGCCAACTGTTTGTCAGAATCTTCGATGGAGAATTCCATCTTCAATCTTATTAGAATTCATGAAAGTAATTTTTCCTGACCTAAACATTTTTAAAACTTTTATAAATGATTAAGACACCTTCTGTTGCCATCTGCTGCTAAGTTTTTAGGGGAGAAAATCGGAATCGCTCTCTTTACTGGCGAGTTCTTAGGGGAGAAAATCGTGCAAAAAGAGATGGTGTGAATCTCTCTTCCACGAATTCCCATCGCCCTTCACCCTTTCCATCCCTTCGGCATGTCCTGGTTTTTTAAAGATTCGATGGATTTTGGGGCTCAACAATCGATCTGGAGATTCTTTTCCCAATCTGCGACTGATTATTCAAGCTCTGCTGTTGGTTTTGGAATTCCTTTCTTCCTTCCTTCCTTTTTTTTTTTTTGCTGTTGATTCGATTCCTTTCTCCTTCCAGGAGTAGGCTTTTGGGCGTCAAACATTTAAGACACCTTCTGTTGCCATCTGCTGCTAAGTTTGGGTTCCAGACTTTAATTTCACCTCTCTAGCCTTTTTTTGATGCTCTATATTTTGGTTGAGTGAAAATAAGGTTTATCAAAATTTGGGGATGCTAAAAAACTCAAAGAGTGTAATCAAACAAACCTACAACTATAGGAAGTTTGTACTTCTGGATTGAAATGAAAAATCCATGAGGTTTCTTTGTTGAATCAATGGATATTTACGGCAGATGGACTGTTACAGCCTTGGTGCGTCATTGCGGACGATGGTACTTTTAGTGAGAAGGTGGTGATGAGCAGTTGTATTAATTTTTTTCTACTTAAAGAATGTTTTTTTGAGGGTTTTATCTATTTTGATTATGATCTTACTCTTTCTATTGTATGGCAGGTATACCATTAAAAAAAATTGTATTGCAGGTATAAACAAATCTCGCGAGATTTTCGCAAAGGAAAAATCTCGCGAGATTTTCTCCTTCCCTCACCTGCAATATCTTCATGTCATTGAAGCTGGGGGACGATTTGGGTTTGGAACAGTTGGTTACTTGCTCGAGGGTTTGTAAGGTTTGTATTTGGATTTGGTGGTTGTCGTTTCGATATTTTCATGCTTCTCTTAGCCGATTAGGGTTTTTCTGATATGGAATTTCACTCCCAACTGAATGCGGGGAGAAAATTCAGGTTTGTCAAAGTGGCTTCAATCAACTCGAGGCTTAGATTTCCTTGGGAGAATTTTAGCAACTGAAGGTGAGAGAGATGGGGTCGATCGAGAAAGTAGTATACTTGCGGTCTTCTATGTAAACAGGTTGTATGCACCCTTTTCCAATCAATTAATTAATATTATACTTGCGGCATAAATCCAGGCTTTTGCTGATTTGATGGCGATGCAAGGGTGGTGGTAGTGCAAGGGATGGTGAGAGAGATGGGGTCGATCGAGAGAGAAAGACGGCGAGATTTTGGGTTAGCAGTGCCGTCGTCCTTGGAGAGAGAGAGAGACTGAGCTTGTGAGATATGACGAGCATTGCCACAAGAAAATTTAGATTCCTCTTTTGTTTCCTCTTAGTAGTTCCTTGAATTGTTCCGCATTTGGATTCCTCTTAGTAGTTCCTTTTTTGAATTGTTCCTTTTTTTATTCCTCTCTATTTCTGATTTTTTGGTCCACAACAAAGCATTACTTAGTAGATCTGAAAGAAATTGGCACGGTAAGGGTATTTGTTATGACCCAGAAATTGGATTTTCCAGATCTCTGTAATGAGAAGAGAAACAGAGTAAGTTGAGGAGAAGAAAGGAAGGAGGAGAAGAAGAATTTCAGAAAGTAGTATTTTTCTATGCCCTTCTCATCTCATGATGCCTCTGTTATATAGGCCTTTCCTAACAGACTTGATACTCTGACATACAATCGTAACTAACTCAGCCTTGCTGGCCTTTCAAATTACAAGAAAAGTATAAATGGTAACAACCTAGTTTAACAATCTTTAACCAATCAACTTCTGTTAATCTAATTACGGACATAATCCTTCATCCACATGGGTGTTCTCATCATTCTACTGCTTCTTTTTCTTTTGTCGTGACATGGCTGACTTTCCACTTGCTTTTCACCGTCATCAATCTCCTCCTGTTCTTCATCTTCTTTCTCACTTATATCCTGTTTTCTATCAGTATTTCCCATTTTTTAATATATCCTTTCAACTGACCCATTTCCTAACAGCGAGCATGTGGTCCTTGGTTGCTTAATCATGTTTTTTCGAGGCTTATATTGAATTTTTTACGGTGTTTTGCTGAGCCTATCAGTCTTCTTTTGGGGTTGGTTTTGAATCTTTCCATTTTCATATGCTTGGCGTTGACGTGGAAATTGGGTTGTTTTTCCCATTTTCCATGTTTGTATTCTACTGTTCGGCCTCTAAAGGATGTTGTTTCTTGAACGATGACTCTTCTTTTTTCCCCTGTTTGTTCATTGAGATTTCTTCCGTTCACAGATTTATTGCAAGTGATGTGCTGGAAAAGATCAGAGGTGGCGAATTGTCTCTGTCGATGATTCACTTGGGAGGAATCAATGGTAGTCACCCTCATTTCTCAGACTTATTCTCTTGGGAGGAATCAATGGGAGTCACTCTCATTTATCATGGAATTTGTTACTAGCCAACGTAACAAATCTCAGATATCAAACCCTGACAATTTCCTTATGAAGTTAAACAACCAATATACCTCCTATCTCTGTTTCTATGCACATGCATTCTAATTTTCTACTAAACTGCTATTAGGACAAGGAGTTTGACTCCCTATTGGGATGCAAGATGTTGATAAGTGAGCCTTTTTAGTCTGCCAAAACACCTTCCATTCACTAATAACAAGGTACTTCTGGATCGAAAATAGTGAGACCTTCTAACTCAACCTATTTCTTAGCTTTTTGGTTTCCTTTGGTTTGACCATGTGATCCAATTTGATGATTGTTCGGAATGTATTGTTTAGTGGTGAGTAGAGAAGTGCACTACTTTAGAGAAGAAATCCACGAGACAACTAGATTGTTACAACCATGTTAATGAAGCACTATCACCTGATTTGTTTTTGTGTTTCTCATTTTATGGTCTGTATGTGAGTAATTTTGACTGCAAAGTGCATATTACTTCTGTTGTTGGGTTCCTATGGCAATTGTGTTTGTTTGATAGCTTGGATCATATGCAAGTAGCCTTAGGATTTCTGGGGTTGCCTTTGTTTCTTACTTTCCCCATTTTCCGAAATTGAACATGTGTGGTGTGGGAGTTCTTAAAACGAGGTATGGGTGATAAATAAACTGCCCTAATTTACCATCTTTTTTATTATTTCCTACTATAGACCAACGCGATTCGGAATTACTGAGTCCTAAACTGACTATTGAATTCCAATAGTTTGACTCCCAATCCCTCTCAAAATCCAAAACAAACAGGGCCTAAGGTATGTTTCAATTTATGGAATGCAATGAACTAACTGTTTGGTGTTGTTTAACCACTTATAGCCATCTAATGTGTTTTTCCCTTTTACTTTGTACATAATCATTTGAGAAGGTCCCGGGCAACGATAGTTACCTTCTCTAAATCTTACAATCCATTCTCTTTTTATTTGTTTTTCTGCAATGTTTTTAACTAATCTATTTGGATTTGTGGATAGATGTTGTGAACTTCAATTGCATTTTGTGTTATTTTCCTTTTATCTATCATGCTACATCATTCTGTTTAATTTCAAAAAAAGGTTTTCTACTTTCAGGGTTTCCCCTTCGATCGAGATCGTAATGGGTTTTCTGTAAAATTGCAGGTCAATTTCAGATTACCTACTTTTCTTTTCTTTTTTGTTGTAAATATTGACCTTTAAAATGCAGGGTCATTGGAGATTCCATCATCCATCACCTTTCTACCAGATATTTTCAGCAGGTCTAGATCTTGAGGTAAATTGATATGGATATTTTTATAAATTAGCATATATATTTGATGAGTAAAAATTGGAAGGTGGATTTTGTTCTTCTCTTCTACTTTTCTCCCATTCCTGCTATTCGATTCAGATACTAGAGTTTCATAAATTTATGTTGTTTCCTCATATCTCTATTTACTTTAGTTTCTAATTATTTTTTCCATTTAGTTTGTAGCTGATGGACTTTTTCCCGGAGCTGAAGGAGGTCTTGACCAGAGAACTTGGAGAGGAGGAATACTCCGTCCTTGAGGTTGGGATTAGGCCAATGCTCACGGAGATCATCACGCAGGCTACTTGAACTTAGAACGTCCTTGGTAATTTACATTAAAATTATGGTTTGATGCCTTCTTTTGCTATTTGCATTCTACAGAATAGGCTTCCAATGTGCATATATTTTTGTGTCTTACATCAATTACGCTTTACAGTTCATAGTTATGAGAATGTGCGGATATTGCTTTTGCTAGAAGCTTCTCAATTATGTTTCATGGTACATTATACTTTTCAGATTTTTTCCGTTGCTTTTGCTTTTAATTTGATTTTATTTCAGTTTACATCTTTTCATCTTCTTTCTTCATTCTTTTATTCCTAAAATGAGATTATGCTTACTTTTGAAAATCAGGTTGTTTGCAAATATGCATGTGAGCTAGAACCCACATGGATTTAGTCGAGCTTATGCAAGTAAAAATTAGTTGCTAATGTTGGACAGAGAAACATATTCAGTATTGATCTAATCTTCTCAGATTTTTTTCTCATGGGGTATGAAGTGTTAGTCCCAAAGTTGTTCAATTTAAGGCTGTAAATTCCTTAAGTTTGAGCGAGGACTGCATTTTTCTTTCAGCTGAAGGTGCGCTCTTTCTTTCAGCTGAAACTGAAAGAGTTGAATATGAAGAATACTTTCAAATCTGAGGCAGTTATGAATACGAGGCATTTATTCATATTATTGAAACATAATTTATTCAAGGATTAGGTGCAAATTCCAGGCATTCCTCCCCCCTATACCTGTTTTATTTTTCCCTAGGCATTGTTAGTTTTCGATTCTGAGAACTTAAACTTTCCTCTAGTTGGAAGGAACTATTAACCTGCTCTTCTCATCATCTCTAGTATAAAATCGCTCGAGTAAAACTCATATCGGCAGATGCCTTCACCCTCAGGCCAACTCCATTACAATCTCACTCCCTTTCTTGATGTGTTATTTGCGCCATCCTTTGAAGTAAAAAATGTGTGTATCCTGAATTCCGAGACAAAAAATAAAAAAAAATTGCATTTGTGTACCGCAGGATCAATGTTTCTTTCCTGATAATTTTTCTGTGTCTCTCTTTTATAATCTCAAAAAAGGAAAAAGTGTATATCCTGGGTACCGAACAATCCAAGCATTGTATTCCCTTGCTACCTTGCAACCATTTTGTTTGTTTTCTATGGAATTTGCATTGCAATACAACACAACAACTGGCTCTCACTGCCTGTGATAGGGTACTGGTTATTCTATGATTTTTGTGAGAGGTTATTATAAGAAGTGTTAAGGCCAGCAAGTAGCTTATTTCAAAAGGAGCTCTCCCAAGAACATTTCATTCATTTGTTATCTCCACTCCTTACTGCAGATCTCTTTTTACAACTGATTTACTTGATTATGCAATTCTACAAGTTGTAAACCCACTGCTAAATGTTGTTTACTTTTTCTTTGTCGCCCCATACATGATGCACAGGTGAAAGTAGAAAACAAAAAAAACTTCTTTATTCCTTTTCTTTTGCTTTTTATTCTTTCTTACTCTTGCTTTTCTGCTTTAGTGTGCAATCTTTTGGGATTTTCTCTAATATGTGATGGCATTTTTGGATTGTTGTACATTTCTTCTTCAGTAGGTCTCATGGGTTTATATTTGTTTTGTTCTTGATGGGATTAGTTTCTCATATGTGATTTTGGTTTCTGTCCTTATGTGCATTCTTTCTTAGATAAAATTTAGATTTTTCTTAGATAAACGTTGTAGGTGATTTTTCCTAAATATCATATGGTTTTTTGCTGCAATGAGACTTCTATCCTCCTTGGTGCAACCAAAAGGAAGAGAAAATTAAGAAGGATTAGAGCTTCAGACATTATTCTACCCTACGAGGAGATTGAGGTGATGAGAAGTAATGCTCGCGAAAATTTTGTCTTTGTGTGCTTCAAATTTAAGAAATATCTATTTCTATTTCCTTTCTGGCTGTTTAATTAATAGCTGGAAAACTATTTCCTTTCTCTTGGATCTCTTTCCTTTCTTTAGACTCTTGATGTGGTATTTTCAATTGAATGTCTATAGACTTGATTTATATATATGTGCAGGTAGGTGGAGTGGTTCAAGTGTGTTCCTGATTTATACTCAGTTTTTTGGTTCCTTCATTTATACAGTTTTTTTTTCTTCACCCCTGTGCGTTGCATGGGGTGTCTTACTAGTATATATATATATATATATATATATATATATATATATACTAGCAAAAAACCCCGTGCGATGCACGGGCCGACAAAGAATTGTACAGACCACATCATAGGTTGATCTAAACTGTCCATGTGATGGAACACAACATAAATAGGTTGTACCCGTAAAATAATTTCCATAGATCCTAGCCCTCCAATCTATAGAGGTTTCCATAATTGTTGTTCCTCTTAAGGTGCCCAGGATTCGTCAATATTTTTACAGGTGTCCTACATTCGTAATATCAAACTTTTTGTAATTTGACCTACACATAGTGGATAAGGAAAAGTCGTTTTTTCGTCATCGTTAGGGGTGCAACTTGGGTCTCAACCCGACCCAACCCGAGGAACCCATGTTTTCCAACCCAACCCGACCCAACCCAATTTTCAGCCTGACTGGGTTCAACCCGACCCAACCCGATTTCCAATTCGGGTCGGGTTGGGTCGGGTTTCCCGATTTGATATGGTACCAATTGTTGACCACCTCAACTCAAGCTGGGTTGTTTTAGATTTTGAGAACCAATAGTGAGTCACCAATAATCAGTTTTTAACTCACAATTGGTTCTCAAAACCCAAACCAAACAGAGACTAACAATTAACAAAGGGAAATGTTATCCGCACTACTATATTTTGATGTTCACACTCCTCACTTTATTGAAGTAAGGTATGGCCCGCACCATAGGATTATCCAAATCTTCCATTGTGGACTGTGGAGGCTATTTCAATGTTGAAAAAGAAAAAGAAATATACAGAACTTCTTCAGATGGAACCCAAATTCGGGTTTTGGGTCGGGTCGGGTTGCCCGACAACCCAACCCGACCCGATTTCCAATTCGGGTTGATTTTTCCCAACCCAACCCAACCCAACCCAAATTCGGGTTGAACCTGTTGGGTTCGGGTTGAAATCGACCCGCGTGGGAACATCGAAGTAACAACGATGGTTTCAAATTATATATAGTGCTAATGTCCTCACTACCATATTTTATAATGGCACTACTTACCGTATTCTGATGATCGCACTCCCCACTTTATTAAAATATACAGTATGGCCCGTACCATAGGATGATCCAGACCGTCCATTAGATTGGCCACTGCCTACATAGGTTGTGCCCCAAAAATAATTTTCCTAGATTGATCCGAACCGTCCGATCTATAGAGGGTTATTGGTTGATCCAAACCGTACAACATCAATCGGTTGTGCCCGTAAAATCATTTCCATAGGTTGATCCTAGCCCTCCAATCGATATAGGCTGATCCTAGCTCTCCAATCGATAGAGGTTTCCATAATTGTTGTTCCTCTTTAGGTGCCCGGAATCCGTCAATATTTTGCAAGTGTCCTGCATGTGTAATATAAAGTAGTTCTTTCATCATTGTCATATGTCTTTACCTCTTGGTATTTTTTTTCCGTAATTGTCATAGACAGGTACCCTGTGTTGGTACTTTTCGTATGTAGATTATGATTTTTCCCTCAAATAATTTCTCATAGAGATAGATGTTAGATATCAGCAAAGGGGTTAATGGTAAAAGAGTAATGCTGACGTGTAAATCCCAGATAAAAAGGAAACAAATTTCTTTTTCCTCCCGCTAGATTGTAGTATGTATATATATATATATACTAGTTAAAAACCCCGTGCATCCGGACCGACAAAGAACTGTAAGGACCGGCCTCTCCTTTCGTCTTACCGTATATTTGTACGATTTTAAAAGACTTTGCTTACGTGTCAACCTCCTATTTCGTCTCACCTGAGAGAAAACCTCCGCCCGATATTTTAGAGATTTTCTCTCGATATTTTCTCACCCTTTTAGTTAGCGAGAGAAAATCTCCGCCCGATAGTTTCAAGATTTTCTCTCCATATTTTCTCTTTCTCTTTCTGTCTCGAGATTTCCGTGCGTCCACATCATGTAACGTGAGACGTGTCCTCCTCCCGATGTTTCTCTTCCCACATCCCTCCATCTATCCAACCGAGCAAAACCCTAAATCGTTACTTCCAACCTTGAGAGGGTTTCTTCATCTCCCAAAAATCATCATCTCCAATTCATCTCCATCACTCCATGGCTGCCCAGATCTTTCCTTTGGCTAAGCATCCCGTCAACTGATTCTCGATCAGATTGGTGAGGATTACAGGGCCTTCTGCAAAAATGGTGTGTAAGTTGGAATTTTCCTTATAACTTAAAAATTCTTCTATATTTTTACGAGTATTTGTTCTGTAATTTTATCTTTTTATGTTCTATATAGGGGCATTTCTAGGGCTTCTATAGGCTTTTGCTCTGATAATGGGAGGGGATTTTTTACAAAGAAGCAGCACAAACCTCTTCATCTCTGCTCAAAGACCACCGAAGGTCAGACGCGTTTACTAATTCTAATTGTGAAATCTCTATTTCTATTTTATCTCCTTTTTTTAATTTTTTCCATATATGTTCGTCATTTTATTCTTTACTTTGTTATCTACTTTACTCTTACTGCCTTGAGCTTGAATTTTCTGATAGTGAGATTAGATCCTTCACCTTTTATTTAAGGAATTATCTGCTTTTATGTCGCCCTTTATTGAAGCTGAGAACAATTTGTATTTCTCTTTTAAATGGTTTACTTTTTTGCAATATCAGTAATGGATCAGTTGAAGTGAGGTCCTGCAAGGATCACGAAATGCAGTTAGGTTGAGTCAGACTCTGATGCATAGGTTCAATTGTTTTTTGTACTAGAGATTTTTGGATTCTGAAGGTGATGGAAAATCAGATAATTTTAGGTTCTCTTCTATAGGCTGTACATTTCTTTCCTTTCATTTTCTTAGTATTTCACATACTAGGTTTCTCATCCGCTTCAAGGCTATAGAATATTGCCCTCCCTCCCTCCCTCCCTCAAAAGAAGAAACCAAAAAAGGGATAGGAGCACCAATTACCTTCCTCAAATAATTGTGATTGATATAAGTGGCAAAAAACAAAATTAATAACAAAATTTTATGTTTTTTCTCTTTCACCCACAAACACATTCTTCCAATTAATGGCACTACTCACCGTATTTTGATGATCGCACTCCTCACTTTATTAAAATGTACGGTATGGCCCGTACCATAGGATGATCCAAACCGTCCATTAGATGAGCCACTGTCTACATAGGTTGTGCCCTAAAAATAATTTTCATAGGTTGATCCGAACCCTCCGATCTATAGAGGGTTATAGGTTGATCCAAACCGTCCATGTGATGGAACACAACATCAATTGGTTGTGCCCGTAAAATCATTTCCATAGGTTGATCCTAGCCCTCCAATCGATATAGGCTGATCCTAGCCCTCCAATCGATAGAGGTTTCCATAATTGTTGTTCCTCTTCAGGTGCCCGAAATCCGTCAATATTTTGCAAGTTTCCTCCATGAGTAACATAAAGTAGTTCTTTCGTCATTGTCATATGTTTTTACCTCTTCTTGGTAGTTTTTTCCGTAATTGTCATAGACAGGTACCCTGTGTCGGTACTTTTCATATGTAGATTACGATTTTACCCTCAAACAATTTCTCATAGAGATAGATGTTAGATATTAGCAAAGGGGTTAATGGTAAAAGAGTAATGCTGACGTGTAAATCTCAGATAAAAAGAAAAGAAATTCCTTTTTTTCTCTACCTACATAGGATGATCCAAACCGTCCATTAGATGGGCCGCTGCCTACATGGGTTGTGCCCCAAAAATAATTTTCATAGGTTGATCCAAACCCTCCGATATATAGAGGGTTATAGGTTGATCCAAACCGTCCATGTGATGGAACACGACATCAATCGGTTGTGCCCGTAAAATCATTTCCATAGGTTGATCCTAGACCTCCAATCGATATAGGCTGATCATAGCTCTCCAATCGATAGAGGTTTCCATATTTGTTGTTCCTCTTCAGGTGCTCAGAATCCGTCAATATTTTGCAAGTGTCCTGCATGAGTAATATAGGATTTCTTACTTAAAATCCAAGATTCTAAAGAGAAGCGAAATAGATGGTCTCCTTCTCTTGTCTCCCATCTACAATTTTGAAGAAATCCAAGATTCTAAAATCCGTGTATCCAAGTGATTTTAGAATCTTGGATTTCTTACAAATTGTAGATGGGAGACAAGAGGCAGCCTTCTATCCAGGTTTTAGCTTGAAAACAATGTAAAAGAGGGTTCATGATCAAGCTGTTGTATGCTGTCTTGCTAGCGTTTCTTTGATTTTAAGTGAGAAATCCAGGTTTTAGAAATCTCTCCCAGAAATCTCCCATCTTGAGATTTCTACAAGGGATTTTTGCTGATTAGTCCCTACATGGCAAAATAATTGCTTATTAGTCCCTAAGAAAAGCATATTTGCTTAACGGTCCTACTTTTAGAAAATATTTGCTAAAAGGTCCCTAAAACTCATGAACTTCAATTTTCTCCGTTAAAAATTTTTAAATGGCAAATTTACCCCCCAACCCATTTAATCATTTTTAGCATTTTTGGATTTCCCCTCCAATTTTTTAGGAAAAAAACTAGGAAATAAGCAACAATATTCTCTTCCAATATTTACTTTCCCTTTGAAATTCTCCCTTCTTCTTCTCCTAAAATTAGAAGCCAAAACCTAGTTCTTATTCCCAAAACAAAACTAAAAGCCTATCATATTGCGATCGGTGGCAGTGATCAAGAACACCGAGACCTCCAACTGTTTGAAACTGCAGCTCTTTCCTAGCAAGATGGATTAGTGCTTCTCTTACAAAATGCCTTCTACTTAGGCCCTGTTGGATTGTAGGAATTTTATTGGAAAAGTTAGGACAGGAAAAAAAACCTAAAATTTCGTATTACACATAAAAAAAAAGATAAAGTAAACCAACCCTATTCAATTTTTCAGTTAGGGACCTTTGGTTTATGATGTTATCCCTCTAAATTAATGAGACATAATTCCTCAATGAAAAAATTTCCATAGAAATAATTTTCCATTAGAGATATTTTCTTGCAATCCAACCAAGATAGGAATTTCTTAGAAAAATTAGAAACGAAAAATATTCATAAAATTTCTTACTTTATTTATCTATGAAGAAAAGATAACTCAAACTGACCCTATTTAATTTATTTTAGAGGGATTTTCAATTTTTTTTAATTCCTAAAACTATTTTTTTGTTGGAGGTTTTTTGGCAAGAATATTGGAAGAGATAATATTGTCGCCTATTTCCTAGTTTTTTTCCTAAAAAATTGGAGGGGAAATCCAAAAACGCTAAAAACGATTAAATGGGTTGGGGGGTAAATTTGCCATTTTAAAAATTTTAACGGAGAAAATTGAAGTTCGTGAGTTTTAGGGACCTTTTAGCAAATATTTTCTAAAAGTAGGACCGTTAAGCAAATATGCTTTTCTTAAGGACTAATAAGCAATTATTTTGCCATGTAGGGACTAATCAGCAAAAATCCCTTTCTAAAACCTGGAAATGGGACGATCTCCTGCTCTCTGGCTCGACGGAAAGAAGGGCGTCAAATCTGAAAACGACAGACGGTCTCCTTCTTCTCTCATCTTCCATCCAGGATTTTGAGAAAATCCAAGATTCTAAAATCCGCATATCCAAACGGCCCCTTGGTGTTTGTTCCGAACCTCGTAGTGGGAGGGGTTGTCATTACCAATATAGAAAACGAAGAGGGAGAGACAAGAAAGGAAGAGCATCATTCTCCAAGTCAAATTCTATGAGTTTGGTAACTGAACACTACTTATCACTATTCTACAAGGTAAATTCGAAGTAAATCAAATGTGTCTCTCCTCCCTATAGACTACTTATACCACTAATTATCAAGGTAACTACCTGCAGCCAAACAAAGCCACATCATCAAAATCCTATTGTAAAGATACGAGATTCCAACTGGGGAGGAGCCATCTTCTCCCATTTGTATTGATAGAGAGCACGTGTCTCCCTTCATCTGTTTTCTTTTCATCTTCATTTTTCAAAATTGGAGAAAAAGGCTCTAGCCTCTCAAATTTTACACTATTCGCCACCCATAATAGTTGTAGGACCTAAATTAACTCTATAGAGATCGTCCTACACTTGGAAATGGGCTCCCGGACAGGTTATGGAATCAAACGGCATCGGCTCTGCATGATTTTATGAATTAGTCTCTACTTGAAAATATGGCTTCCATGAATAAACTTCAAAATTAAAAAACTATTTATTCATCCTCGTGGCTTCGTCATGAATTTTTCCTCGTATATATGATGATGTATAGTGATGCAAGCATCCATACCAAATTGTTCTGATGCCATTTGTGATTGCATGATCGTATGCGATCATGAATAGCTCAAAGATTGTTATCCTGAATCATCAAAATCCGGACTCAGATCCGTTTGCATGGATTTGATCTCCATGTTTCTGAAATTCATAATGCAACAAATATATAGCTCTAGAATGCTTTCATTCTTTATTTAATTAAAGTCTAATCGAATAAAACTGACCAAATAGACATGTAATTGAACATAGAAAACCCATCATTGTACCCACCATTCTATCTATCCAATGTGAATTATATCAATTTTTTTTTGGCTATGTTGTATAAGGCTATTCTATTGAGGAAGACCTATTTGACATTTTCACGAAACCTTGAACTCAAACATGTCCCCTGTGATTCAAACCTGAATTCCTATGATCTAGAGCTTAGCCTCAATAATATCCAACTCTAGAATTGGAAGGATAAGGAAGAAGGAAAGGGGAAAAAATCTCAACTAATATGGATCTTTCCCAAGGAATTGAGATTAGAAGGAAACTCAGTTTCCTAATGTAATAATGGAAATTTACTATGAAAACGCAGCAAATATACTTAGAAATATAACTAGAAATGGGCTTGTTGTTGCAGTGACTACTCCTAAGATCTTTTTTTTTTCTACCAGTCACAATCCAAAAATGGGGAAACATATCTAAAGATCGAGTGTTATTTAACTCTGTTCCAGAAGAACTCGGGCACATTCTCTCCTGGAAGGATGAAGGAAGGCTCTTATACATTGAATTCTCTTGTACAACGTTCTGAGTTTTATTGTACATGGAATTTTCTTATATATCTAAGGGCCTGTTTGGATGCCGAAAAGATTTTGATTTTGATTTCTCACATTTGCAGCCCCTTTTGCATTGTAATTTGGATCGGATCAAATTCTTGGATTTCTAATTCAGCATCTGACAGTGAAAAAATCAGATTTCTAAATTTTTTGTGGAAATAAGAAATTGGAAATCCACAAATCTGGCAGTTTCCTTCACCCTCTTTGCTCCTCAACCTCTCTCCTCCACTTGGGAGTACCCCCTTCTCTCTCTCTCTCACTCTCTCTCTCTCTCTCTCTCAACATCACTTGCCGGATCTATTCATTTTGTAGTCAAAACTCAATTCCAAATCCAAATACAATATATGAGGTATCCAAACAGGCCCTAATTGTATTGATTTGAGTGCGATATATAGTCCTCAAATTATGGGATATGGATGGTTTTAGTCGATGTGGTACTAAACATTCTACCTTAATTTTAAAATTGCAGAATTTTGGAAAGTTTTGCTAGAGTTTCAACCAACTTTTGAAATTACAATTTCAGTGGTTAGAGTTTCTCACATGCAAAAGCCAGCCGCGAAATGACTTTCCCCGAAATTGCCTATCCAAAAGTATACTTTTGTCAACTAAATATGGATCTTTGCTTCCTTTTCTTTTGGGAAGTGATAGTTACGCCTCTCTTGATCACCAGGGACACCCAGCGTCAGTGTATCAATGGCAAAAAGGGGGCTAATTTACTTTACATCAGAAAAATTCAGTGGCTTTGATTGCAAAGTACACTAGCAAATGGGTGTCCCTGGTGATAAAAGGAGTGTAAATATCATTTCCCTTTCTTTTTTATGATCATCCATCTGTACGGTCTTAATCAGATGTTTACGTTTATTGGCTCTATCATCTATGTGGTTTTGGATGGTTACAGGCCAAGGTGACCTATGACAATGTGACCGTCTAGATTGACCAAAGGTGAGTTTTAATGTTAAGGGTAAAACTATCCAAATCCTTCGGTGGTTCTCATCCCTTCTTTATTTGGCACAGGATCCCATTTTGAAGTGTTTTCTAAGAGTGATTGAGATTGTCACGTGGAGTGTATGGCACGCCATACAGAGATTATCTTGAGTCTCTTGGTTTCTAGATCCCACATGGACCTCTGAATTGTTAGAAGATGGATAAGTAAAATACATTTCTAGCATACATGCAACTTTATCTAATTCTTTAGATAATTCAAAAATGCTAATTAGTGTAACTATTTTCTATGAGGGTATGTTTTGCGTGGCATGGACTAGAGAGTACATAAGCCATGTTTTGTGTGGATGTACATAAGCCATAACATCTCTGATACGGTGATAGCAAGAGCCTTGTACTCAGCTTTGGCACTTGAGCGAGCAACAATGAGTTTTTTCTTTGAGCCCCATGAGAGAAGATTGGAGCCAAGAACTACACTATCCGGTGGTGGAGCGAAGACTAGTGGGGTAACCGGCCCAATCAGCATTAGAAAAGGATACCATAAGCGATAGAGGTCCAGGTCGAAGAGTGAGGCCAAGCCCCAATGTTCCTTTGAGATAGCGAAAAATACGCTTAACGGCTTGTTCATGAATTGTTGTCGGCTTGTGCATAAACTGACAAACTTGATTAACAGCATAACAAATATTTGGTTTGGTAAGAGTAAGATATTGTAATACTCCAACAATACTGCGGTATTCATGAGGGTCTGGAAGAAGAGATCCTTCAGATATAAACATTTTAGAACCAATAGTAATAGGTGTGGAGCATGGCTTGCAGCCCATCATTCCTGTGCGGCTATGAATATCCAATGTATACTTGGTTTAAGTGAAAAGAAGGCCTGATGAAGAGCGTTTGACCTCAACACCCAAAAAATAGTGAAGATCACCAAGATCTTTCATAGCAAAATTTTCCCCAAATGGCGAATAAAGGTAGAAATAAGTGTTGTATTGTTACCAGTGAGGATAATATCATCGACATAGAGTAAGAGATCAATAGTGCCAACAGAGCAAGGAAAAACGAACATGGAAGTATCTGCCATACTATGACGAAATCCAATAGTAAGAAGAAATGCGCTAATCGTTGAACCCATGCACGTGGGGCCTGACAATATCCAAAGATGGCATTATGTAACTTGCAAACATATTTAGGATGAGTAGCATCAATGAAGCTAGGAGGCTGGTCCATGTAAACCTCTTCTTCAAGAAGACCATGAAGGAAGGCATTCTTAAGATCAAGTTAGCGAATAGACCAACCGTTAGAGAGAGCAACAGTTAGAATGGTTCTAATGGTGGCAGGTTTGACAACGGGGCTGAATGTTTCCGAGAAATCTTCTATGCCAGGCTGTTGGTGAAATCCTTTAGTAACGATTCATGCTTTGTACCTCTCAATTGTATCATTACTGCAATGTTTAATTCTATAGACCCAACAACAACCAACAACATTCATAGTTGGATGAGGAGGAACAAGGGTCCACATGTTGTTCTCATGAAGGGAATTGTATTCTTCAGACACTGCAGCTACCTACTTAGGATCATGATGTGTTGTTTGTAGGTGGATGGGTCAAGGGAATTGGACTCAAGGATGGCTACATAGGCTGATTGAAGAGGATGTTCCGTGGCAAAGTACACTTTGAGCTTTCGAGTACTGTCTTGAAGATGTGTAACCATGGGATGCCGTGGTGGGGGAGGGGGTGTGAAGGTGGGGATATTCGATCAACCAAATGAGGGGACTTGGGTGGTGGTGAAGATGGGGATATGGGATCAGCCAAATGAGGTAGTTGCCGTGGTGAAGGAGGAGCCAACTGAGAGGAGTCGGTGGGTAATGTTGGTAGATCCACAATAGGGATAGGAATTGAGGTGGTAGCAGATTTCGCTGTAGAGGGAGATTGAGACACAACATGCGAGATAGCAAATGAAAAAATGTCCTCATTAAAGACAACTCTCGAGATATAAACACGTCTTGATGTGGGTTCATAACAGCGATATCCCTTTTGAGTGTCATTGTAGCCCAGGAAAATACATGAGAGTGACTTTGGACTTAGTTTGTCACGCTGATATGGCCTAAGATAGGGAAAACACTGACAGCCAAACACGCGAAGTAGCCATAGTCTGGACTTTGTCCATAAAGAGTTTCATGAGGAAATTTTCCATGTAGTACAGGTGTAGGCAGCTGATTAATTAAATAAACCGCAGCATAGAAAGTCTCAAGCCAGAAACATCTAGGCATGGAAGCCTGAAATAGAAGAGTGGTACCCATCTTACTATTATGTCTAATCTTGCGCTCAACTACCCCATTTTGTTTAGGGGTATGGGGACAAGATATCCGCAAAACAATACCACATATATCTAAAAAATTTAAAGTCCCCTTTAGTTAACTCATAGGCAATATCACTTTGAAAGCACTTAATAGTAGTAGAGATGAGATTTTCAACCATCAACTTAAAGTGTCTAAAGCACTCAATGCTAGAAGACTTAACAACCAGAGGATAAATCTAAGCATAGCGACTAAAGTCATCAATAAACAAAATATAGTACTTGAAACCACTAGCAGAATTAACTGGTGCAGGTCCCCAAATGTCACAATAGACAAGTTGCAATGGAGCAGTAGACTGCCTACTAGATGAAGAGAATGAAAGTTCCCTACTTTTACCCATCTAACAAGAGTCACAAATAGTATTAATAGATAAGAAGTCTGAAAATTCTAGAGTTCTACTCATCTTAAAATCAGAAAGTATCCTTGCGACAGGATATCCATGTCGCCTATGCCGGATGCGTGCTGGAGCTTTGGTCCCATAATACACGATGAACAGCTTAGTAACTGCATCTTGACATCGTATTGGGATAGGATAGAGGTTGTCCTTAACGGGGCCCGTTAGCACCGGTATCTTGGTCCGCAGATCCTTAATAGAAAAGCCCCATTGAAAAAAATCAATAGAACAATTATTATCCTTTGTGAGTTGTGCAACTGATAACAAGTTTTGTGTAATGCCAGGTACCAGAAGAACATTTCCATGTGCCAATTTAGATTGCAGAGTGGAAATAAATGAGTGGCCAATATTCTTAGTAGGTAGTGCCTTACCATCACCAATGAAGACTTGATCCGATCCATCTTAAGCCTGTGATTGCTGAAGGAGTGATGGGTCAAAGCTCATATGACTGGTCGCTCCTGAATCGAGAATCCATTGCAAATTGCGGGGAGTATTTTGTTGTCCTTGATTTCGAGGAGTAAGATGTAAGCCTGCAAAATCATGAGATAGCCCACTATTGCTGTAAGATCCATAATGAAAAATAAAACTTATCTGCCTCATGACCTATTTTTTTGCATATTTGACACCGATTTGGACCATCATATGATTTGGAGTTGGATTGGTTGGTATTGGAGTTGCGAGGCTCATTGTTGCTGCTAGAGTCAATTTGACAAGGACCAGATCCATAACCATAAGAAAAGCCACGATTCCAAGAGTTGTTATTCCGTCTATTGGAGTTGTTACGCTGTCGATTCTTGTGATTTTGGCTAGAGTAAAGTGTTGATTGGTTACCTAAGTCAGCGATGGCAACATGGATGCTGGTGAGTCGTTGTTCATGACTCAAAAGACGAGCATGCAGCTTATTGAAACCTGGTGCATTCGATCTACTCTCCATGGCAATGACAAAGGAATAATACTCCGGACCTAATCCATTAAGATTCGATGTGACAAGGTTGTTATCTTATAAATGGCATCATTGGCAGCCAAGGAGTCAGAAATTGATCTGATGGTTTGAAGATATTCGGTGATGGGTTTTTACCCTTTTTTGAGTTCAACGAGTTCATTTCGAAGGAAAGAACGTCTTGCTTGTGATTGTTAGATGAAGAGTTCATATAGTGTATCCCATATTTCTTTTGAGGTTGGAATACCAAGTATTTGTGCAGACAATCCTTCGGTTAGAGCTGCCAACTCTTGACATAATGGTCGGTTTTATGCCATTTTGTGTATTCCGGGTTAGCAATGGTATTGGTTCCAAAGGTATTTTTCAATTGTTTTTGGTTGGGCCTCAATGGAACCGTAAACATGGCCCAAAAGTTCAGAGGAGATTAGATGGAATTCATTTCATCTTCCCATAGTAGGTAGTTGGATCCGTCAAGTTTTACGGAAACAAAGTTAGTGATGTTTGGAAAGGGAAAGGACGATGATGTTAAATTTTAAAGTGTATTTTTGGGTAGCTTTTATTTTGAGAGATGTAGTGAGGAGAAATATGTATTTTGTGTCCATGGGCATTTTGGTCTTTTGTTGGCCAAGCTTGCACATGTGTGAGCCACACATGTTTGGTCCATCTTTTCCCACTACTCACCTATTTCAAATTCAAACCCTACTTGAAACTCTAAACCCACCACTTCCCTAAGCAATAATGACACCACTTTCCCATACCTACTACCACTTACCTAAGCTATTTTGTCTTTACTTTCCATTGACTAAGCCTATTCTCATTAACTTCATTTTGGTAGAGATTCTCCACTATCTACCTAGACCTCCATTGAAGCTATTGAAGCTTTGTTGTGTTCAAGCTTAGGTTTGAAGCAAAGACCAACTTTCCATATTTTCTCTATGTGTTGAAGCTTTCCTTTTGAAGCTTTCTACTTGTAGTTTTGTTCTTCTCTCATAAATATTGGATTACATCTTGTGGTGATTGTTCTTCTTCTCTTTTGGTTATTGTTCTTGGGCTAGTGTAAACCTCGGTTGCATTATTTGAGAAGCGGATATTCCGGTCTTGTGAAATCTGTCTTTCTCCATATGTTATCAAAGCCACAAGGGTGGTAGTTGCTGCTTGTCTAGATTTCCTTGGTGAAGAAGTTTCATTGGTGCTTTGAAGATGGATATGAGTGGAAGGGTTAGTGGACTCAATATTGAGTTGCTAAATCGATCAAATTACAAGATATGGAGAACATGTATGGAGTCTTATCTTGTGGAAGAAGATTTATGGGAGGTTGTTTGTTGCAATGCCGTTGTAGTTTCGAAAGATACACAAGAGAATGCTGATGTATTGAAGGCGTGGATGATGAAGAATGCCAAGGCCGGATTTCTTTTGAAGAGGTCTATTTCACATTACTTGTTTGAGCACGTCATTGGGTGTAAATCGGCGAGTGAGATTTGGATTACCCTTAATGGATTGCTCAACAAGAAAAATATAGCTCGTTTACAAATGTTGGAGAATGAGTTGGCAAATACTATACAAGATAGTCTCTCTATTTCTCAATTCTTTTTTAAGATCAAGAATCTTTGTTCTGAGATTTCTTTATTGGATCCGGAAGAGCCCATTTCAGAGGCACGAATGAAGCGGCATATTATTCGTGGGTTGCTTTACAAGAGAGGAGTTGATTTTGTGTTGAATGGATTTACCGATGCCGATTATGGACGGGACTTGGATGATTGAAGATCTACTTCCGGTCATGTGTTTTTGTGTGGATCGACAGGTGTTTCTTGGTGTAGTAAGAAACAAGACTCTGTGTTTCTTTCAACAACGGAAGCGGAATATAAAGCCGCAACTCTTGCGTCTCAAGAATGCGTTTGGTTGCAGCTGTTGATTGAAGATGTTCATTTACCTATTCACAAGGCAACAACTATTTTTTGTGACAACCAAAGTGCACGCAAACTTACTACAAATCCGGTTTGTCATGCAAGAACAAAGCATATTGAGATCAAGCATCATTTCATTCTTAAAAAGGTGTTAGATGGTATAATTGGTGTAGCGGAAGTGAGGAGCAGATCGAATTATTGAGATTTTCAAAGTAAAGAGTGATCTTTTTCTGGGCAGATCGAATTTATTAAATCACTAACATTATTGGGTCATGGGGAGGTGGTGGGCCCCACCTATCAAAACATGAAGTGTTAAATGGTGGGCCCAACGTGCTATAACAACCATTGTCTGCCCCTAGAGTAAATTCCTGGCTCCGCCCCAGCATATGGAGTATATGGCACGACATAGACATTTAGTGGGGTGTTCTTTTCATAAGAGGAATATACATGGACACTGAGAAAAAAAAAGTAGATGGGTGAGAGAGAGAGAGAGAGAGAGAGAGAGAGAGAGAGAGAGAGAGAGAGAGACTGACTGACTTTAGTGGGCAACCCATGTTGTTTGCAATTGAGAAAAGATGATATTAAAAAGTCTCCTACCTCCAATTGCTAAGTGGCCTAAAAAGCAAATTGGAAGGTAAACAAAATGACTATACCTCTTCATCATTCTCAAAATATCTCTTGGATTTTAGATCCCGTGGAGATAGACCTGGCAAACGGGTGGGTCGGGCCGGTTTTGACTCGGCTTGTACGGATCCAGGTCAAAATGACCTGGGAAATTTTACGGGTGTGGATCCCGTCCCAGAGGGTAGTGGCCCACAAGGGTGTGTGTTTTTGTGATGATGGCGCTTTTGACCATTGGATTTCAATATGGTTGCTTTTTTCATAAATTTAGGATGAAAATCCTAACTTCACGAAAGAAGCAACTGGCCAGAGTCGCCACCTAGATTAGGGATCTAGGACCCATGATTAACTCTGTATATTTGGTCTACGATTTAAATTCTGGGTAAGTTATCTGGTTACGAGATCGGAAGGTGTACCGCACGAAGTGTACAGCAACGATCTTGCCTGACGAAAGTCAGACTTTACCTTTTAAATGCTTTAGTTGTTTAAGTTTTAACTAAAAGGGGGTGAATGTGAGTTTTATTTGGGAAATCTAAATATTACTAATGATTTGACCGTGCACAGTTTAGACTCATGCGGGCCAGGAGTGCATCTTACATGCAACTACATGCCTACTTTTTTTGATATTTTATTGAGATTGATGAGATTTGGTTTGAGTTGGATTATATTGTGAGAATTACGTTACATGCACCTAAGACTAATGCAATGGATTTTAGTTGCACTTTTAGTATATTTGTGAATTTTGGATTCCAAGAATTCTATTTTAGGGAACCTGGAGTGTGATTTCTAAGTCTAGAACCTTACAACTTTATGTCTTGGATGTTTCAATTTAAGTGATTACGAGTTCTTAGATTCTTTAAGATTTTTGAATTCTTTTGAGTTCCAAATCTAACAAACACCACTAATCATACAAAATAACTAATATGCAAAGTAACAAAGCAAAATAACTAACAAGCATATGATACTGAAGAAATCTAAACATGTAATTAATCAGGCAACCAGACGAAAAGAAACATCTACCATGCAAAAAAGGTTTAAGAAAAAGAAAATGGTGCAAAAGGGAATGGAAGAGATGAAGAAGGGTGTGGGGGAATGAGAATGAAGGAGAAAGGTGCGACTGAACTTGGGAGTGCCAAGTTGCCTACGTACCCCGTAGTGGGGATCAAGCCACACGTAGTTCCATAGGGAGGTTGCTTGGATTTTGGTTGGGTGCGGTTCATTGGCAGAGTGGGCCATGGTTTGAGTGCAAGTACTGTTCCATTAATATATTGTTTATGAGGTCCATTGCATAGAGAGTGGGTCAGATGGGTTATGGGTACATGGGATGGCATAGGATAAGTAGGCTAATGGGCATGGGTTGGGTGCATGGACTAATGGATGTAGGTGGCATGTTATGGGTGACATGAATGGGGTCCATAAGGAGGTTGGATGTGCCTAATGAGTAGATATAGTTACTGATATGGTAGAATAATGGGAGTAGGCATGATACATGTACTTTGGGTAAGATAGATGATGGGCTATGGGGTGTGGTGATAGGAGAGGCATGTTGATCGGATGGAGCATGGGATGGGATATGAATTAGGTGGGGATTGAATAAGGATAACGGGTGCTCGGTTGGGATTGAGATCAAGTTGGGTTGGGGCTGAACCGGGTTGGTTCTGGTTGGCTTGGGCTGGACCGGGTTGGGTTGGGTTGAACCGGTTAGACCAAGTGGGGACTGAACCGGGTTGAACAAGGTTGGGTCCGAGTTGGACCGGATTACGTCGGATTGGACCGGGTTGGTCCGATTGGGTGGGTTCCTTGGCTAGGCCGAGTAGTGTGGGTTCCTACGGTAGGCTGAATAGGCCGGTTGAGGGTGGCCGTAGGTTTGGGTAAGGGCTGACTTGGGGTTGGACCGATCGGATTAAGCGGGACCGGGTTTGTCCGGGTTGACTTGGATTAACTTGGATTCGTCCAGGTTGGGTCCGGGTTGGACCGATCCAAGTTGGCTTGGGTGTCATGGCTCGGTTGGTTTAGGTGGGCAGGCTGGATGGAGTTAAATATGAAGAGAAGTGGATATGAGGCATGGGTGTTGAGGCATGGGACATGATGGCCATGGGGATTGAAGATGATGAATGTGCTTGGGCAGGGGTGTGGGTGCTCAGTTATGGGATGTAGGTTAAGCTAGGAGAGATGAGACATGGGATTAAGCTAGGTGGCTAAGATTTATTGGATAGCAATTATTTGGAATAACCACGGGTCAATGGAATTAATTGGGATGTCTGATGGAGTGAGTATTTAAATGGGTGATGAGGGATGAGTTGGGATGGCTGAGAGATGATGGCATGGTAGTTATAAGATGAAGGGTATGTCTGATTGGAATGATGAAGCTATGAGATGGTTGCATGGGGTAATGGTCATGAAATAAAATAGTTGGCTGATGGCCTCATGGGACATGGGGATGGAGGATGGGAGTATGTGTGTGTGGATATAGGGATGGGGGTAATGACCATGGGGTGATGAGATGTGAGGCTTATGGCTATGGGTGAGTATGAATTTTGACCGTGAGCTTATTGTGGTGGGGTCAGCTACTGGTGAATGGGGCATGTGGTTTGTGCATAAGTATGATGGGTAGGTTACCTACGTTACACTACATGAGTTAGGCTACATGGGTTGCGCTACATGGGTCGAGTTAGTTCTATAGGTGAGCCGAAGTGGCTGAGTTCTAAGACATGGCTGAGTAGGGTCTAGGTTAGGGATGCGGCTCGGACCGGGTTGAGCTTGACGGGGTTAGGTTGAGTCAAGGCAGGTTGGGTTAGGTAGGGTTGACTTGGGGTGGACCCGAGTGGATCCAGTTAAGTTGAAGAGGCTTGCACAACACTTATAATCAGTGCACAATGTATGGTCTTAATTATTATTTTTGATGTGCATTACTCATACGCATGTCATAGGGCTTGGAGATATGTTCGTGTATAGCCCTTGAAGTGCACTCGGTGTATATAGAATTGGCACAGTGCACATTGAAAAGAATTTGGGCGATTCAAATACATGTACATCTCATAAGAAAATCTTTGTAATGCACACAGTGCATGGATTTTGAAAGGACTAGCATCGTTTCCATTTTTATGGTGCAATTATCAAAAATCCGAATTCTTTTAGATGGCCTAACTCTTCCGGGACGGTTGATACAAATCCTCTTTTATGTGCTCCCGTCGATTGCTGCAGAATGATTGGTATCGCCTTGAATGGGTGCCGTAATCGAAATAGATGAGAGCCACATGCTTTCCCCAAGATTAACAAGACGGGTGGACTGTTGGGTTATAGCTATGGTCAAATAGGGTCTGTTGGGACTGAAATATGGACGGGGGGAGGTGTACTTCTATGGAGATGGAATATTGGATGTAGTATAAGAGCATGGGTTGTATGGAGTGTGTGGTTATGAAGATTTGGGCATGTTGATGATGAAATCTGTTAGGGATGTTGGGCTATGGATGTATGAATTTGGGTTTCATACATGGGAAGAATCGGATGATAAATTGATTATGGGATTAAAAGAGGGTGAGCTTGGACGAACTCTATGGGAATGGGAGATTGATTCTTTGGAGAGGGAAGCAAGGAGCTATCTGTCTCTTGAATGGTAGGGAGGGTAGGGTATTTATAGATGACCAAGAGGCAAAAGTTGCCAAATTGAGAGGACTCAATCGATCTGAATTGAAGGGCTGAGATTAATCACTTATTATAGGTAATATTTTGATGGAGATTTAATGCCCAAAAGTGTGTGATATGAGAAAAAAGCAACCTTTTGGAGGGTGGAGATGATTACACATATCTTTTGATTAGAAGGAAGATTAGCAACAATCTTTTTGAAAGTGGAAACGACCCAAAACGTGTAAAGGAGAGGGGATTTAATAATTCTTCATTTTGGAAAGTCTTAAGAAGGTGTATTTATAATCTTTTGTTGCCATTCCTGTTGCTTCTAAAACATGCTATTTATCTTACGAGATGTAGTAAAAAAAGTATTCGTTTATTAAATGTAGAAGCTTTCCCCAATTTATTTCCATGAGCAAGCTTTGCTTTCACTTTTTAAAGCCACAACATTTTGAAAACAATAAAATAATATCTCCAAGGATCTCTTCCTTTTTCAAAAAAATTATTTCTAAGATGAAAAGGTTAAATAAGAAACGTTCTTTTCCTTCTCTCTTTTTTAGAGATGATAAGCTTATCTTTCCCAAAGTGGACCCTACCTATATTGACCAAATTTCACACACAATTTAAATACGAGTGGGGTTCCTTTCCAAAATGGCCCTACTTTTAAAAAAATAAAATTCAAAATTTAATGCGGATGGGCCCTTCCTAATGTGATTGAATTCCAAGGATTAAAATGATAAAGGGCCCAACTACAAGTTGGGTGAATTCTCTATTTGCCACAAAATATGATTTTTCAAGACAAAGGCGGGTTCCACAATAAAATCTTAAGATTTAAAATGATACTTGAATCCATTAGTGGATCCCACCATAGTAGGCCGAATATCCTTGGAATTTAAATTTTAAAATGATAGGCCTCCCATAAAATTTGGCATTTTTAACAATAACGGCCCCACTAAAAATCAAAATTTAAAATGGTAGTCCCCACTAGACATTGGCCGAATTGATATTTCCTTTAAATTCGAATTATTCTTTTTCACTTTCCTCAAAGTTGGTTGGCCCCAAAAAAAAATAAGCCAAATTCTACCCTCTTTAGAATTCCAATTTTCCATGAAAAAATCCTTAAGAAAATGACAGATAATAGATGGAGACGAACGGAAAAGGGATGCATAGCTAGGGAAAACACCAAGAACCTAACTCTAAAATGTGGGAAAAAAAAGAAGAAAGCCTTTGTTGGCTAAAATGGAACTGTAAGCCCAATGGTTCCCACCTTGGCATTCTCATCTTCTTTTGATGATTCCAATACACAAGTGATTTTATATCACTAATGTGTTTGAATGTCTAAGTTGTAGATCATGATTGTATTAAGACAAGATTGCTTGGATTGAGGCCAAGAAACTTTCATTGGACCGCTTATGAAGGCCAAAGACATCGGAGATCCAAGACGAGTGAAGACTTGAAGAATCACATTGAAGATCAAAGTCATTTTAGAATGTAAAGATCCAATCCTAGTTTAGGTGTTTAGAGGCATAAATAAAGTTAATCTCACACACCCTAAATGTTTAAGAGATTATCCTTGTGGTGTTCCAACACCTTGTAACCCTCATAACAATCCCAACTTGGTGTAGAGTTGGAAGCCCAAACAAATAAAAAACAGAATTGAAAATCTGCTGAAATTAGGCTTCTCGGAACTCCGAGATATTCCTCGGAGCTCCGAGAAATGGTCCAGTAGCATTTTTATATCTTCTGTTTGTATTCCTGGAACTCCGAGAATTTCTCGGAACTCCGAGACCACTATAACGGGAAGAAATTATAGCCGTTTGGGATTTCGCCAGATTTACCACTATGCCCCTCAAACGGTCATATTTGGTTTTTCTATATATATGGGCATTCCTAACTTCCCAATCATCAATCCTAACACTCTAAAAACCTATTGGAATATCCTAAGAGTGAATCAAGCTTGTTTATGCCTCTCATCCTCTAAGATTAGGATTTGGATCATAGGCTTCAAATTTGTACATCTTCTACAAATCTTGTAAACCCTTGTGAGGGATTTTTTTGTTCTTTCTTTCTTATTCAAGAACATTGTATTCGGGCGAGTGTTCGAAGAAGCGGAGCCCACTCTCCGTGGTGAGGATTGCCACCAAGGTTAAAGGCAATTGGAATTGTAATCGGCACTGATCTTCGCCGAAGTTAAGAAGATCAAATAGTGAAGCCATCAACGGGTTTGGTTGGTGGAGTGGAGTAGGCCTCGCGTTTGGAGGACCGAACCACTTTAAATCTCGGGTGCACTCTCTCTTATCTCTTGCTTTACATTTGCATTGCAATTAGGATTTAACTTGTGTGCTTGAATTTCATTCTTGATCTCTTAATCTTCAAAATTAGGTTTGAGTTTTCAAAAGACTAAAACTTGTTAGCAACCTAATTTTTTCACTCCTCATTAGTTGCCATTAGAGTAAGTACTCGGGCCTACCCTTGGAATTTCAGGAACAAAATGGGAGTGTCTACAACGGGTCACTATGCTTGGACCCAGACCCTGCCCGTACGGGTCGGGTCGACCCGCGGGCCACCTGGATTTTTGACATATTTTTTAAGATTTTTTTTATTTGTATAAGGATTTTCTAGCCACCTTCGCAACCCATTTATGTTCACTGTTTGAGAGATTTGTCTTATTGTGGCGTGGTGAAAACTGCAAAGATTGGCAGAAGTACCATTTGTGAAAAGGTGGCTAGCAATAAATAATAACCATGGGTACTAAGTTTTAAATGAGAAATTACGAAAAATTGGAAGCAAAGTATAAAAATTACAAAAAAAAAAAACCAAAAGAATGTCCTAAAATATGAGAATTACGGAAACAAATACATAGAAAAAGCAAATGTTATGACAATGGCGGAAAAAAATACATAGAAAATATCAAAGTTATGACAATTACGGAGAAAAAAGTGCCATAATGTGCTAAAATAACTTCTCTATGGGCACCCGCGGGTCCACCCGGCCCGGCCCAGTTTGACGGGCCGGGTGGACCCGCGGGTCAATTTCAAACGGATCACTGATTGGTGACCCGGACCCGTAATTTACAGGCGGGCCGGGTGGACCCGCGGGTCCGGGTCACTTTTTGCCAGGTCTACGTGGAGACTACTTTGAGTCATGTGGGACTGTTATCAATGAATCTAAGGAGAGACATACTAACGAGTGATTGTGATGGTCACGTGGTGTGTATGACACGACATGGTCTATTAAATTTTAGTTGTTTAAATCTCTATCAGCAAGACTGCTTTTTCACTACTAGACATTAAAAACAGCCTGACGCGTACTCCACACTAGACATAACCGTCTCAATTACTCATCATCTTCCATCCAAGGATGATAGGTCCCACAAATTAAGATTTTCGATCTTCTGGGAGATGATAACTTTGCACCCTCTGTAGGATGATTAGCACCCCTTTTACCGTGAATTGTGGCAGACGTTAACGCTTTTCTTAGGTGTAAAAGTCGTCCACAGGAGATGTCCTTTCATTTTCAGTTGGGTCCCATACTTTTCATAGGCCATGATCAACAAGGGAATACCTGGCTACATATTTTATAAAAGAGGAAATGGTTTGTGAGCAGCTGCTCAAATAGGCTTATCTGAGCAGAGCTCACAAGCCATAGGGTGGCCGCATTTTTGGGGGATCAAAAGCATTCATTTGGAAGGCCCTTCTATGGATAGGGTGCGTACCAAAAATCAGCCCTATAGGATCATCCTAACCCTGCCATTTGTGGAGGGGGGGAATGGGCACAAACATGGACACACAGTGTCTGTCCATTTTCCCCTCCACCTTTGATTGGGTTAAGATGATCTTATAGGGCTGATTCTTGGTACGCACACTATCTATGGAAGGGCCTTCTAAATGAATGCTTTGGATCCCCCAAAAATGTGGCCCCCCATGGTTTGTGAGCGGTCACAAACCTTTTCCTCTTTATAAAATAGTACTTATGGAATTTTATTAAAAGTTAAAATTTAACCTTAAAGAATTAAAAAACCTAAAATATCTTTAACTTTAAGTTTTGTCATTGGGCGATGATATTTTCACCCCCTGCACCGCGTATCGTGATTTGACGTCAAAAAGCATTAAGTTGCCTACTGTTCACGTTATAAGGTTGGCGAATGCAGTATTCTGCATTAAGAAATTGAACAATCCAATGGATGGCCTGAGTTTGAAATTGAATGTACGATCCGAGGGGAAACCCAATTAATTTGGATCCGCCTTGAAACAGATCAGAGTGGACAGGGCGAATGGAAGAAATTTTGGGTCTGAATTTATTAGGACATACCCATGAAAAAAAAATCCAATCATCTATATTTCCGTTTTAGGGTCAATTTGTTTTTCCATAAAATGGGTGTAAAAGTTTACAGTCTTGAATTATTTACTCTGAAATTTTGTACCTTATTTGTTTTTAGCTGTGCATAACTCGTTATCTCCTCTTGAAAATGACCAAAGCAAAACTCTCACATAATAATAACCCCCGACCCCACCACACACACACACACACACAATTTTTAAATATGAAGTCTATAAGAAGGTTATTGATGTTGGCAGTGAGACTTCCGCACTTTTTACTTGCACTAATTTACCTTGTCTTTTATTTCCTAATTTGCTTTTACGAGATTTTTTTAAAGGGATTTGCTAGCGTCCATCGCAGAACGCATTTTGCGGAGCATCTTATTCATTTAATTCAGCTGAGCTGGCTGCTCCCTCATGCAAAAGACTCTCCGTGAAATGCCGTCTGCGATGGACGCCAGCAAATCCCTATTTTGAAATTGTGATACCATTGACAGGTGGTAAAATAGTACAAGACAATGTGAGTTAGTGAAATTATCAGAACATGGTGTGCAAATTTCAGGAGCCTATCAAAATTATTGAATGTGCTACATTCAATAATTATCAGAACATGGTGTGCAAATTTCAGGAGCCTAGCAAAGTCTGTGTATCATATCACATCCTTAAGAGATGTTATTTGGATTGCGTATGACGGTAAACTTTTAATACAATTTGGTCGAATTTAATTTTAACAGTGAACTTTTGGGTCTTGCACACATAGCATGAGGGGTGCCAGCCCCCACTGACTGGCAAAATCTCTTTTATGATGCATGGCTTTACATGCATGGTTAGCTAGTTTAGTGCTCATGTCCCTCAACGACCAATGCAGCCAAGTGTAAATTAGTCTGGCCCCCAAGTGTAAATTCCTGTCCAAATCGTTGTACCTTATAGATTAATGGATATGAAAATTAATGTTTTAATTTTTCTCCGCCCAACTCTGAACAAGGATACATGGATCACCAAGCCAATTTGAGACGAAAAGATGGGGCCGACCCTAATGGATGGTCCAGATTAATCAAAGGTGAAACTCACCACGGTGCACGTCTCCTAACCTACTGATGGATAATCCATCGGTAGGTGTTGTGGTTTGTGAGTGTGTGTTGCTGCTTTTACGGGGGCCAAGCATGTTTGGAGGAAGAGAGAAAAGCTCTCTTGCAATTGAAAGACTCCATCAACGACTATCCAAACAATGCTACTTATTCTGTCTTCCAAGATTGGGTTGGAGAGGATTGCTGTCAATGGGAGCATGTATCATGCTCTAATTCTTCATCTCACGTGATACAAATTTACCTTTCCCATACAAGGGATCCTTCATTAGGAGTGTGGTATCCTAATGCTACTCTGTTTGCCCAATTCAAAGAATTGGAGTCACTAGATTTGACTTCTAATCAGATCGGTGGATGGGTTATGCCTGAAGGTAATACTTGTTTCCTCCAATTTTATAAAATCCTTCCTCAAATTGCATAAAAACCCTCAATCTCTTTTCTTAGGCAATTCAAAGATATTGATGGATGCTTAGCAAATCAGGTTTTTCTTTTAGTTCAGCAAAGACCTAAAATGGATTCACCGTCTATATATTTTTCTGGAATTCTCCAAAAGGAAAAAAGAACAAAAAGTAGGTCTAAAAAGTAGGAAAAAAAGTAGGAGAAAGGAAACACTTTTGTGGCTGCCTGCTAAATCAACAGAATTGATCATGTCCACATGACACAAGTGGGTCTAAAAAGTAGGAAAAATATCTAAGGGTGATTTTTCTAGCAATTTTCATATAAGTAATATAAAACTTCGAGATTTTTCCCTTGCAGCGAGAGCAATTTATTGTTTAGTAATAAATGAAATGGGTTTTGGGTTTTTATGTCTCGATCCTTTTTCTTGTAGGTTTATGTTTCTTGAAGAGACTCACGCGACTCAAGTCATTCAACTGATGCCCCCTTTTATAGATCAATGCTATTAAAAATAATTTTTTTCTTTGACAAATTATGCCAAAAAAAAAGAAAAAAAAGGGGAATAAAAAGGGGCTTTGAGGCATGCAGGCATCATCGCAGGGAAGTTGGTGGTCATGAGAGTCCCACCTTTGATTGATCTAATCCGTTTATGTCGTCAGCATTGCTTTAGTTCTCCAAAAACCCAAGTGTCACTCCAAACGGACACTCCTAACATCTCATAATGTCTCTATCCAAAAGAAAACAAGGCCTGAGAATCACTTTTTTAGCTTTTTTCTTTTAAGTAATATAGAAATCTGATTTTTTTCCTTTGCATTGAAAGGAATTTGTTTTTTGGTAATAAATTAAATGTGCTCATATGTTTTTGTCTTCATCATTTTCTTGTAGGTTTATGCAGCTTGAAGAGACTCAAGAATCTACATCTAGAAAATAACCAACTTGATGATCGAAGTCTTCCATCATGTCTAGGAAACCTTTCGTCCCTGGAATATTTAGATTTATCAAATAATAATCTTGGAAACTTAATTGGCGCCATCTCAATAGGTACGGAGTGGCAATTGTATTTTTCTCATCCGAAATGATGATGGTTAAAGTACTTTTTCTCTTCACTTTCACTTATCTCATAATTTCAATGATAAGATGATGCATATCTGGGGATCTTCAGCAGCTGCACCCTTTTTCAATTTTCGAAAGGCAAACTGATCACTGCATATAATGACTGTCATAGGCCTATGAAAAATATAATAATAAAAAGTTAACCTGTTTTTTCTTTTTGGAGAAACCATAAAAATGAGGATTGATTGATCAATAGGTAGTATCATGTCTCTTGGGGAAAGTAACAAATTTTCCTTCCTTCAATTTTTAAAATAACACAAATACACATTAGATCAATTGTCTATTAGGTTTTAGCAAAAAGAAACATATTTTTGTTGCAAGGTGGGGTCCATTGTTTGGTTATCCAAGCCATTCAACTTATGTTCATATGCCGGTGGATCAATTTCAATGCCATACAAAAAAGTTTTGTTTTTCTTGGATAAATTAGGCAAAATAAAAATAAAAAAGGGAATAAAAGGGGAAGAAATGGAAATTGGGTCCATTGGTGCGGCGATCAGAGGGTTAGGCCAAAACCGAAAGATCTTGGGTTCGATGGAGATCCAAGAACAAGGTGAACAGCAAGGAATCTGAGATCAATCACGGAGACCTCTCAAACGCAATTATATGTCCAAAACGACATTATTCCAAATCAACAGAACTTAAATCTTAGTGTTTTTAAAGATCAAAACCATTTTTTGGATGGATCTTAGCTTGGATCACTATTTCGGCCTCCAAGATGGTCTCTCCACTTTCTCCCACATGAACACGCTCCTTTAGGGCTGTTGCACGATTAGATTAGGTTAAACTCTAGAAAAACCACCCAAAAGTTGTATTTTTAGGTGTTTAATATGAAGCCCTAACCCAGGTTTTGCAAATAGACACAAACACCCTCTTAAAGCTTCTATTAGAGAAGCGAATGCCGAGTCCAAGGGGCGAATTTATCACCTCCCTTTCTAATGGGATCAGAACCTTATCGGCTACCCCATGAGGGTCAATGTTTATAATCACATTCATGGTCATGGCCATTTTGGATTGCAGGAATTTTCTTAAAAAGTTTCGAAAAGAAAATTTTTATAAAATTTCTTCCTTTTCCATTGATTGATTACAAAGTTCTATTTATTAGGACTTTCATTTTATAATGGTACCAGTCTAAACAAACTGTAACCATATGATTTGAGTCTAAATTGTGAAATAAACAAAATCAACGGAAATATTTTGTGCGAGAAATGTGTTTCTGCAATACAAACAGGGCCTAAACAAATCTCATAGGATGAATACTAGGCCAAGATCAGATACATCGCATATAGGCACAAGGGTGGGCGTAACCAAGGCCCTTGATCTGGCAAACCATCATGAGGCAACACATATGGCCCAAGCACCACCTCTGACGGCCATCCCATCAGTAAGATTAATTATTGAATACAAATATGAAAGCTTTAGCGGCTTTTGATGTGAGACCTCCTAAATCAAGGCTCAAGATCATCTTATCAAGATTGGGAAAATGATAAAGAGCCACATTGATCATGTCCACTGAGGGTGATTTGTTTAGTATTTTTCATATAAGTAATATAAAACTTTGAGATTTCTCCCTTCCATTGAGAGCAATTTATTGTTTAGTAATAAATGAAATGGGTTTTGGGTGTTTATGTCTTGATCATTTTTCTTGTAGGTTTATGTGGCTTGAAGAGACTCACGTATCTAGATCTCAGCGATAACAATCTTCACGATCGAAGTTTTCCATCATGTCTAGGCAACCTCTCCTCCCTGGAAAATCTGGATTTATCAGAGAATAATCTGACATTCACATCTGGCGCCATCTCAACAGGTATTTTTTTGACAAGATTTTGTTATCTTTCTGGCATAGTACCCGCTTTAAGAAAATTAAACTATACATTTAAAAAAGAAAATGGGAAATGATATTCCCACCACCTCTTTTAAGATCTTTGGATCTCACAAGTCAAGTCACAACACAGAGACAACCAATACAATGACTGGGCCATATCTTGTAGGTATATCATCTCCACATGTTTACAGGACTAATTAGGATGAAGCCTAGGGTCAACATTAAGTTCCACATATGGTCAGGGGTGTAATCAAGACCGTTGATCAAGTTGACCATCATAAGTCAACCCATACTGTCCAAGTCTTATGCCTAACTGAGATCCCATTCGTCAGATTAAGGCCTACAAAACAATGAAAAAGGATGCGGAACTTCCTTCACGATTTTCTCAAACATAACGGAATGTTTTATCATTTTCCTAACAAGAGGAATATTTTTGTCTTAAAAAATAATTATGACTGTAACGTTGCACACATGACAAAGCATGATAACCTCCCTACATATTATCGTTATGTTATTCCACGTTGGAGATTTGATGTATGAGGGCATCATCCAGAGGAAGTTGGTGGTCTTGAGGGTCCCACCTTTGATTGATCTTATCCTTACATTTGATAGGCCTTACATTGAGTCAAGGTGTGAGAATATTATTTCCCAAAATATGACTATTTACATTTACACTGATAAATTGGAAAAAAAGAAAAATAGAATTTTAATTATTAGAAACTTGTTTTTTAGGGAAGAATTTTATCTTGCCTCATAATCATACAATGGGGCTTCCTCGTTATCATTTTGCAACATCAATCTAATTTTGTCACAATTTTCTCTCTGTCTTATTATTACAGGGATTTGCAAACTAAGGAACCTGAGTTACTTGTATCTCATGAGCAATTCAATTGAGGGCATTCATCCATGTATGGAAGGCATGCATAACCTGCGAGGGCTTTTTCTCTCCGACAATCGCGTTACAGGGAAGATTCCTTCATTCATTTTCAACAACCTAACGAAGATAGAGTCTATTTATCTTTCAAATAATCAGTTCATGGGTGTGTTCTCATTTTCTAGTTTTGCCAACCTCTCGCAACTTTTAAATGTTGACCTTTCAAACAATGTCCAATTAGAAGTCGAAACCCAACACCCACATTCGGTTCCTACTTTTCAACTCCGGAGGTTGTCCTTAGAAAATTGCAACCTCAACAAACATAGCTCTCGTACCATTCCTAGCTTCATTTCAACTCAGCTTCATTTACAGAATTTAAATTTGGGTCATAACTCTCTTAAAGGGATCATCCCATCTTGGCTATTGTACAATATGTCAAGTGATTCCTTGTCGTTGACGGGTAACTTGTTCGAAGGCTCAATTCCTCAGTCTACCCACAACACTATATCAAATCTCACTGTTCTAGATATCTCTGACAATAATCTAAGCGGGTCACTTCCTACAAACATCGGCACACTCTTCCCTCAATTGAATTACTTCAACCTATCCAAAAATATTTTGCAAGGTAGGATCCCCTCATCCATGGGTGAAATAGAAAGCTTATCTATATTGGACCTATCTTCCAACAACTTTTCAGGAGAAATGCCACATCAACTCACCAAAAATTGCACTCAGTTGGTTTACCTCAATATATCAAGTAATAGATTGCAAGGAGACATTCTCCTAGTTGATGCTAACTTGATACGATTGCAATATTTATTTGCCAGCCACAATAACTTCACTGGAAAAATTCCATCTGGCCTGTTAAATAGCCCTGAGTTGATGATTCTTGATATGCGAAAAAATACCCTATCCGACACTATTCCTAGTTGGTTATTCTCCCTCTCAAAATTGGTATCAATTCTTTTAGGGAATAATTTATTTCAAGGAAACATTCCAATACAACTGTGTCAACTAAGTAACCTCCATACCTTGGATCTCTCCAACAATTCTTTTTCTGGAAATATACCTTCTTGTCTCAACAACATAAGTTCATGGAAGAAAACATATCAAATCCAAATTTTCTCTGTTCCTTTAAATACAACAGCCTTTCTTGCCTTTCTTCCTAGGCCTTCAACTTCTTTCACCACAAAGGGTGAAACTTACACTTACGAGGGCCTTCCTTTTGGCTTGATGACTGGAATTGATTTGTCCATGAATCAATTGCAGGGTGATATTCCATTCCAAACAGGAGACTTGGAAATGCTTCGCTCATTAAATTTTTCCAACAACCTGCTAACTGGCTATCTTCCACAATCCTTTCAAAACCTAAAAAGCTTGGAGAGTTTGGATCTTTCCCACAACAAGTTAGTTGGGAGAATTCCTTATGAATTATCTCAACTGGATTCACTTGGTGCTTTCTTTGTCGCCTACAATAACCTATCAGGTAAGATCCCTTTTGATAAACACCTTACCACATTTGGTAAGGATAGCTATGAGGAAAATCCAAATCTTTGTGGACCACCACTAGAAAGAAATTGCTCCTTGGAAAACCCTTCACAACCTCCTAAAGATGAGGGAAAAAATTCTAGGGTTCTTGATAATCCTGTGATTTTCTACTCATTCGTGGCAATGTCATATGCTTTGGGATTTTGGGGATTCATCGGCTTTCTCATCCTCAACAAAAATGGGAGGCATAAATACTTCAGAGCTATGGATGCATATATTGACCGGTCGATTGAGAACCTCTCAGAATTCCGTAGTTACTTGAAAATTTGTTGTTTCAAATAATGGTACAATTTTCCTTTAGTTGTAATGCAAAATGATTGTTGGAACTAATAATAAGCTTTATCTTGAGTTTTAAGTTAATAATTTGATATTTTTGCAATGAATGGCTTATGACCACAAAGATCAAACCGCCTACCCAAATCAATGGTGTTGATCACTCCATATCAACAATTATATGGCTGGGATAGCACAAAAAAATAACTTCTTGAACTTTTAATAAATTATTGTTAGATAATCATCACCTGCGTTGTGAGGATCTCGCAGATTGTGTTGGATGTTCCTAGCAATCTCTTTAGACTAGAACATCCTCTTAGAGTGATAGCTGAGATATCTTCGCTATAATATATAGACATTTTACTAAGTAATTACTCAAAATTTCTGAATTTCTGGATGAATGGTAGTTTAAAAACTATTGACTTAAGAGGCGTGTCTCACGGTTCGAAAGACCATTTTGTCATCTTCTTCTCATATAATTTTTCCTATATTTTCATCTCCTGCAATTGTGTTCGTTGCACTACCAACTACCAATGAAACCCAAAAGTGGAAGAAGAGGAGGAAATAGTAATATGTAGCCAATGGGTGCATATATCTTGTCCTAGACAATAAACAATTGACATTTAGTTTTTTTGTTTTAATGTAGAAATTTTGAAAAAATAAAATTTGATACTTTCTTTTGATAGGGCTTTATAAACCTTGTAAAAATTTCTTTTGATAGAGCTCAATTTCCTCATATTAAAATTTTCCAAGTTGAAGAAAAGATCAGTGTGTAAAATAGGGCTTTATAAACCTTGTTCTCGTCATGTTCCACAATTTGCCACATCCAATGTGGATGTTGTGTGTCAGATATCTCGACTGATTATATGTGGCACATCATACACACTAAAGAGAGATAATATATGGTGAAAACAAAGCCACATGTATGATCTATCATCACACTCAAAAGTAGCTTCATATCACAGAATACATATCTATGACAAACAATATGGAATACCCTGCTCAAAACATTCTACTATCTAGTTAATCCATATAGCACAAACTCATCAAGATATATACCATTTACCTTAGTCATTGGAATATAGTAAAGGGAGATGATAAATTCGAACCCCATGTAGGATGATTCGCACCCATTTAAGGTGAATTGACGTCCAAAAGCGTCAAAAATCATAAACAAAGTACGAGCCTTTAACGCTTTTTTGACGTCAGTTCACTTTAAAGGGTGTGAATAATCCTACAGGGGGAGCGAATTTATCATCACCCCATAGTAAATCCATAAAGTATGCCAAAATGGTTGAGGTCAAATTGTTAACTATCTATAGCCATCAGAATATAGTATAATATTATATCCACAACTGCACAAGATAACTTAGAGGTTGGCAGTTCAATCCCAGCTTACCTACCGAAAAAAGGAAAGTAATAACCTTTGCTTGCTTGTGAAAGCTGTCGAAAACTTACAGACGACTTCAAGCTCTTGCTAGCAGACTTGAAAACCTTTGGGCCCTGTTTAGATGGCAAGGATTTTGTGGAAAAGTTTGGAAAGGAAAAATATTTCTAAAATTTTCTACTTGTTTTACACATGAAAAAGATAATTGGAACCACCACTATTCAAATTTTATTAAGAGGAACTTACAATTTATAATAATATCCTTCCAAATTAACCATAATCATATCATTTCCATCTAAATCGTGGAAAGAAGAAAATTTTCCAAGAAAGCTTTTTCCATCTGAAATTTTTTTCTTGCAATTCAAACAAGGCCTTAAGGTAGACCTGATAAGTAATCTTGATGACTAGCTTAATACATTCCAAAGGAGGACTTCAAGGCACCTAAAAATACAACACTTGCTAACGACTAGCATAAGTCTACTAACTAATGCTATTTGTTGAAGAGTCAGAAATGCTACACACTTTAACACCAGACATTATTACTGAAAGGATATTCCAAATCAAACCATATGAAACGAAGAATCCTGATCCTGGAGAGCTCATGATTAATATCGAAGGACCTGGAATTGGTGGAATTCTTCAAGATGACGAAAGAATGGTTCTTGGTTTATTCTCCATTGAAGTCATGAAAGAACAATTTTTTGGACTAGCGCTCTCATCCATTTTCGTGGGAGTGAAAATGGTGCAAAAATGGGTAACCCCAAATCTATAGATTGGAGCCGATTAATTATATGCAGTAGATGTAATTACGAGCAAGCCCCCATGGAAAATATCCCAATGATAACCCACATTCGAGAAATCCTCAACACTTTCAAAGGCTGGTGCATAACTCACGTGTCGATGGAAGCAAACTCGGCCGCAGACTTCCTCTCAAAGTGAGGTTGCCCGTGCAAGGGAGAAGATATCCCTCTTCCCCTCATCCCTCCAATGCTCATGGAAATAATCTAGTCAGATAGGGAAGGAAAATTGTACTCTTGTTTGTAATTAGTTCTCTACTTTCATGTGTTCTTCTTGTATTATTTCCTTCTATTCAATGCACTAGTAGGAGTTCTGCCAAACCCCAGCTCACCCATAAAAAAATTGGAAAAAAAAGAAAAATAAAATTTTAATTATTAGAAACTTGTTTTTTAGCGAAGAATTTTATCTTGCCTCATAATCATACAATGGGGCTTCCTCGTTATCATTTTGCAACATCAATCTAATTTTGTCACCATTCTCTCTGTTTTATTCTTACAGGGATTTGCAAACTAAGGAACTTAAGTTACTTGAATCTTTCGAGCAATTCAATTGAGGGCATTCATCCATGTATGGACAGCATGCATAACCTGCAAGAGCTTTATCTCTCCGACAATCGATTTACAGGGAAGATTCCTTCATTCAATTTCAACAACCTAACGAAGATAGAGTCTATTGATCTTTCAAATAGTCAGTTCATGGGTGTGTTCTCATTTTCTAGTTTTGCCAACCTCTCGCAACTTTCAGATGTTGACCTTTCAAACAATGTCCAATTAGAAGTCGAAACCCAATACCCATATTGGGTTCCTACTTTTCAACTCTCGTCGTTGTCCTTAGAAAATTGTAACCTCAACAAACATAGCACTTGTAGCATTCCCAGCTTTCTTTCTAGCCAGGTTAAGTTATCTCAATTAAATTTGGGTCATAACTCTCTTAAAGGGGTCATCCCATCTTGTCTATTGTACAATATGTCAATTCATTTCTTGTGGTTGATGGGTAACTTGCTCGAAGGCTCAATTCCTCAGTCTACCCACAACACTACATCATCTGTCACTTTTCTAGATATCTCTGAGAACAATCTGTCTGAGCCACTTCCTACAAACATCGGCACACTCTTCCCTCAGTTGAATTACTTCAACCTATCCAAAAATATTTTGCAAGGTAGGATCCCCTCATCCATGGGTGAAATAGAACGCTTATCTATATTGGACCTATCTTCCAACAACTTTTCAGGAGAAATGCCACATCAACTCACCAAAAATTGCACTCAGCTGGTTTACCTCAATATATCAAGTAATAGATTGCAAGGAGACATTCTCCCAGTTGATGCTAACTTGATACGATTGTAATATTTATTTGCCAGCCACAATAACTTCACTGGAAAAATTCCATCTGGCCTGTTAAATAGCCCTGTCTTGATGATTCTTGATAAGCGAAAAAATACCCTATCCTACACTATTCTTAGTTGGTTATTCTCCCTCTCAAAATTGGTATCAATTCTTTTAGGGAATAATTTATTTCGAGGAAACATTCCAATACAACTGTGTCAACTAAGTAACCTCCATACCTTGGATCTCTCTAACAATTCTTTTTCTGGAAATATACCTTCTTGTCTCGATCGCATAATTTCATGGAAGAAAGTAGATCAAAACCAAATTTCCGATCTTTTTATAAATTATACATCCTTTCATCCTAGGCCAAACGGTGTAACTTACTCGTATACTACATCCTTTCTTCCTAGGCCTTCAACTTCTTTCACCACAAATGGTGTAACTTACACTCACGAGGGTGTTCCTTTTACCTTGATGACTGGAACTGATTTGTCCATGAATCAGTTGGAGGGTGACATTCCATTCCAAATAGGAGACTTGGGAGAGCTTCTCTCATTAAATCTTTCCAACAACCGGCTAACTGGCCATCTTCCACGATCCTTTCAAAACCTAAAAAGCTTGGAGAGTTTGGATCTTTCTCACAACAAGTTAGTTGGGAGAATCCCTTATGAATTATCTCAACTGGATTCACTTGGCGTTTTCTCCGTCGCCTACAACAACCTATCAGGTAAGATCCCTTATGAGAAACACCTTACTACATTTGGTAACGATAGCTACGAGGGAAATCCAAATCTTTGTGGACCACCACTAGAAAGAAATTGCTCCTTGGAAATCCCTTCACAACCTCCTAGAGATGAGGGAAACAATGCTAGGGTTCTTGAAAATCCTATGATTTTCTACTCATTCGTGGCAATGTCATTTGCATTGGGATTTTGGGGAGTCATCGGCTTTCTCATCCTCAACAAAAATTGGAGGCATAAATACTTTAGAGCTATGGATGCATATATTGACTGGTCAATCGAGAAGCTCTAAGAATTCCGCAGTTACTTGAAAACTTGTTGCTTCAAATAATGGTACAATTTTTCTTTAGCTGTAATGCAAAATGATTGTTGGAACTAATAATAAGCTTTATCTTCAGTTTAAAGTTAATAATTTGATATTTTTGCAATGAATGGCTTATGACCACAAAGATCAAACCGCCTACGCAAACCGATGGTGTTGATCACTTCATATCAACAATTATATGGTTGGGATGGCACAAAAAAAATAACTGCCTGAACTTTTAATAAATTATTGTTAGATAATCATCACCTGCATTGTGAGGATGTCCCAGAATGTGTTGCTTGTTCCTAGCAATCTCTTTAGACTATAACATCCTCTTAGAGTGATAGCTGAGATATCTTCACTATATATATATATACACACACACACACACACACACACACACACACACACACACACACACACACACACACACACACACACTAGTAAGAAACCCTGTGTGATGCACGGGTAAAAAAACAAAAGCCCTAAAAACTTACACTTAAATAGCTTGATTGCATATGTGGAGGGAAAGATAAAAAATACCATAAGAGGTAAATAGAACTGAAAGAGAGATCCAAAGAAGTGGCAAGCCTGTTGGGAAATGAAATTAAAATGTAGCTGGCAATGTTTCATAACTAATATAAACAACCTAACAATAAGGTATTCACCTTTCTAATATGACTTCTCTCAACAGCCTATTGATATGACAGATGTGAGGAAAATAGAAAGACGAATCCAAAATAACAAAGGACAATTTACTATCCTTCTTTTCATTACAATGACGAATCCAAATCTTAACCCGTAAAGTGGTATTAGAACATCACAAAAACTTTGAATTCTACATGGACACAGTAATGAACCTCAATTCTAAACCCCGTGCGATGCACGGGGAAAAAAAGAAAGTTTGGCTTAAAATTGTTTCAAAGGCAGAAATATGCATTCGTTAACAATATTAAGTTTGGAGATGCAGGTTTTGCCTCAAAACATGTGAAAAAAGAGTAATAGCTCTTATAAATTATCTATTTAAAAATGGACATGAAAATGGAGGAGTAAAGAATAACAAATTCATTTTCTTGGAAAGAGGAAGGAATAACAAATTCAGTTTCGTAAACATAAACAGAATGAAAATCGAGCAAAATCCCAACTTCTAAGCCAACAAATCAAAGACAGACTATCAATGAAAGTTCAAGTGGTGAACATCGTCTCCTGTTCTTAAGTGATGAAACAAGATGAAACCTCAATTTCCCACTCTACTCCACCCAAGCAACTGTCGTTCTTTGCAAGTAGACCTCTCCAACTGCAACTCAAGCCTGCAAGCTCAACAACAAAATTATTCATGTGGGACCTATGAAAAAGCAACTACGGAAGGATTAGAAGATTTCGGTTCTTTATCAAAAAGCAGAAATGCAACTACGGAAGCATTAGAAGATTTTATTTCTTTATCAAAAAGCAGAAATTTTGAATAAGTAACTCCTATGATCCAAATTTCAAAATACATACCATTTAGGACAAATGTGACAATGATCAAAAGGAGATGCTGTTTTGCTGATACTGATCCATACAGTTGGTTATTCAAGCACAATAAAGAGATCATTAACCTTGGTACGGTGGGTTGAACAGATGAGACTCCACAAACACCCCTTGTTTGGTCAAAGCTGTACCCACTTGGAGGGTACAGCTTAATTATTTAACAAATTTCGGCTGAAATTACCAAAATTTTGGAATAATTTTATATTTTAAAAGAAAAATCAATTTCTTAAAATTTCGAATGGTAAAACATGGAATTTCAGATTTCGCCAAATTTGGTGTTCGGTATTTCGGATCTGAAATTTGAAACCATGGTTATGGTAAATCCGAAATTTGAAACCATGGTTATGGTGAGATTATATGTATCACAGAAAATACCTTAAGAGTATCTGCAATTGGTGACCGTATAAAATGAATGAGGGATCTGATTAGTAAAGGTGTAGAAATCAGAGGCATCAAAGTGGTCCTTGGCATGAGATTAGAAAGTTTTTGTGCATAAATTCCAAAGTTCAATTTCCTAATAAGTAACAAAAAAAAGGCCACAGAAATGTGGTTATCTAGCATCTTGAAACAATGATCTTTCCATGAAAGAGGGATTGTTTTTTGAAGGTAGGGATGTAAAAAAAAAGACCACGAAACTTAGTTTTCTACCATCGTCAAACAATGATTTTTCCATTTGGCAAGAATTCCTAATAGATGTTTGGACTTGGCAAAAAGTCAACATAGTAATATTGTAACAAAGTTCGGAATTGGGAGAAAGAAACTTTGCTAAAAAGAAAGGAATATGGAAGGATGTTTGGACTTGGCATTGAATTCCCCTTATGAAAACCAGAGGAAAAAAATCTTAATAGACGCTGAAATACTTGAATTGTAGTCCAAGTACACTTGACTTGGATATCTTCCTCTCAAAGAAGCTAGGTATCCCATATTGTCGAAGATATGTAAAATCGTTATGAAAAAGAAACCAATATTAACACTGGAATGACGATTGGAGTTGGCATTTCATACATAACCACGTAAATTCCCCTTACGAAAAGCTGCAGAAATTTTTCTATGGAAATATCAATGCAACAAACAATGGCACAAACATAACTAATCCCATAAACATCAATGCAACAAACATAACTACGTGCATGCCCACTAAGAAATGTGATGAAACTTCTTAGAAAAGGCATTGAGCACTGACATGAATTTCTTCCATTTCAAAGACGGCTTTGAGCTTTGGACACCATTTTCTATAACAAAGCAGGTCTTGAGGTAGAAATTACCAATCCCAAAAAAAATCAGCCAAGTAACACCAACCAAAATTTGACTGAAAAATATGAATCTAAATACCAACATGCCATCAAAATGGCAAGCTAATCTAAACCAATTCAGCTTATTGAGCATCCCATCCAACAACACCATAAAAGGAAGATGAGAGTAAAATAATAGCCCTGTTTGGGTTGCCAGATTTTTTTGGAAATGTTTGGAAAATGAAAAAAATTTTACAATAAAAATTAGTAGCCCAAACAAAAATTTTCGGATTGCAAGATTTTCTTGGAAATGTTTGGAGAAGATACCCAGCATTGTAACAAAAAGAGAAGATACCCATGATGATTTGCAAGACTGAAAAGGAATTGGGAGAAGCAGCACCCTCCTCGCTCCACACTTGCTGAATGCCGGGGCTACAATACTGTGCTAAAAAATGTTGTGCCTGCTAAATCTACACTTGTGTTCCTCTTATGGCTCTGGTTGATATAAAACTCTAAGTGGTGGGTCACTCTTGCAATTTGGGTACTATGCATATGATTTTTGAATCACCAGGCGATATCAGAGAATGGAATACAAAGAAGAATATAACGTTGAGCAAATGGTAGATATACTGCCCCTTAAAATCAGTGAATGGAATGAGAAAACAGAGAAAAGAATAAACCTGCAAGTTCACTAAGTTCTTTTCCTTCATATCCTCGAGGATATGAAGGAAAAGAAGAAAAAATTGCCTAATTAGTAGTAAAAAATATTACCTTTTTTTCTATCAAAAGTAATACCATAGCTTGACAGAGCAACACACAGTGGTAAAATTCACCTTTAAGAAGGTTGAATGTATTGCTTCGTAGGAGATGAAAACTGCCCTCCAGATCCTGATTTCCAAGAATGAAGCTGGGCATGAGAATAGGTTTGTAGCAAAAATAGACACCAAATTGTCATCCATGAAGAAAACTAAAAAATTATCTTAGATTTCATACAGGAGACAAAGAGACAAATACCCCTAAAGCCAATGTATTAGACAGGGAGACAGGGAAAGGCTCTGAGGGTATGAAACCTTAAATTACCCCAAAAAAAAAAAAATACGAAAATCCCAATGTTGTAGAAGATAAACAGGAAACCTAAGAACAAGAGGAAGATAAGGAAAATACCTTTTTTTCTTGGACCGTGTATTCCTTCAGGAACTGAAAGCAGAGCTGGGCCTGAGGAGAGAGAGGGGTGATGGTGGAATGGCAAAAGTCAGGAAAAACAAATCCGGAATATATCGCAAGACGTTGAGATGGAGAAACCAACGGACATCGAGAGAGAGAGAGAGAGAGAGAGAGAGAGAGAGAGAGAGAGAGAGAGAGAGAGAGAGAGAGAGTATCGCGGGCCGAGATTTTAGGCGTATCAAGAGACGAAGGTGGTGACGTTGAGATGAGGAAAGCAACCGACATCGAGAGAGAGAGAGAGAGAGAGAGAGAGAGAGAGAGAGAGAGAGAGAGAGAGAGAGAGAGAGAAAATCTCGGCGATATCATGAGCAATCCTTTTCTTTGGCTTCTATTTTCCTCCCTCTCTGCATGTGAGGATGAAGGAGAGGCTGACACGTAAGGAAATCTTTTTTTCTGATATTTTTTTTAAAATAAACGAAAACCCAGAAAATATATGTTAAGACGAAGGGGTGGCTGACACGTCAGCATGATGAACAGTAAAAAGCCCTTTCCTCTTTATTATAACTAGTAAAAAACCCGTGCGATGCACGGGCCGACAAAGAACTGCACGGACCACGTCATAGGTTGATCCAAACAGTCCATGTGATGTAACACAACATAAATAGGTTGTGCCCCAAAAATCATTTCCATAGGCTGATCCTAGCCCTCCAATCTATAGAGATTTAGAGGTGGTAGGCGCCTTCATCTCAACTTTCTTCTCAAAAGAGGCAAAAACCCTAAACTCTCAAAACACTCTGAAACGTTTGATGTCTTTCGTTTGAAGGCATCGAATAGATAAGTGATAAATTAGCCACTTTTTTTTCTCTTAGGACAGCCCCCTTGACTCCTTGACTGGCTTTTTATTCTAGTGGGGGTTGTCCCAAGTTAAAAAAAAGGGGGGGGGGGGGGGGGGGGGTGGTGAACCGGTGACATTTCCTTTACAAATTACAATTTGTTACTTTTGTGAAACACAAAGCGGTTTTTTCTGATTAACCGAATTTTTTTTTTCGGTAACCGATACCGAAACCGAAAACCGAATTAAGACTTGATTGAAAACCGAAACCGATCATCCAAAAAACCGAACCGAAATAACCGATATAATTCGGTTCGGTTCGGTTATTCGGTTTTACCCGAATAATGAACACCCCTACAAATGTGAATATGAAACAGAAAAAAAAAATCATGATAAAAGTGAAACATAAGCCATTACACCAAATCTAGATTCTCCGCATAACAATGACAAAGCAAAGCACAAAATACTTAACAAATGAAAATATAAAATATGAAACAGAAAAATTCATCATAAAACAAAAGATACAAAAAAAATCAGGCAACAACAACACAGAAAAAAAATAAGATAAAGAATAACCACAATATGAACAAAAAAGAAGCGGAACAAAACCATAAGTTGCAGAAATGAAACCCTAAGTTGCAGAAATGAAACAATAAGCTACAGAACTGAAACCCTAAGTTGGAGAAATGAAACCCTAAGTTGGAGAAATGAAACCCTAAGTTACATAAATGAAACCCTAAGTTGCAGAAATGAAACCCTGGCTCGTGACACAGAACAAAATCAGATGAGAAATATGGGGAGATGAACTCACAACTCCCGTTGATGTGTATGTAGTTACAGTAAATTTGTGGTCAGTCTGATAATCCTTGTAGAGAAGATCTAAAGAAAAAAAAAATCAATCAGATATTAACGGATTAAAGAACTGGAAAAAAAAATCAAAGAAAAACTTGCAGGATGTGAAAATGAAAATGAGGGAAAAAAAGTAGAAGAAAATCACCTCTGGCCTTTTTTCCTATCTCAGAATAGAGACCTGGAACCTTTCCCATGTTGAAAAAAAATGGCGGAGAAAAAACGAATAGAGAAAATTAAGGGAGAGAAGAACATATGAGAGAAAACCCTAGTTCCATCTATTTCTTTGCATTTCTGATTTTCTAGAAAAATTAGGACCGTCGGATCTCGCACGAAGCTAGAGATTCGCTTTATCAACCATCGATTTTTGTTTTGGGTGTACGGACATAGTATTTAGGGATGGGATTTGCTAGGCAATTTTGCGGAAACCGATTTCGCGGCTGACGTTTGGCCATTCAGGCTCGCTTTTGAGCAGATTTTGTCTTATTCATTTGATATAAAGGAGGGGGTAGGATTGAAATTATATGATTTAATGGGTGCCTTTTTTTAAAAGCATAAAGGAGGGGGTAGGATTTAAATTATATGATTTAATGGGTGCCTTTGTTAAAAGCATAAAGGAGGGGTAGGATTGAAATTATATGAGTTGAATGGGTGCATTTGTTAAAAAAAGTCAAAAAATGTGACGTGTAATTCTCATGTAATTTTCAAAAAAATAAAAAAACTCACCTCTTTTCATCCCAGCTTATTGTAGTAGATACTAGTGGGACATCTCGTGCGATGCATGGGGAGTGGGAAAACATTATATTCAGCTTCTCATGATAGACAATAGAGAAACTGCATATTACGGAAACCTTATAGATCGGAGGGTTGCGATCATCCCACCGAAATGATTTTGGGGGCACAACCTATTTGCGTCGCGGCCCATCAAATGGACGGCTTGGATCATCCTATGGCGTTGACCGCAAACTTAATTTGAAAAATCTGGGTGGAGCCTACAATTTGGCCTTAATGTTAATGCACGACCCACACCATAGGATGATCGAAACCATTCATTTGATGGGCCACAATGTAAATAGGTCGTGCCTCAAAAATCATTTCCATTGGATGATCACAACTTTTCAATCTATAGAGGTTTTCGTAATCTGCAATTTTTCTTTAGATCGGAGGGTTATGATTATCAAATTGAGGGTTTGGATCATGGGGTGGTACATACAATTCATTTTGAAAAATACAGGTTGGGCCTACCTCGTTCAAAGATTTGAAGAAATTAATATTTGGGCCCACCAATTGTGGGGTATAGACCAGTTCAAAGATTTGAAGAGATTAATTTTTGGGCCCATCAAAATTATCTTGAAAAATATGGGAGGGTTTGACCCGACCCGTAAGGGTCCGGGTGACACGGGCCAGGTCAAAATGACCGGGGAAAATTTACGGGTCACGAATATTGGACCCGTACCCGGCCTAAGAACTGTACGGACCATATCATAGGTTGATCCAAACTGTCCATGTGATGGAACACAACACAACAGGTTGTGCCCCAAATATAATTTCCATACGCTGATCCTAGGCGTCCAATCTATAGAGGTTTCCATAATATGCTGTTCCTCTTACATCGGATGGTTAAGATCACCCTATAGATTTTTTATTACAAAAGCATAAAGGAGGGGGGTAAGATTGAAATTATGTAGCTTTCATGGGTGCCTTCGTTAAAAAGCATAAAGGAGGGGAATGGATTGAAATTATGTGGCTTTAACAGGTGCCTTTGTTAGAAAGCATAAAGGAGGGGGTAGGATTGTAAATATGTGGGTTGAATGGGTGCCTTTGTTAAAAAAGTCAAAAAAAAAGTGATGTGTAATTCTCACAGATTTTTGGGAGAAATTCAAATAATTCCCTTAGTTTCCATTTCTCTCTCTCTCTCTCTCTCTCTCTCTCTCTCTCTCTATATATATATATATATATATATATATATATATATATATATATATATATATAGTAAGAAACCCCGTGCGATGCACGAGCTGACAAAGAACTGTAGGGACCACATCATAGGTTAATCCAAACCGTCCATGTGATGGAACAAAACATCAATAGGTTGTGGCCATAAAATCATTTCCATAGGTTGATCCTAGCCCTCCAATCTATAGAGGTTTCCATAATCTGTTGTACGTCTGAAGGTGTCCGGAATTTGTAAATATTTTTTTACAGGTGTGATGAATTCGTAAGATCCTCAAAAAATTAATAAAGGAAAGTAGTTTTTTCGTAATTGTCATATTTTGATACCTCTTTTTTATAGTTTTTTCCGTAATTGTCATATTCAGGTACCTGTTGTCCGTAATTTCCCCCCAAAACTTTACAATGATTATTATTGATATCTTCTTTCTTTACGTATTAATGCTAGCAACCTTTTAAGAAATAGTATTTCCGTGCAGTTTTTCATCACATCTAATAAGACAAATCTCTGAATACACACAATTGCAAAGGATGGGTGAGACATAGCGTTTGGAGAAGGTGGGTAGCAAATGAAGATTCAAAATTAGATGTTAATGCCACATATTTTGCAAATAATTCTGAACATTCATACCTTTTTTACCCTCACATAAATAGTATCTACAGATATGTGGGGAGGGAAAAAAAGGGTAAAAATCATCCACATTGTCATGTTAAATTTAACAAAATTCTCTCATTTTCTCTTATGCTATATAGTAGTAGATATGAAAAATGTTTTTCTTACATTCCAAATAGGGCTGGAAAAATTTCGGGAAAAAATTCTTAAATTTTTTATGTTTTTACCCACAAAAAATTATAACTTGAACCACTCCTATTTACATATTAGTTAGAGGGACATTGAATTGAGGAAAATATCACTAATATCACTCCAAATTAATAATCTTATCATTTTCCTTTGAACTGTGGAAAGAAGAAAATTTTCCAAGAAAAATGTTTCATCCCAAATGTTTTTCTTTCCATCTGCAAAGGAAAACGCATTTCCCCACAACCATTTTTACTTTAGCATTTTAAAGTAAATAGAGCATCTGGTTAATTACATTTAAAGAAATAAAAGGGAGATATTTTTTCAAAAAATTGGAATAAATAGCCAAAATCTTACCTTTTTATTTCTTTTATGTAGCTTATGACATGTGTTACGTCCTTTTAAGCATGCTTGGCGTATGTTAATACGGATTGGATCATCCTATGGTATGATCCGTGTAAGATATTTTTGGGAAATATTTTATACCATCTCATAGGATGATCAAAACCGTCCATCTGATGGGCAACAATTGAGGTCGAAGAATAAATTTTATCAGATTATTCCAACCTTGGGATCTATAGAGGAATTGCATATATGGAAATCTATATACATTGGAGGTCTACCATCTATAGAAGAAGAAGAACCTATTTACATTGTAGTCAGTCATCACATGAACGGTTTGGATCATCCTATGGTATGGTCCATGTAAGATTTTTTTTTTTGGGAAATACGGTACTATAAGGGCCTACATCGTATAAAAGTTTTTATTCGTCTGAATTCTGATACATAAGGATAAGATGGGAATTGCGAAATTAAAGTAGGAGCATACCGTAAAAAAGCAGGCAGAAGACACAAAACAAACAAAATTTCATCATGATGAAGTGGGCCCCACTGGATGGGATTTAATTTCTGGAGAGTGAAAGTCAGAGAGAAGAGGCCTATTTCGAGAGAAAAGCAGCGAAAGTAAAAAAAAAATCTTTGACTTTTGCCGAGAATTTAGCCGAGAAATTAGGCGAGAAATTCCCGTCTATTTTGTCTCTCTCTTTGCCGAGAAATTAACCGTATTTTTTTTGCTGTCTATTTTTTCCTTCTCTGACGAAGGGGAGGCTGACACGTAAGGGAAGTTTCTTTTATTTTTATTTTCAAATAAGCGAAAACATAGGAAATATATGTTTTAGAGGAAGTGGAGGCTGACCGTTAGCATGATATATATATATATATATATATATATATATATATATATATATATATACACACTAGTAAAAAAACCCCGTGCGATGCACGGTGTAGACACCCCATTTTGACCGAACCCCAATATCTTGTTTTAAATAAAAGCCCTAGTAAATTAGTGTTTTATAGTTCCAAATTTCTTCCTAGGGTAGTTTAGTGTCCCAGGTAGGTCCCATTAAAATTTCAGGAAAATCCGATAAAAATTGTTTAATTAGACAAGCTGAGTTGGAAGTGTAGTGTAGTGCAATAAGGGGGTGTGATTTATCAAGGTTGGGTGTGCTAATGTTTTATGTGGGTCACCCCCTTTGTAGGTTAAAAGAGTAGTCATAAATGCACCATAAGGTCTGTCCGTGGAATATGGGGGGTAAAGTATATCATTTCCCATGTAAAAGGAGGGTAGTTTATCAAATCATGGGTGTGCCAACACCAATTCCTGCAATTATATAACCAAAAGAGAAAAGACAAGTTGGACGGGTGCTATTACCAAGACTTGGGGGGTGCAAGTATCAGCCCTCGCACTTTTTTTTTTAAAAGCGTAATTGACTAGGGTTTTAGAGGTCTTCTTCATTTTCGTTCTCCCCAACAGGGGACCTCATCGGCAGCCGCAAGACAAAAAGCAGAGAGGGAGAGAGATGCCGAGAGAGAGGGAGATATACAGAGGGAGAGCTCCTCATTTGGGCGAGAATTGCAAAGGGAGAAAGAGAGAGAGATATAGAAAAGAGGAGCCGGTCATCTTCTCTGGCACTCTTTGTTGCCGCCGGCCATCGCGCGCAAGATCCGATCCCCACCTCCATTTCCATTAAATCCAACCCACCTCCACCAAACCCATCTCTGTTACCCAGCAAACCCTCCATCAACATCTTCTACATTTGTTTACGCCATTAAATCCGGTCATCCTCACCGATTCCGGCCGGAATCCGGCAAAGCCACAACACCTTCGCATCCACACCGATCGTAACCTCCATCTCCGGCAACCCCATCGGAGCTCCGATCAAATCTGCCCCACCATCTTCTTCTACTTCTTCATCTTCTACCTCCAGCCACTTTCCCCTTCTCTGCATCCCACCAATCAATACCACCAACTCCTTCTTCTTCATTTTTCTCTTCTTCTCTAAAACCCAAGACCCAAACCCATTTTTCTCAAACCCACACCATTTCCAACTCCCATTGGCAAGCGCCCCAGATTTTTGGGCGAAGTTTCGTGGTATTCTCGCAGATCTCAGGAGGTGCAAAATCGGCACCCACCAATCTCTCGATCCCCACAATCTGGTAACATATCTCACTCCCATTTGTTCTCTACAATTGTTAGTTGTCTTGTTCGGTTGTGAATTTTTCATTTAATGAATTGATCTTCTGTTCTTCCTGTTTGTGTTTCATGTATACCAACGTTTTTGCTAGTACTGCATTTTTCCCCCAACATAATCCCTGTTTTATCGAAATTTTTATAATGTTCATTCAGTCTGTCGAATGTTGAGACTAGGCATAGTTGTTCTGAGCATGTGAAACGATTGTATTCCGTTTATATAAGATTCGGACCTGTGTATACCATTCCCCTTGGTTCTGTGAGCCTGAGGATGGGCTGATGAAATATTGAAGCATGGTTATAGGCACTGTCACTTCCCTTGCACATACTAAAAGTGTTTCTCATTAAGTCGGGGCTTGAATTTTAACTTGGGTTGTTTTAATGAAAATGTTGAGCATTATGGTGAAAGACATGGGTCAGGTCAGGCTTATGTCTTTAGAACAGTGGTGCTCACATCATTATTTTTTGTTCTTTTGTCTTTGGTTTCAATCCGGCAAGGATAAAATGACAGCATAAAGCTAACCTTTCGGTTTGATCTTAATCGCTTTCGTCTAAGGATTGCTAGATTTTTCCACTGCTGTGAAAGTCATGCGATAGCCTGTATAGTGTCCAGGACAAGATTGCTACAAGTCCCTCCTCCCGATACTTGATTCGTCTGCAGAATGTCTTCATAATGTACGTAGTTGGCAATTCCTGGGAAAATCAATACCAGCCGCAAGTTCCAAGTTATCCTTTAAGGAATGATTCTCTGCCTTGATTTTGTCCTACTCCGTAGTTCTTGATTTGTGCATCCAAGCAACACAAAGGCGGAGCTTGGGTTCTTTTCGATTCAACATTAATCAAATGTCGGCTTACAATTTGATTTCCTAGGAGGGAGTTGCGGGCTATGATGAGGCTACTCGGAGCCCTTCCTTTTTCTTTTTATCTTTACCCTTGTGGGTTTTGGTATCAATATTCGGGTTTATTTGGTATTTCTTGAGCAAACCCTTGTCATCTTGATTTTCCATTAGAGCTTAAGTTTTTCGCAAGTGTTTGGCATTTCCATCGATTTTTGGAATTTTCCTCTTGGGTTCAGGCGATGAAGGCGATAGCCCAAGCCCATCTTTAGGGGACTCGCTCAATCCAAGTAGCGCTCCCCTCTTTTGTTTAGTAGGCCTAACCAACCTTTTGGATTTCTTTTAACCATTTTAAAAAAAAGAAAAAAAAGAACCCTTCTCTGGGCAATGATAAGGTTACTTGGAGCCCGTCTTTGTATTTTGTGGCTCACCGCTTCGCACTTGGATCTGCACAAGTTGATGTCCCCTGTATGCACTGAAATTTTTACTAATTGGAATTATCATAATCTTTTGATATTTCTAATACTCTTCTTATCTTAAGCATTGAGTTAGGTTCTGAAGACAATAATGAATGGACTGTTCAGGTGAGACTATCTCAAAGCTTATTATACTCATTCCTTTTTATTTAAATAAATTGTTTAATAGGAAGAAGGAGATCAGATGACTACTCTATTCGATATTATCGACATGAGTACTGTCTGATTTCAAGGCGGGATATAGAAATATTATCATGTGTATATAATATCAGATGATTACTTTAGCATCATCTGATTTTATCCCCATATTGGGGTGGTGTTTGTGGTTGGGCATAGAAGTGTTTGATATTGTTTTCTTTTACTTTATTAGGCTATCCAGCGGCTGGTCTGGACTAATTAATGTTGTTTATCATTTTATGATTGCTATAGATTGTGTATTTTTTTATTGAAAATTCTTCTTTACTTAGCACCTGATTTATTTTTATAAGAATAGAATGAAATTTGCGATTATCTGGTAGCTTTTTCTTCTCTCTTTGATAGACTAACACAGTCTTATAGATTTCTGTTAAATTTCTTTAGATACTAGAATCCCCTCTCATTGCGAGGACGATGAAGGCGCTAGCCCAAGCCCATCCTTAGGGGACTTGCTCAGTCCGAGTAGCATACCCCTCCTTTGTATATAGGAGACTTGCCCAGTCTCATTCTCTTGCTAAACCTCATCTTTGTGCGTCGTTTGGTTTTGGGAGAACACCCTACTCGGCTTGGCAGCATACCCCTACCCTTATGGGTATTGGGTTGCACATTTGTTGCACCCTAGGGCTAGGCAGCTGTCCGGCCCGGCTGAGTGTTTTACCTTTGCCAAATATGCACAGGGTCTCTTATTCCTTTTTACGTCATTTGTGTCTCGGAGACAAGCCTTGTCTCATGTAGAGAGTTTCCCCTTTCGGAGGCTTACCTAGCCTCATGTTAGAGTGGCCTCCTCTTTTAGAGTGAGTCTTTGACTCGGTAGTGTTATTAGAGAGTCTCTGACTCATTTGTTCCCCCTCTTTAGTGTTGTTAGTTCGGAGTTTCTCCTTTAGAGTTGTTGATTACTTCGCTTTGATTAGAGGCTAACTCAGTCTTATTAGAACTTTGCTTGCTTGGGATCTTGGATCGTTTTCTCTCTTCTTGGGACGCTATCTTTCTTGTTGTGGTTCGTCTCTTTGAGGTGTTAGTTGCTTGTTTGGGGTTTCCCCTTTTTGCTTTAGGGCTTTGCCCTAGTTTATAGTTATGCTTGTTTGTTCTCTGTAAGAGTGAATTCATCTAAAGGTCCTGAGCATTGGAAAAGCTTTAAAATCCAAAAACATTAGAAATTTAAAACTCAAAAATATTTGAAAACTTTAAAAATATCAAAAACATTTGAAAATATAAAAAACCTTAAAAAATCTGAAGTGTGAGTGTTTCTTTTAGAAGCGTAGTTTGAGAGTTCGTTTCGAACTACGTTGGCTTGATCCTCTTCGACGAGGTACGTAGTGCAGCTTGTGATTCTTATCCCAGGTCCAGCCAAACTTTGTAAATAAATCTTTTAATCCTTTTAAAAAATATAAAAATCTTCCAAAATATTGTTTTTCAAAAAAGATCTTCCTCTAGAGTTAGGACTTTGTCCTAGACAGAGTGTTTTAGAGTTAGGAGTTTGTCTTTTGTTGTGTGCTTGTTGTGTGTTTGTGTTAGAGTTAGGAGTTTGTCCTAGCTAGGAGCGCCTCCGTCCGGTCAGTTGGCGATTCACATCGCCGACTGATGACTAGGTCTAAGATGCATTAGTGATCCCATCGTTTTCCTTAGGACGCACAGCCTAGTTACACATAGGTTGTAGGAACCACCTGCATTAGCTTAGGGCTAACCTGCATTTAGTTAGGGCATATAGGGTGTCCTAAAATCTACAATTCACTGGAATTTAAATAATCGTTCAAGAAGCTTTAATAACTAGTCCGGTCTTTTAGATCGAGTCTAAGATAGAGGTCTAGGTGTCTTAGGCATCCTAGTTTAGAATAGGCGCGAAGAACTACGTTGCCTTGATTCTCGTGGAGGCGGGGATACGTAGGCTTCTTTGGATGAATATCAGACCATCCGAGGGCTCGGGCTAAATCGTTTTAGAGTCTTAGGATTTGTGGTGTTGTTATATTGTATATTTTGTTGTGTTTTCTTACTTTCTTGTGCATACCTATACCTTTAGCTGTAGCATGCATGCGTTCGTCCACCAGAACTTAGACACCTGTTAGGCATGTCACTCATAACCTAGTTGTCATTAGGTGACACATCTTTTATCTTACTTTATGTGTGTTTATTATTGCATCCCCGAGTCATGCATGATTAGGTAGACGTCCACTCGGGGATATTTGTTCTCATTTCACATGATTTTTGCCCAAAACTCTTTGAGGTTAATAATAAATGGCATAAGAGACCAAGTGTTCGCACTCGGGCGAATTGGGGGCGCTCTTCGGACCTTCTCCATTCGTCACCAGGCACGGACCTTTTGTATCTCTGGTTATCCATTGCAAACAGAGCATTTGTTTTTGGTTCCATGGCGTGTCCATGGATGGCGACTCTGAGTTATTTTCAGATATATCTTGGTTTCGAGCCCTTGCTCCGGATCAGGATGTATCTCTTTCTTTTTATATCGCCACTCATACTATGCTGTGAGGGTGGCATTCGTTTCGAGAGTTCCTTGGTAGAGCTCTCCTTCACTTTGTGGAGATCTTTGAGGATTGCAGGAGGGATCTCGCGTCCCTCGGCGCCGTCATCGGATCGGGGTCCACACACGGGCTGACAAAGAACTGGACCACATCATAGGTTGGTTTGCGATCCAAACCGTCCATGTGATGGAACACAACATAAATAGGTTGTGCCCCAATAATCATTTCCATAGGCTGATCCTAGCCCTCCAATCTATAGAGGTTTCCATAAAAAATCCCGTGCGATGCACAGAAGCGACAAACATATTTAAATCAATCATCTCAAATCATCAAATTAAAAACAAATAAGCTACAAATCTTTGGGGCTAAATAGATTTGATGAGGCTGTTTTTCAAAATTTATGTTACAATCATTTGCAAAATAAAGGCTTATTTTTGTGGCATTCAATGAGGCACTAAAACTCGGAATTGATCAGGATTTAATCATCAGAATCTTTTCTATCAAAATGGCATTTAAAAATTCTAATTTGTAGTAACTAATTAATACAATAAGAATAGCATGCCACCTCACTTCCTGCAGAACTTCCCTAACTCAATAAAAAGAACTACTTGGATACCAATTGTATGAAGAGAGCACACTTGTAGAAAAATAATGAGAATAATTGGAGATTAAGTGTTGTTCCATTGGTGCACACACCCGATTTTGTAATCCATAAAATTTGTTGGCAAAAATATCAGAAGCAATCAAGAACTGCAAAACCTCAAATCCATGAATGTCATTCTCTCCATATATGATTATTTGCCAACACTGATTATTATAGTCCTAGAAATGATATAGTTAATGGTTTCTAAATAGATTTAAAATCCCATTTGTAATTATGATTAAATTAAAGTAATTTGATTTCCGAATCATTTAAAAAAAAAATTTATTTGAAAATAAGCCGCAATTTTGGAGGCCTGACAATGATGGACTGGGTAATGATGTCCGTATGCATCTAAACATGCCGCCATGTGTATGGTTGATGGCAACTCGTTAATCTCAGTACCATTCATTTTTTTTAAGCAAAGTCTTTTTGTTGTTGCTGTTGGTATATGCATTACACATATGGTTGAAAGCAGGAAATGTACTATTATGTGAATTTTTTGGGAGATATTATGATGAAGCAAATTTTTTGGTAAATGAAAACAGAGAAAGTAATAACTAAATGCCTCAAGAAACTTGTAAATATGAGATGTTATATGATGCGTGCTCGTATTTTTATCCGAAAAAATATGACCAGCTAATAGTATAAATAGAGCCCCGGGACCTGATGGATTCAATGCTCTGTTCTTTAAAAAATTTTGGTACCTTGTTGGCTCTGATTTTACAAAAGCCATAAAAAACTTTTTCATTAGTGGGAAGCTCCTCAAGGAAGTTAACTCAACTTTTATTACTTTGGTTCCAAAGGGGCCGGATGCCTCTTCTCCCTCTAATTTTTGCCCCATCTCGCTTTGCAATTTCATTTATAAAACCATTACAAAAATCATTGCTTTAAGGCTGAAATCTGTTATTGGGAAGCTTATCCACCCCGCCCAATTTGCATTCATAAAAGGGAGACAAATATTTGAAAATATCCTCCTCTCCCATGATCTCCTGCACAATTTCCACTCAAAGAAATCACCCCCTTCCATGTGCCTTAAAATTGACTTGGCTAAAGCTTTTGATAATATAAATCGATCCTCACTGCTTCGGTTCATGACTAAGCAAGGATTTAACCCAACCTGGATAAATTGGATAGAAGCTTGCATTACAAACCCCATGTTCTCCATCATCATAAATGGATCGCCTAATGGCAGATTCATTTCCACTAATGGTATTAGGCAAGGGGACCCCTTATCTCCTCTTCTTTTTTGCATTATTATGGAAATTCTGTCAGTTTACTTGGAAGAGGCAATCCAGAAAGGTCATATATCTACCCCATTCTCCAAAGGTACAACCAAGATCTCTCACCTCTTATTTGCTGATGATCTCATGATATATGCTAATGCTGATCTGAACTCTGCCTTTGGCTTGATGGATTGTCTTAAAAAATTCGGAGACACAAGAGGGCTTTACACTAATATGGACAAATGTGAAGGATTCTTTTCAGGTACATCTAGGCGGGATATAGAGACTATCTTAAGAGCAACAGGTATCAAAGAAGGTGTCCTGCCGGTTCGCTATCTGGGGCTTCCCCTGTTCTCCTCGAGGCTCTCTGCTAGGGACTGCCAGCCTCTCATTGCTAAAATCAGAAAGAAAATCCAAAATTGGGCTTCAAAGTTTTTATCTAAAGGAAGTAGAATTGAGCTCATTAAATCGACGCTTAGTTCCTTCCAAGTTTTTTGGTCCTCGGCCTTCGACCTTCCTACGGGTGTGATTGAGGCTATTGATAAAATTTTTCGTGATTTTCTGTGGGGAGGTGCTGAATTGAAGAAAAAGTTGCATACTATTGCTTGGGAATCCACTTGTAAGCCTAAAGCTGAAGGTGGTCTCGGATTGAGAAGACTTAGAGATGTGAATAAGGCCCTCTAAATGAAAAACCTGTGGAATGTGGTTAACTCTAATGGGTCGCTGTGGACCTTCTGGTTCAGAGATAAATATGTCAAAGATAGAGATATTTGGAACATGCCAATGCCTTCAAAGCCTTCTTGGGGTGTCAGAGGCATCTTTAGAGCCAGAGAATCTGCTATTCAATTGGAGATGGGTGTAAGATTGAGCTGTGGAAATTCCCGTGGCACCCTGCAGGAGTGTTATCATCTGTTATCTCTAGGCATAGCACTGACCCAGCGCTGGCCTCGCTATCAATGCTCGCCCAAATTCATCACGTCCAACGGTGGAACCCGATCCTTAGCATCCCCTCATTGAAAAAGGAAAAGGATCTCCTGGCAAAAGGCATTTTCAACAGTTCTAATAAAAACATCCCCATTTGGAAACCTGAAGCTAACGGTTTCTTTACTCTCAAAAGCGCTTGGGACTCTATTCGAGTGAAAAATCCTAAACCCCCTTGGTATTCCCTGGTATGGTTCAGAGGTAACACTCCGAAGGAAGCCTTAGTTGTGTGGAAAGCTCTTCAAAATAGGCTACTAACTAGAGATAGGCTTCCCTTCCATGTGAATGAAAAAACCTGCCCATTGTGCTCTGCTTCCTTGGAAACATTGAATCACTTGTTTTTCGCTTGTGGGTACTCTGCTTGGATTTGGAGGTCTCTGCTTTGGAGAGTGGGTTGGCGTAGAAAGCCATTCAGAACTCTCTCAAAGGAGGGCAGTTGTATCCAAGATAAGTTCAAGGGAAATGGTCAGTTATCTACTGTCATTAGAATGGGTTTTCACGCTGCCATTTATCAGATTTGGAAGGAGAGAAACCTTCGAATCTTTGAAAGCAAATCAACTCACAAAACTCAAATTTTGAAGAGGATTCTGGGAGATATTTGCTTCAACATGAATCAGCTAACGGCGTGCAGGGAAACTCCCCATGCCAGAGCAATCGAGGCAGCAAAGCTCTTTGGGTATAAGTTTTCCGATATGGTTCGAACCGTACAACTCTGCAGTTGGGCTAAGCCTCGAAAGGATGAAGTTAAAATAAACTCGAATGCTTCGCTTGAGTCCCATTGCGCCAGCATTGGGGGCCTTATTAGAGATGACCTCGGAATGAGCCTTGCTATGTTCTCTGTCGATACTGATATGGAAGATATCTATGTCTTGGAGCTAAAAGCGATCTTCCAAGGGATCATATTGGCAAAGGCCAAAAGCTACTCGAAGATTTGGATCGAATCAGACTCCCAATTCACAGTGAATATTATCTTGAAGAAAGAAAGCACTCCGTGGAACTGCTGGAACCTAGTTTCAGACATATTAACTACTCTGGAAGGCTTCGTATCCTGGAAAATCACTCACTCTTGGAGGGAGGGAAACAGTCCCGCTGATCTGCTATCGAAATCAAGCTACCCATTCAAGGGGCTAGACATACCGGTGGAGCGCTCTACGGCCCAGCTCCCTCACCTCATTGAGGAAGACTGTAATGAAGTAAAATATGCCCGGGTTTATCTCCGATGATTTGTATTCCTGTATTGTGACCAGTCTGTGTATTTTTCTTCAGATTTGATGCTGGTGGTGTAAGTGGGAGCTTGTTCCCATACTGTTGGCCTTTGATCCCCCCTAAAATGTTGATCTCCATTTTATTTAAATGATATCTGGTGGGGGTCCTGCCTAACCCCAGCTTACTTATCAAAAAATAAATAAATAGTATAAATAGAGACCACTTGTTCAATCTAAACAATTTATCTATTAGGTCTTGTAATGGATAGCACAATAGGACATGGAAACTGACTTATAACAAAATGACCAAAACGTATGAACAGAAAACAGAGCAACTCAGAAGCAGAGGTGGCTCCAATGTAGAAGAAGATGAAGCCTCCGACCACATGGGCAGCTTGGAATTGTCTGGCTTTTCAGATTATAAAGAACATAATACAGGCTGTTATATACTACTGTTGAAGATTTGACTGCATTTCTTTTTACTCTCTTTTCCTCTTTAAGCTCTTCCTTCAGTTCCATTTTCCGTAGATGGGAATTTTAGTTTTGGGGCTAGCTTTCGAAGCTAGTATTTATATATAGATTGTTATTAATGTAGAGATCACATGAATGGCAGACAAACGAAACCCCAGAATCAGAAGAGGCACAAATGTTTCATGTGTCAAACCCTAGAATTGGTTTTAGAGGATGAATGGTTCAAACCCGAATAATATTTTGATATAAGAGAAATTCAAAAAAAGAAAGTTGAAACAGAGGGAGAAAGATACCTGTGTGATGAAATAACAAAAATCAGAGAAACCTGTCGCCTTGGTGGAGAGGGATTTCGGAGGGAGAGGGAAATGGGTTTGGGGAAAGAATAGATAGGGTTGTAGAGAGAGAGAGAGAGAGAGGTTGTAGGGTTTTCATTTGGATGGAAAAGATGGAACCTCTGTGGTTCAGACAAAGAGGGAGGGAGGGAGAGAGAGAGAGAGAGAGAGAGAGAGAGAGAGAGAGAGAGAGAGAGAGGCGGTAGGATAAGATAGGCATTTTAGGATTCAAAGCTGGGGTCGGTTGCCAAAATTACAGATTTTTCAGAAACAAATCAGAGCCTGGACGCGTGGTACTTTATACGTCAAATCTACTGAGTCTCCAAAAAAAATCTAAAAATTCCATCACAAATTTACCCTCGCATGTTGATTTTGATAGATTAATATATAGCTTAAAGGTTGAGGGTTTGATGGTTAAAATATAATAGAGACGTGTAAATGAGGAAATTAAAAAATTCCTGCAATTTCTCTTCTGAAAACGAACATGGACGTGTATATCTCATAGCACTTTGGGAAAAATTCAAAATAATCTCTTCTGCTGATATCTGTAGTAGGTGGGAAAAAGGAAGATAAATATCTGTAGTATCTGTAATAGACCATTTTACCCTTGACTGTAGAGATATATAGATGAGATGAACTATAATATTAAAGGGCCATATGGTAAATAAATCAAACATGGACGTGTAAATCTCACAGCATTTTGGAAAAATTCAAAAAATTCTCTAATTTCTCTTCTGCTATATAGTATATATATATATATATATATATATATATATATATATATATATAGAGAGAGAGAGAGAGAGAGAGAGAGAGAGTGGGGGCCCACATTGTTTGGGTGATCCAAGCCATCCATTTTAAAGGCCCTCACATAGATAGGGTGTCTACAAAAAATCAGATTCATAGGATCATCCCAACCCTACGATTTGTGGAGGTAAAATGGATGTCTTTAAACCTTCACAAATTAGTCCATTTTTTGCCTCCACAATTCGAATGGTTAGGATGATCCTATGGATCTGATTTTTTGTGGACACCCTATCTATGTGAGGGCCTTAAAAAAGATCACCCAAATAATGTGTTCCCCACTGTATTTTAAGCTAGTGTGTAGATAACTTATCTACACATGTGTGTAGGAACCATTTTCTCTCTCTCTCTCTCTCTCTCTCTCTCTCTATATATATATATATATATATATATATATATATATATATATATATAGCTTCAGCTACACAATTTAGGACACACCAATACATTTTGTGGCTATGTTTGAGCCTGATCCGGTACAATTTTGTACCATATGATATTAGTCCAAATTAGATTCGATGGATCGAACTATTGTGCCTAGGTCTTCAACATTGAAGTTCGGACCTTTTAGATCCATCGGACCGCCTACTCCACCGACACTTCTACTAAATATGTGAAAATACCATCCTAGAAGATAACGCCATACACAATATATCACCACGTTTCAACGCGCGCCATTATCTTTGCCAGATATTGTTTGGTTGTCATATTAATTAGTGACACTGAATGTATCCTCAATTTCAAGGTCATTTTCCCTATAAAACAAGGCCCCGTATCCTACCTCTATCTAAACCTTTTCTAGTTTCTTTGGATAGTCACCATGACCAAACTCCAAACCAAGCATTTTTAGTATCACGGTCCATTGCCATCAACGCCATAGAAGTTGAGAAGCTATGGTAGGGCCATTCCATACGAGGTTCTTGTAATGATCCAACTCCAGAAATAGTCCTTACCAAATAACATTATGGAATCGGTGATATAGGAAAAGAAAACGTGGGGATGTTGCAAGCAAGCCTGATTTCTAGTGGTCTACTTCCATGCATGGTTGTCTCAACTGGCAACTCGATCAACTTGGAGGTAATCATAAAATATTCATCCATTATTTGTATGTGTATGCATATTTATATGTTTGTGTCTTGATGTATGCCTGTATGTTTGCTCATACATTTATGAGTGCCCATTTTATCCTTATATTACCTAATTAGATAATGTTTACTTTTCCTAAGAAGGGACATATTCTTAAATATCTCTCCCTATCAATAATCATTTGGAATATCTCTCTCTCTCTCTCTCTCTCTCTCTCTAAAATAAAGATAAAAATGCAACGGGAAGGAAGAAACACCGCAAAGAGTCATCTTTCTCCTCCTCAAAGAGTCGTCTTTGTCCGCTGTTTCAGAACAAAGGCTCCTTTGAAAAAAGTGGCACTCCAAGGGGGGAATTGCTTTGTAAAAATAAAAGATAGGTAACCGGATACATAAGTCCCTTTAACCTTTTGAGTTAAAGGATCGCTAAGGGCGGTGAATTTATTGTGAAGCGGGGTGAATTATCAGTGCCCTTTCACTTTCGTCTGTATTTTCCAAACAAATTCCTGTTTTGGAAGTGTTTTCAAGTCCTTTATGAGATGACCTAATTATTGCTAGTCCCACGCCACACGAAAATCAAATCCATAAGATAAATCAACTTTCGACAAGATTTTGTTATTTTTCTAACATAGTACCCGTTTTAAGAAAAGTAAACTATCCATTTAATAAAGAAAATGGGAAATGATATTCCCACCCCCTCTTTTAAGATCTTTAGATCTCACAAGTCACGAGACAACAAATACGATGTCTGGGCCATATCTTAAGGCGGGGTCCATTGTTTGGCTATCCAATCCATTCAACTAAATATATAAAAAATATTTTTTATGAAGATAAGTAAAAAAATGAAAAAGGGAAGAAATAGCGAATGGGACCCCACGTTGGAGATTTGATGTATGAGGGCGTCATCCAGAGGAAGTTGGTGGTCTTGAGGGTCCCACCTTTGATTGATCTTATCCTTACATTTGATAGGCCTTACATTGAGTCAAGGTGTGAGAATATTATTTCCCAAAATATGACTATTTACATTTACAGTAATAAATTGGAAAAAAAATAAAAATAAATTTTTTTTAGAAACCTGTTTTTTAGCGAAGAATTTTATCTTGCCTCATAATCATACAATGGGGCTTCCTCGTTATCGTTTTGCAACATCAATCTAATTTTGCCACCATTTTCTCTCTGTCTTATTCTTACAGGGATTTGCAAACTAAGGAACTTAAGTTACTTGGATCTTTCGAAAAATTCAATTGAGGGCATTCATCCATGTATGGAAGGCATGCATAACCTGCAATTGCTTTCTCTCTCCGACACTCGCTTTACAGGGAAGATTCCTTCATTCATTTTCAACAACCTAACGAAGATAGAGTCTATTGATCTTTCAAATAATCAGTTCATGGGTATGTTCTCATTTTCTAGTTTTGCCAACCTCTCGCAACTTTCAGATGTTGACCTTTCAAACAATGTCCAATTAGAAGTCGAAACCCAATACCCATATTGGGTTCCTACTTTTCAACTCCAGTGGTTGTCCTTAGAAAATTGCAACCTCAACAAACATAGCACTCGTAGCTTTCCCAGCTTTCTTTCTAGCCAGGTTAAGTTATCTCAATTAAATTTGGGTCATAACTCTCTTAAAGGGATCATCCCATCTTGGCTATTGTACAATATGTCAATTTCTTCCTTGTCGTTGATGGGTAACTTGCTCGAAGGCTCAATTCCTCAATCTACCCACAACACTACATCATGTGTCACTTTTCTAGATATCTCTGAGAACAATCTGTCTGAGCCACTTCCTACAAACATCGGCACACTCTTCCCTCAGTTGAATTACTTCAACCTATCCAAAAATATTTTGCAAGGTAGGATCCCGTCATCCATGGGTGAAATAATAAGCTTACAGGTATTGGATCTATCTTGCAACAACCTTTCAGGAGAAATGCCACATCAACTCACCAAAAGCTGCACTCAGCTGGTTTACCTAGACGTATCAAGTAATAGATTGCAAGGAGACATTCTCCCAGTTGATTCTATCTTGACACGATTGCAATATTTATTTGTCAGCCACAATAACTTCACTGGAAAAATTCCATCTGGCCTGTTAAATAGCCCTCACTTGATGATTCTTGATATGCGAAAAAATACCCTATCCGATACTATTCCTAGTTGGTTATTCTCCCTCTCAAAATTGGTATCAATTCTTTTAGCGCATAATTTCTTTCGAGGACACATTCCAATACAACTATGTCAACTAAGTAACCTCCATACCTTGGATCTCTCCAACAATTCTTTTTGTGGAAATATACCTTCTTGTCTCAACAACATAAATTCATGGAAGAAAACATATCAAATCCAAATTTCCTATGTTTCTTTAAATAGAACAGGCTTTCTTCTTAGGCCTTCAACTTCTTTCACCACAAAGGGTGTAACTTACTTTTACGAGGGCCTTCCTTTTGGCTTGATGACTGGAATTGATTTGTCCATGAATCAATTGAAAGGTGATATTCCATTCCAAACAGGAGACTTGGAAGCGCTTCACTCATTAAATTTTTCCAACAACCTGCTAACTGGCTATCTTCCACAATCCTTTCAAAACCTAAAAAGCTTGGAGAGTTTGGATCTTTCCCACAACAAGTTAGTTGGGAGAATCCCTTATGAATTATCTCAACTGGATTCACTTGGTGCTTTCTCTGTCGCCTACAATAACCTATCAGGTAAGATCCCTTTTGATAAACACCTTACCACATTTGGTAAGGATAGCTATGAGGGAAATCCAAATCTTTGTGGACCACCACTAGAAAGAAATTGCTCCTTGGAAATCCCTTCACAACCTCCTAGAGATGAGGGAAAAAATTCTAGGGTTCTTGATAATCCTGTGATTTTCTACTCATTCATGGCAATGTCATATGCTTTGGGATTTTGGGGATTCATTGGCTTTCTCATCCTCAACAAAAATGGGAGGCATAAATACTTCAGAGCTATGGATGCATATATTGACCGGTCGATTGAGAAGCTCTCAGAATTCCGTAGTTACTTGAAAAATTGTTGTTTCAAATAATGGTACAATTTCCATTTAGTTGTAATGCAAAATGATTGTTGGAACTAATAATAAGCTTTATCTTGAGTTTTAAGTTAATAATTTGATATTTTTGCAATGAATGGCTGATGACCACAAAGATCAAACCGCCTACCCAAAGCAATGGTGTTGATCACTCCATATCAACAATTATAAGGTTGGGATGGCACAAAAAAATAACTGCTTGAACTTTTAATAAATTATTGTTAGATAATCATCACCTGCATTGTGAGGATGTCCCAGATTGTGTTGGTTGTTCCTAGCAATCTCTTTAGACTATAACATCCTCTTAGAGTGATAGCTGAGATATCTTCACTATATATATAGACATTTTACTAAGTAATTACTCAAAGTTTCTGAATTTCTGGATGAATGGTAGTTTAAAAACTATTGACCTAGGAGGCGTGTCTCACGGTTCGAAAGACCATTTTGTCATCTTCTTCTCATATATTTTTTCCTATCTTTTCATCTCTTGCAATGTGTTCGTTGCACCACCGACTACCAATGAAACCCGGAAGTGGAAGAAGAGGAGGAAATAGTAACATGTAGCCAATGGGTGCATATATCTAGTCCTAGACAATAAACAATTGACATTTAGTTTTTTTGTTTTAAAGTAGAAATTTTGAAAAAATAAAATTTGATACTTTCTTTTCATAGGGCTTTATAAACCTTGTAAAAATTTCTTTTGATAGAGCTCAATTTCCTCATATAAAAAGTTTCCAAGTACGAAGAAAAGATCACTATGTAAAATAGGGCTTTATAAACCTTGTTCTCGTCATGTTCCACAAATTGCCACATCCAATGTGGATGTTGTGTGTCAGATATATCGACTGATTATATATGGCACATCATACACACTAAAGAGAGGTAATATATGGTGAAAACAAGGCCCCATGTATGATCTATCATCACACTCAAAAGTAGCTTCATATTACATAATACATATCTATAACAAACAATATGGAATACCTTGCTCAAAACATTCTACTATATAGTTAATCCATATAACACAAACTCATCAAGATATATATCATTTACCTTAGTCATTGGAATATAGAAAAGGGAGATGATAAATTTGCAAACCCTATAGGATGATTCGCACCCATTTAAGGTGAATTGATGTCAAAAAGCATAAACAAGCATCAGCCTTTAACGCTTTGTTACGTCAATTCACGTTAAAGGGTTTGAATAATCCTACAGGGGGTGCGAATTTATCATCACCCCATAGTAAATCCAAAATGGTTGATGTCAAACTGTTAACTATCTATAGCCATCAGAATATAGTATATCCACAACTAATATAGTATATCCACAACTGCACAAGATAACCTAGAGGTCGGCAGTTCAATCCCAGCTTACCTACCGAAAAAAGGAAAGTAATAAGCTTTGCTTGCTTATGAAAACTTTCTAAAACTTACAGAAGACTTCAAGCTCTTGCTAGCAGACTTGGAATCCTTTAGGCCCTATTTAGATGGCAAGAATTTTAAGGAAAAGTTTGGAAAGGAAAAATATTTCAAAGATTTCGTACTTGTTTTACACATGAAAAAGCTAATTGGAACCACCACTATTCAAATTTTATTAAGAGGAACTTACAATTTATAATAATATCCTTCCAAATTAACCATAATCATATCATTTCCATTTAAATTGTGGAAAGAAGGAAATTTTCCAAGAAAGTTTTTCCATCTAAATTTTTTTTCTTGCAATTCAAACAAGGCCTTAAGGTAGACCTGAAAAGGAATCTTAATGACTAGCTTAATACATTCCAAAGGAGGACTTCAAGGCACCTAAAAAATACAACACTTGCTAAAGACTGGCATAAGTCTGCTAACTAATGCTGGTTGTTGAAGGGTCAGAAATCCTACACGCTCTAACACCAGACAGTATTACTGAAATGATATTCCAAATCAAACCATATGAAACGAAGAATCCGGATCCTGGAGAGCTCAAGATTAATATCGAAGGAGCTGGAATTGGTGGAATTCTTCAACACGACGAAAGAATGATTCTTGGTTTATTCTCCATTGAAGTCATGAAAGAACAGTTTTTGGGACTAGAGCTCTCATCCATTTTCATGGGAGTGAAAACGGTGCAAAAATGGGGAACCCCAAATCTATAGATTAGAGCCGATTAATTAGTTGCGGTAGATGTAATTACGGGGAAAATCCAAGCCCCCATGGAAAATATCCCAATGATAACCCACATTTGAAAAATCCTCAACACTTTCAGACCCTGGTGCATAACTCACATGTCGACGGAAACAAACTCGGCCGCAGACTTCCTCTCAAAGTGAGGTTGCCCATGCAAGGGAGAAGATATCCCCCTTCTCCTCATCCCTCCAATGCTCATGGAAATAATCCAGTCAAATAGGGAAAGAAAATTGTACTCTTGTTTGTAATTTATTCTCTAGTTTCATTTGTTCTTCTTGTATTCTTTCCTTCTATTCAATGCACTGGTAGGGGTTCCGCCAAACCCCAGCTCACCCATAAAAAAATCTAGTTACAATTCATTGCGGCTATCCATACCTTATCCAGTATGGTTTTCTTAGTGTGGAGATCCACACCTAAGACATACTTACATTGTAGTTATCCACACTAGCACATATGATAGCCATCCTCACTAGCTTAGCTTTTCTCACTGAATCCATCCGCACTTCATAAAATACTCAGTGTAGGTGTCCACACTATCATAAATTTTCGGTGTGATTATCCATACTAATAAATTTTAAGTATAACTATTCACTATAGTACATATTTTCAGTATGATTATTCACATTTATGGGGTTTTCTTTTTTAAATGTAGTTTTCTACACCTATAGTGAAAATTTTACTACCTATAAGGTCCTACTTGTGATTGAAAATGAGCATGGGCTTTAGGATTATACTAATAAACGGCGGAAATGAAGTAATTGATAGCAAGAAAGTAATGTAAGAATCAAATGGTAAAGAAGTGACTTATTGACTGAGTTGATGCATGAATATGAATCTGCTATCCATAAGGCAAATATTGTCCTCATAAACGACTAATCGATGGCACATATGGGATCTCCAATGAATGCCTCCAGGATACAACAACTCCGCTCCAGGATTGTGCGTTCACACAACCTGGACGCCTTGAGAAAATGATTATGTTTGCCATGATAAAAAAAAAATAGAACAGAAAAGGGACCAAACTTTACAAGGGAAGAAGGGAGAGAACAAATATATTCTAAAATAACTTTTACGTATTCTCGATCGAATATTTCAAAAAGTTAAAGAGACGTGATTAATGAAAAGTTATGTTGAAAACTGTTTTGAAATGTTTTCATAACAATAGCTTATGCTAAACTAACCCGACCCGGCTCGGAAAACTCGCTACTCAAGCCATGGAATGATATTCCAAATCAAAGTAATTGAAAACACGCTACCCAAGCACCATAAAACGCGCTAGCCTTGGAGACAATGTGCCCCCTTCTGCACTGGGTTGATCGGCGTTCGGCTCCCAAGATACAATGATCCATTGGGTCTCTTCCGGATTCGATCTGTAGGGACGCGGGTAGAACTCACGCTTAAAAGCTAGCCGTTATGGGGAGGGTGCTCATTCCCTTATAAAGTCCATCCACATCCATTACACTTCCGATGTGGGATCTTTGCTTTCAGGTGGATCCCCTAACATTCTCCCCCTCCATGTGGAGACAACGTGGGAGCTACGAGATCTTCCCCGAGGGATATTTTACCATTCTCGGAGGCATACTGGGGTTACTAAGATCATCCCTGAGGTATTTTTCGTCCTCAGAGGCACACCAGAGTTACCACGGCCTGGCATTGATACCACTGGTTGTTTGACATGGTATCGGATGCAAGGGTCCCGAGTTCAAACCTCCTTGATAACAAAAATCCATATGCAATGGCCAAATCCAAAAGAGAGGACACATGTGCCACATATTTAGGCCAACCCTAAAAGAGGGGCCACAAGTGAGGGGGGTGTTAAAGTATAAAAGATTAAATAATGCCTTCTCTAGCCACTTAAGCTTTTGAAGCAACTGGTTGTTTGACACCATCCCTCGAACTCGTCACCACCCGTGTTACAAAAGATGATGAAAGATGCAACCAAAAATAAATCAATGGAGTTTCTTGAGAAGAAAACAGATAGCTTTTATAAAGATGAGGAGACTGCACCAGAAAGTGGTCCTTCTCCCATTTTGAGATTATTGAAAGAGAAATTTTGTAGGGAAGAATAAACATGAAACGTCTCCACCCCTCCTAAAAGCCCTCTTAACGTTTCCACTTTCCCTCATTTATAGGTTTTAATGTCTCCCACCGTTTCAACCCATAAAAAGTACATAGTAAATAAAATCTTTTGATTTCTTTAAACATTGAGAAACATTAAAACCAAAATGTCATAAAAATCTAGCATGTAAACGAAGCAGAAGTGGGTCTTAATAAATGTCTTTTAAAAAGGAGAATAAAAGGGAAATGATAAATGCACCCCTTTTCATCCCTTAGGACACTTGGCTAGAGTGTATCTATGACTGCAAAGGGGCTGATGCACTTCACATTTAAGGAATGAAGTGACATGATTGCCACCTACAATGCAACCGGGTGTCCCAAGCGATGGAAAGGGGTGCATTTATCATTTTCCGAATAAAAGTGTCTTTCATTTTAGCATTTTCCATTTCCATTAAGGCCTTGTTTGGATTGCAAGAATTTTTCTGAAAAGTATGGAAAGGAAAAATATTTCAAAAAATTCCAAATTTTTTTACACAAACCAACCCTATTCAATTTTTACTTAGGGGCCCTCAATTTCTGATAGTATCCCTCTAAACTAACCAAACAGGGTCATAGAAAAGAAAAAAATTGACGAAAATATTATCATTCGGAAATATTTTTATTGCAATCCAAACAGGGTTTTGTGGACCCGGATCCTGAGAGGACGGCTGCCGAGGGACGCGAGATCCCCACAGCAATCCTCTAAGATCTCCACAACGTGAAGGAGAGCTCTGCCAAGGAACTCTCGAAACTGCTGCCACCCTCACAGCATAGCATGAGTGGCGATATAAAAAGAAAGAGATACATCCTGATCCGGAGCCAGGGCTCGAAACCAAGACATATCTAGAAATAAACTCAGAGTCGCCATCCATGGATGCGCTATGGAACCAAAACAAATGCTCTGTTTGCAATGGATAACCAGAGATACAAAAGGTCCGTGCCTGGTTACGAATGGGGAAGGGGTTAGGCGCCCCCAATTCGCCCAAGTGCAAGCACCTGGTCTCTTATGCCATTTTTAGTAACTCCAAAGAAGTTTGAATAAAAAATCATGTGAAATGGGAACAATCCTCAGGACTCGTCTACCTAAGCATGCATTTCCTGAGGATAAAAATAATAAACACATATAAAATGAAAGAAAGATGTGCCACCTAAGCATAGCTAGGTTATGAGTGACAAGCCTAATGGGTGTCTAAGTTCTGATGTACAAACACATGCAAGCTATAGCTAAAGGTACAGGATCAGTACAAGAAAGTAAGAAAACACATCAAAACATACAATAACAATACAACAAATCCTAAGACTCTAAATTATTAGCCCGAGTCCTCGGATGGTCTGGTATTCATCCAAAGAAGCCTACGTATCCCCGCCTCCACGAGAATCAAGGCAACGTAGTTCTTCGCGCCTATTCTAAGCTAGGATGCCTAAGACACCTAGACCTCTATCTTAGACTCGATCTAAAAGACCGGACTAGTTATTAAAGCTTCTTGAACAATTATTTAAATTCCAGTGAATTGTAGATTTTAGGACACCCTATATGCCCTAACTAAATGCAAGTTAGCCCTAAGCTAATGCAGATGGTTCCTACAACCTATGTGTAACTAGGCTGTTCGTCCTAAGGAAAACAATGGGATCGCTAACGCATCCTAGACCTAGTCATCAGTCGGCAGTGTGAATCGCCAACTGACCGGACGGAGGCGAAACAGACTCCTAACTCTAACACAAACACAAACAAAACACACAACAATCAAACAACACACCGAGGACGAAACTCTTAACTCTAAAACAAACGCAAACAAGCACACAACAAATCAAAGACTAAAAACCAAAGACGAACCCCTAATTCTAAAACGCTCCTTCTAGGACAAAGTCCTAACTCTAGAGGAAGATTTTTCGAAAACAGGTTTATGAAATCTTTTTGTACTTTTTTAAAGAGTTTGAATGATTTATTTACAAAGGTTTGGCTGGACCTGGGATAAGAACCCCAAGCTGCACTACGTACCTCGTGGAAGAGGATCAAGCCAACGTAGTTCGAAAATCGAACTCTCAAACTACGCTTCTAAAAGAAACACTCAACACTTTATATTTTTTTAAGGTTTTTTATATTTTCAAATGTTTTTGATATTTTTAAAGTTTTCAAATATTTTTGAGTTTTAAATTTCTAATGTTTTTGGATTTTAAAGCTTTTCCAATGCTTAGGACCTTTAAATGTTTTCAATCTTAAAGGGAACACGCAAGAACAACCACAAACTAGGGCAAAGCCCTAAATCCAAAAGGGGAAACCCCGAATAAGCAACTAGCGTCTCAAAGAGACAAACCACAACAAGAAAGATAGCGTCCCAAGAAGAGAGAAAACGATCCAAGATCCCAAGCAAGCAAAGCTCTAATAAGACTGAGTTAGCCTCTAATAAGAGCGAAGTAATCAACAACTCTAAAGGAGAAACTCCGAACTAACAACACTAAAGGGGGGGAACAAATGAGTCAGAGACTCTCTAATAACACTACCGAGTTAAAGACTCAACTCTAAAAGGGGAGGCCACTCTAACATGAGGCTAGGTAAGCCTCCTAAAGGGGAAACTCTCTACATGAGACAATGCTTGTCTCCGAGACACAAATGACGTAAAAAGGAATAAGAGACCCTGTGCATATTTGGCAAAGGTAAAACACCCAGCCGGGCCGGACAGCTACCTAGCCCTAGGGTGCAACAAATGTGCAACCCAATACCCATAAGGGTAGGGGTATGAAGCCAAGCCGAGTAGGGTGTTCTCCCAAAACCAAACGGCGCACAAAGAGGACTAACGAGAGAATGAGACCGGGCGGGTCTCCCAAACACACACAAAGATGGGCTCCAAGTAACCTTACCATTGCCCTGAGAAGGGTTCTAACTAGTTAAATACTCTAAGAGAAGGAAATCCCTTAACCTGCAAAAACTCTAAGGCAGGAAGGGAAGAGGTTGGCTCAAGAAACGTTCCGTCATAGCCTGATCCTTGAGGACAGGAACTCTGAAACTGAATCCTCAGGCGAGGACTAAAGAATTGACGAAATCGTCGGAGTTGGGAGTTCGGATTCCGTTGGAGTCAACAGAGCTGAAGATAAATGATTGAAAGCTCACACAGTAAACGGACGATGTGAAGGCGCAAATTGGATTGGGCGCGGTCTTGGCTCCGGCCAAACTACCGGAGAAGAAGATCAAGGACTCTTCCCCTCCTCTTTCTGCTATTTTCCTCCCTCTGGTTTTTCTTCGCGAGAGAGAGAGATCGGAGGGAGACTCATCATGAGTCATCATGAGGGGGAGAGAAAAATGAGAGTGGTTGTCCCCCTCATGTCCCCCCCATTTTCTTAATTTTTCAAAAAAAATAAAAATAAAAATCATTACATGCATCGGATACCAAAAGAAAACAAAAAAACATACTCATTACGCCCGTTTTAAAAATCAAAAGAAAATGATGATGTCCTTTTTCTCTCTTTGAATACAAGCGGACCCCACATCAGCGGGCCCCACACAAGCGGGTTCCACACACAGCGGGTCCCACATCAGCGGGCCCCACACAAGCGGGTCCCACATAAACGGGTCCCACACAAACGGGTCCCACACAAACGGGCCCCACACAAAACGGGTCCCACATCAGTGGGCCCCACACCAGCGGGTCCTACATAAACGGGTCCCACACAAACGGGTCCCACATCAGCGGGCCCCACACGAGCGGGTCCCACAAAAGCGGGTCCCACACAAGCGGGCCCCACACAAGCGGGTCCTACATAAACAGGCCCCACATCAGCGGGTCCCACACAAACGGGTCCCACATCAGCGGGCCCCACGCCAGCGGGTCCCACACAAGCGGGCCCCACACAATATGCCGTGACAAATCAACTAGAACAAAAGAAATGAAAACTAGCAGACCTATTCAAAACCAAAATAATCAAAGTAACAGACTCTTCCTATCATCAAGAATTACAGCAGCACTCCATGATGAATTTGCAAGAAGAAATGAGAAAAATATAAGTAAAACCCTTACCTGAAACGGTGATTGACCGGAATCCGATTGGATTGATCGGAGAAATAGCTAGAGAAGATCGAAAAAAATGGAAGAAGATAGGGGATGGAAGAGTGCGATGGCTAACCGGTGGTGAAGTGAAGAGACCGGTTGGAAATGGATGGAGCTCCGACGAAATCGTCGGAGAAGATGATCGGAGGTGAATACTCTCAGATCCTCTCTCTCTCTCTCTCACAGATTTTTTCCTTTTTTTTTCCTTTTTTTTTTGTCTTTTTTTCTTCTGCTGTTCTCCTCCTCTCCTTTCTTTTTTTTTTTCTCTCTGGTTTTCTTTTTCTCCCTGGTTTTTTCTTTTTCTCTCTGGTTTCTTTCTTCTCCTTTTTTTTTCCACTCGTCCCTCTGTGCGAGAGATAGAGGGAGACTCATCATGAGTCATCATGAGGGGGAGAAGAATGAGAGTTTTTTGTCCCCCTCATGTCCCCCCCATTTCTTCCCCATTTTCTCATTTTTTGTAAAAAAAAAATCAAAAACAATCATCACATCACATGGCATCGGATGCCGAAAGAAAACAAAAATCATTACTGCCCACTTTAAAAAAACAAAGAAAATGATGACATTCCTTATTCTGTCTTTGAATACAAGCGGGTCCCACATCAGCGGGTCCCACATCAGCGGACCCCACATCAGCGGGCCCCACACAAATGGGTCCCACATATTCAATTTTTGGAGAATTTTGGGTCAGGTCAAAATGGGGTGTCTACAGATGCCCCTCTTTGGCAGAGCGTGTGTAACACGCGAATGGCAAAGCTGAACAGACGACACATTTTGATCGACCCGAAAAATAAAGCAAAACAAATTTTTGGGTTTTCTGGTTTTAAAACAGTACTTACAAGGGTAAAATGGATTTTGGTTTTGAAATTCAACACTCAACATGACTTATGAGTAATTTGGTAAAAGGCGGGACACATAACTCGGCAATCAAAACATAAGAGAAACTCTCACCAGACATAACATAGTAACATACCAAAGAAACAAACGCAGGCATACCTAAATCCACACGTGGGTGGCGGCGGTATACTGCAGAACAACGAATCATGTAAAACATGACCCAGGCTTTCATTACGAACAACAAAAATAACAAGATAGAGTTGCGGTCCAACTTTTTACCAAACTAGACAAGAAAGAACAACAGTTGAATGACAATTTTGATTAAGGGTCCATGGTGATAAGCCACGAAGAGCCTTGAAAGCGGGAATCAAGGGTCCACGGTGATAAACCGTGAAGAGCCAAGAAAGAAGGAATCAAGGGTCTACGGTAATAAGCCGTGAAGAGCCAAGAAAGAAGGAATCAAGGGTCCATGGTAATAAGCCATGAAGAGCCAAGGAAGCAAGGATCAAGGGTCCACGGTGATGAGCCGTGAAGAGCCAAGAAAGAAAGAATCAAGGGTCCATGGTAATAAGCCATGAAGAGCCAAGGAAGCAAGGATCAAGGGTCCACGGTGATGAGCCGTGAAGAGCCAAGAAAGAAAGAATCAAGGGTCCATGGTAATAAGCCATGAAGAGCCAAGGAAGCAAGGATCAAGGGTCCACGGTGATAAGCCGTGAAGAGCCAAGAAGGAAGGAATCAAGGGTCCATGGTAGTAAGCCATGAAGAGCCAAGGAAGCAAGGATCAAGGGTCCACGGTGATAAGCCGTGAAGAGCCAAGAAAGAAGGCATTTCCAAACTTTGTTTGATTTTTAAAGGAAACAAAAGGAAGGAAAAAAAAATGGAAGAAAACCGAGTAAGAAATATGCCACCAAACCAATACTCAATTCGCGGTAGAGTAGAGTAATTGTATTGTCAATATGTTTCATTTGCGCACACCTCATTGTGTGACAATGGGGCATGCCCCACTAGGACATAGTGGATGTCAACTTAGGTTGATCTAAATCGAACATTTCATGTTGTGACAAATTGTAACGGTGGATGAACAAAGTGACTCTTTAGAACAAAGAATCATAATAGGAGAGAAAGAGAGATAGGCAAGGCACAACGAAGCTTTCTCTTACAGTTTCTTTTTCTCCACTTATGAACGTGGCTACACAGAAATAAGTCCCACAAAAATTGTTGAGGTTCCACGCAAAAGCAAAGTAGTCCCACATCGGTTAAGTAAGATGGATGGAGATGGATTATAAGGGAATGGGCACCCTCCTTCTAACAGCTAGCTTTTAGGGGCGAGTTCTACCAGGTTAAATTCCCTACAGATGGTTTGCTTCCGAGGGCGGGAATGTCCCTTGGAGAAGACCTCGGAAACCCCGGTTTGCCTCCGAGGGCGGGAATGTCCCTCGGGGAAGATCTCCGAAACCCCGGTGTAGTATGTTGTGGTTCCCACGTTGCCACCACGTGGAGGGGCGAGATTGTCCACCTTGCTTCCGCGTGGAGGGGGAGATTGTTGGGGTTCCACGCAAAAGCAAAATAGTCCCACATCGGTTAAGTAAGATGGATGGGGATGGGTTATAAGGGAATGGGCACCCTCCTTCTAACAACTAGCTTTTAGGGGCGAGTTCTACCCAGTTAAATTCCCTACAAAAATAATGCATACGCCAAGAACAAGGTCTACACCCCGAATTCCGGACAAGTATGCCCTTACATATAGGAAAAGAGCAGAGTTAAAGGGGAGAAAGTTATCTTAAAATTGAAACTGCAAGCCTTTTTTTTTTTGTTAATAGAAAATAAAAAGGATATGAAGGCACCACGTCAAATGAAAAGCACCCTTTCATTTTAAAACAATATTTTTTCACAACCTAAAGTGTCTTCTAGTTGGAAACATCATTTCACACAGAGAAATGTCTCTTTCAAATTTCTCATTGAAAAATCTCATTTTTCTATTTTAAAAAATAAAATATTTTAAAAATATCCAACGTTTCAAAGGCACACCAATCGTGCATTATATCTTAATAATATGTGTTTATGTCTTTGACCCCTTGATCATGAGATGAATATCACAAGATATTGTGTTTTATTTTGGATTTAAAACCACTCTCTCCATCTCTTGTGTCTTGATTTGGCTAAAACCTTTGAGAGATTGGATTATGCTCTACTTGTATTATATTGTGAGAGATTTCTTCTTCATTCTTCATCGCGCAATCAGCCCCTAAAATGAGGCAAAGCAAGATCTTTTTCTTCTTCATTCATTTTCATTGTAAAGGTGGAAGGGCACCAATATTAAACCCCTTGAATCTTCAAGCTTATATGGGCTCACATACGGCCTACTAGGGAGAATAGCAATAGTAGATTTCCTCAAGGAGCAAAACTTGAGAAGAGTGGAGTATGCCATGGTTTCAAGGCCGAACCACTATAAATTATTGGTGTACATTTCTCTTTCCCTTATCTTCTTTTCTTCTCTTAGTTATGCTTATCGTGTTTATATTTTCATTCTACTTGGCTAACCACTGAACTAAAGATTAATAAGCAAAAGGATTAGGATTAAAGATCAAAGTTTAAAGAGCTTAAAATTTTAATAGCCAACCAATTTCCACCCCCCTGTTTCGTGGTTGCCCTACTTGGGATTCACATTGATTTAAGCATAAGGCTTTGGATAGATCTAAAGGCCACATCAAAACTAAGTTCTTCAAGGAGAGTATTCAACGTTCAGATACTGTGCATCATCTGCACCTTCAATTTGATAATCGTAGCAGAGGTAACGATCTATTTCCGCTTAAGGTTGATTAATTTTCTAACAAATATCATCAGTAGGCTAAATAAAAATGTATAATTTAAGAAAAAAGTATAAAATAAAAAATATCATTAAATTATCATGTTATTTTCACAGTGAATTATAAAAATGAAAATATCGTGATATTTCTTAAAATCTCGGGATTATTTCGGGATTTTCTAGTTTTATAAGACATCTTATTCCCCCTGCTCATTTAACATATCTTCCCTTCATTATCAGTCACTGTCATAAAAAATAGAAAGAACCATAGGAGAATAGGATGGGTAGAAATATACAAACAAGTACGATGATCCGAATTTTTGAAATACCACCAAGTGATAAAATAAATACAAAATGAAGGATACATTAATCTCTATGAATGTGTACTGAGGTTCTCGCTGGTCGCCTATCCATCTTGAACTTGAGCTGAGTACTGCAAGTTCCAGAGAACATCTTCTATCGATGGACGCTGACCAATATCTTCAGATAGACAGCTTATGGTGATCTCAACTGCAGTTTTTAAGGACTCATAGGCAAAAGTACCTCTAATGGAAGGATCAGTTTCCCCCCTCAGTTTTTCCGGGCCTTCTGCTAGGCCTCTCTCTAGCTGTGAACCACAAAAAACATACATAAACTTTAAAAAAATTACTAAAATTTCAACATACTATTATGAACTAAAAATCTATTCATGATTCAATCTTGATGTCTAATGGCGTGTCACAACTCGCAATCATGGGTTCAAAATTTCCTAATACAAGGAATTCATTTCGTTAACATACTACCAAAACCTTCTTTCTCCAGTTATTGAAGGAGTTTTTTTTTTTTTTTTGAATAATCCAAACACTTGGATATTTTCTGAAGAGATTTCCATGTTTTTGAAAAACTAGAAATATGTTTTAGAAATAGCTGATTAATAGCTTAGAAATAGTTTTAAAAAAACATTTCAATTTCTCTCTCTAAATGCATTAATAGTAAAATGGAGGAATGGGTTGTTTACCTTAAGTTTCAAGACATCCAATTCTGTCTGAGATGTGATGGGATTTCCTGTAATAATGTCTAGTAGAATAACTCCCAGCTGATAAACATCTTCTTTATCACCATGTCCAGTACTGCAGATAAAGAAAGTAAAAACCAATTCATACTGAATTCACCGTAACATGCTTGGTGGTCATCACTATATACACTCCCACATGTAAGAAATATAAATGCCTTTTAGGTCGACGACGATCAAACTACACTTAATTTTGATTTGGGTTTTATATAAGACACACTCCAGCTATAAGCATTATATCAAAAAAGGTGGTTGTTTACCTGTCAAGATCGCCAAATTCTGCTCCATTGAAAGGGCTTTCAGAACCTACCTACATTATTAAAGATGAAAATTAGCTGAAATTGAGACCTTTTGGTTCAAACAAAAAAAAAGATCAATAAAATTAGGGGTGTATTAAGTAAATGTGGATACTTCATATTAACAAAAAATAAAAACTGAACTATTCACTCTAAGTGGAGCTGACCTTAGTGATCTTATTGATAAATGGTCTTGGAAGCTTATAATCACTAATTTTGGCTGTGAGATTTTCATCCAACAAAATATTCTTTATATTAAAATTATTTCTTAAAACACCAGACACAATTCTTGTATGCAAGAATTGGATTCCTCTCGCAATTCCCGTAGCAGCAGCTAATCTTTGTGGCCATTTCAGCATCTCTTGCTTTCGCCGTTCTGCCAAATAAATTATAAGAATTGAAATCTTATGATATTTCAGATATTAATGGTTGAAAAGCCATAGGATAATGGTTATTCCCCTTACCAGTAAGATGACTCCTCAGTGTCCCATTTGAAATGTATTCGAAGACAAGAAAGATGGTATCAGTGGCATTAGGGGATTCCTCATAAGGGACAAAGCAGTGTCCAAGAATGCTGACCAAATGGCGATGTCTGGGCTTTGAAATTACTTCCATATGTTGTTTTAAGATTTTAAGAGCATGCCTTTGCTTTAGTTTCAGACACCTCACCACGACCACTGATCCGTCACTGAGCCATCCTTTGTACAGCTAAAATTGCAAAAGAAGCCAAGATGATGTGAAATTGATTCAGATGTCAACATTGAAAGTGAAGCAGTCTGTGTCTAGTAGAGATGATGTTTTAATCATATTAATTTACAAAATTCTATCAAATTCATGGAGATATGATCATGGATCATCACCCAAAGTCAGAAAAAAGCAATAACTTCCAGTTTTTCAAATATCCTATGTTGGTCCAGTAAGACACACCATAATCAGGAAAGGTTACTGCAACATATGAAAATGGGAATGTTATCCCTATTTCTGGGACATTAAATAGAACAGTCCAAATCTTTTGTCTTTTTCATTTATCTTTATTCGTGAGTACATGTATGGCATCTGAAATCCTCCTACGAGATGCCCATGTCTGAAACTCTAATGACATAGACATTACAAGAAAACTGTAATTTACTGTCCTCTTGAGTTACTTTAGTTCATGAGCTCTAGCTCCCAAATTTGTCTTACGTAGGTAGAAAAATCACTTGGTATGTTTTATGAATTAGGTTAAAAATATAACTAGTGATTGAAAGACACCATTTAGAGAGAGATATGGTAGTGCTTAAAATCTTATCATTGCTCAAGAAGTCAACCCAAAGCAAAAGTGGGTTGAATCAGGCAGTCAATGATTTACCCAGCGAGTTGATTGCATCGGGTGGATCAACGAGTTTTACTGTCAGGCTGATCTCTTCAAGCTGTGAAGCTCCCTGCACATTTAAGCACATATCGGAATTATTTAGTACATACAATTACAAGGATTCCGCAGCAAGAAACTCCCTTTATCAATTTTTTCGTACCAAGTCCAAACATATGCCCATACTATAATTACTATTATACCCCCAATATTACAGCAATCAGCACGTATCAAATGATCTTGACTGTTCAAAAAAGGGTATTTTGGTCAATTCGGAAATAAAATGTCCTAAATAGAATGATGGCACAATCCTAATTATATAGAAGGGCAGGCCTCAAATAAACAACCTTTGCAAACTCCCCACGTTGTTCTTTGGATTTTCCTATAAAACCGTCACTTAGCTCTGAAATTTCTACTTCAAATCACAATCTTCCTTAATTTAGTTAGATTTTGAAACCCATTGCTGAGATTAATCTGTTTTCCTTTCTGGGTTTTTCTCAGAGGGGTCTTTTTTGTCCTTTTGGAGACCTCTTTCTCAATACAAAACCTGCTTTCTTTTTATAGCTTTCTAACATATGGAAGAGTGTAGAGCATATCGAGGAAAAAATTCTTATCAAAACTTTCAGATGAATCCATCGAGACATTATAATAGAAAACGTCCTCAAGGTATACTAAACTTTTCTCTTTGTGTTTTATGTTAATTTGTTTGTTTTGTTCACTTGAAGAGTTGGATAATAGTTGAGGAATTATAGCTTATTTAGTAATGTGTCTTCTTTATTTTTGATATTTATCTAGGGTTTGCATGGATTCTGTAAGTGTTTCTCTTTTTTCTTTTCTTTTTATCATTGTGTTTTGAATTGAAAAGTTATTTTTGTGTTGATGTTAAGTGGGCTTGTGAACGGATTGAGGATTTTTTGTTAGGGCCATTTATGTTATTTCATGATAGATTTATTTTTGTGTTGATGTTAGTAAGAAAATAGAAGTGGGTATTTGAACGGATTGAGGATTTTTTGGTTGGGCCATTCAAAAAACAAAAAAAACAAAAAAAAAAAGATATTTTATCTTTTGACGAATTGCTTATTGCATGTGGGTTTTTTGGATTAATGATGAATTTAATGTTTTTTGGATTGATGATGAATTAACCAAGATGGCCTTCTCAGGGCCAATCGGGATCAAGGAATGTAATGAAGCGGAGGTGAGGGTGTTTTTTCAAGGGATAAGTCTCATATAAAGTAATGACTTGAATAGATTGATAGTTTAGGTAGACTCCCTCAATGTGATTGGGTGGTTGTAGGTAAGTCATCCACATCCATGGAGTTTTGCAGGGATATTTGATGAGATACAAGATCGAGTGGTGGGTTCTTCCATTTCTCTTCGGCATGTAAAACGATTGGCCAATAATGATGTGACAGACTGGCTCGAACATGAGTCGATCGTGCTAGCATGGAGATCTTTGATTTTCTTCCTCCTTAAAGACATAGTCCTTTTATTTCTTGTACCGACCACCTCGGTCTCGGGATTTTCTCTCATCTTTATTAATGAAATTTCCATCATTAAAAAAATCTGATTTGTGGACACTGACACGAGTGTCACGTCTCGACACTGATGCAGGATGTCTGACACGGAAAACCGCCAAAAGTTAGAAACGAGGACATGGCTAAAATAGAAAGTGTATATAATTATAATTTGTCGATACAGATTCGTGTGTTGAGTTTCGACACGGATATGAATTGTCTGACATGGCAACATCTAAAAATCTAGAAATGGTGACATATACACACAAAATTTATTGGTAATTACACAAATGCGTGTCCACATGCCCACATTAACTCTACACTCCTAGAAATACATTTTAAATTGTCCAAAGGAGTGTCGACACGTGTGTCGTGTCGGACACGCCAGGACACGTGTGTCGGCAATAAATTCATAGTGTCGGCTAAATCATAGTAAAAACTAGAAAAGTTAATGTCATTTAAGTTGCTTCTTCCTAATTTATCTCAATAGAAAACTAATTGAAAAGCTAACTAAATGAAGGAAAATTTTCCTTCTAACTTTCTAATCACTAGAGAAGAAGTGTTACAAAGTTAATTAGGAATGAAATGGATGATTAATGCCGTTCTTTAACTTAGTTAATTACCATATTACATACTCAGGTTACCATTGCCTATATTTGTTTTTCTTATTTAGTGTTTATTTATTATTTTATTTAATTATTACCTTTTATTTTTTTCTTAAAAGTTTTTCTAAATTTTTTTTTTTAATTGTCAAACTAATTTATTAATGGAATCACAATTTGGACCTAATCAAGACCTTTTTCACTTTGATAATCGCCGCTCTTGTAAAACATTGATTTAAATTATTTTGAACCACTAAGTTCTACTATGCTTGGAGGTTCTTTATATCTGTGGGATTGATATAAGCAAGTCGAATTTCATGCGTTGAGGACTTGTTTTGATCATTGCAATGTCGTACTTCTAATTTCAATTATTTTGATAAGGTTTTATTACTATAGAGTTTATAACATTGTTTAGAACTCAGCAACCCCGTTTGATCTCTTGTGTGTACGTTTTCCACCTTTTTACCTATTAGATACTGGTCTCTACTATTTTTTTAACAGTTGCCTTCTGTCTATAGGGTTTGGGATGTGAGATTAGGGTTGTCTCTTAAATCTTCTGTATTTTACTTTTGAATTGCAAACTCTGTTGTTATGTTAGGACTTTCTCTTGTTTATGGAATTGGATTCTTTGATGTTGAAGATTTATTGTTAGACTAAAGTACGTATAATATATTTCTTGAATTGCGGTGTTGTAAACATAATGGGCTTTTGTAGGATTGCAGATTTGTTTTGTAGGTCTGTCTTCTTATTACAAAGAGTTCTGATTTCATTTTGTGCTATCAGGATCATGGCAACCCAGAGTCCCTACATGGGAGAAAAATTCTGCTTTTCAACATGCACAATTTCATGGAAACAACTCTGTGAGACTAAGAACCTAATGTCCTACTACGAAAACATTGCTCAGTGGAATGATTCATCTGGCGAAGAGGCATTTCATAATGCAAAAGCTCGATTTTGGGCAGAGATTAATGGCCTCCCATGTGATATCACTCTTTCCAATCCAGATATCTATATTGATGAAATCGATTGGAATTCCAACATTGATCCCGAGCTACTATTGGATTTGGATAAAAAACCTCCAGCTCCTATTGATGAAGAAAAGGAAGAGAAACTTGGTTGGGGTTCTTTCAACTTCCCATGCACCGGATGGGGTGATGATGAAGACCCAATTAATGAGCCCTCTAACTGCCCAATCCAATTCATTGGATGGGGTGATGATGAAGACCCAGTTAATGATTCTCCGGCCGAGCCCTCTAACTGCCCAATCCCATGCACTGGATGGGGTGATGCTAAAGACCCAGTCCATGATTCTCCAACCGAGCCCGCTTGGGGAAATTGTGATCAAAATGTTGATAATGACAATGAGAATAGAGATGTGGAGCAGAATTCATGGGAAAACGATGAAACTAAAGGGTATGCATATTGTGATTGGAGTGGTTTGGAAAGTAGAGGTAAGGATAATAATTCATGGGAAAATAGTTGGGGACATTGTGATAGTGATATTAACCAGCTGGCTTATTTGGAATCTCGAAAAAATTATGTGATTTTGGAAACAAATAATGGGAACTGTTGGAGGAGAGAAGGTGGCGCTCGAAATTCTTCAGGATATAAAACTTCAAGGTTTCAAGGTGACAAACATCAGTTGAATAATGGGTGGAGGAATTACAGAGGTAGGAAAGGAGAGAATTCCTTGCGGACTCGACCGCGAATTATCATCTCTCTACCAAATCAAGCAATTGTCGGTGGGTGAAGATGCCTGTTTCTTAGGCTTTTTCTATAGTTATTCAACATGAGACGGTTTTGATTGGGACATTGTAGGTATATGTTGCCAATTTTATGCATTCTTTGCATTCCTTTACTATTTCTTCTTTTGGTTGCTTTAGATGGAATTTTACAAGCTGTAGGTTGTACTTTTGGATGGTTGATGTATCTTCAAATACTGTATTTTTTCGGCATTTAATGATAGAAACTTGTGATTTATATTAAATTCCGTACTTTTTTAAGAAATCTGTTTAGTTTCTTTCACTGGTTTCTTTGTTATATGAGATTGTATGAGGGCATTGGTTCTTCAGAAATGAAAATAGAGAAAGATATTTTATATTCTTCTAGCTTTTGTTTTCTGTTCTTCATGAGTTATGATTAACCAGGCTGTGGAATTCGTGGCTTGTATCTGAATTCACATTATCAAGTTCTTAAATTGTAACATATGTTATTATTTTTTAAATATTGACTTTACAATGCTTTTCTGTAAAATGTTTTTTTTTTTTTGGAAATTTATTCTGAAGCTGAATGACAGTACTGTTCATCTCATCATCTGAACTCTGTTTACCTTTTAAACCTTTAAATGGTACTAAAACTTACACATTTAAGCTTTATCTATCCCTGATTTGTTTCATGATTGTAACTACAGAACCCTACACATGGTTATTGAGGTGTATATCTTGTCATGCTCGAAAGGCTACCTAGAAAAAAGAGTTTAAAAACTTCTTACCAGATTGTCCAGTATAGCTCTGTTGTCAAAATGCCTTGAACTCAAGCGCGTGCTCTTGAAGAACACCATGAACTCAAGCACATGGTTGCTTCATTCTAAATTCTAGGGTGATAGATGAGGTGCACTGAAACCCTTTTGTCATTGCACAGTCTCAGCCTTCTCTATGAGTTAAACACCTCAAAATGGGTGTCATAGCCATGCCAGAATACTGAATTTTTAGTAAAAATTTTAAAACAAGATGCATATGGTTTTAAATGAGGCGAATGTATTAGTTCTCTTTGGATCTTTTAAAAGGTAGATAAGGTAGATTCGCCCTCTTTTTTTACTTGGGACAACCCTTCTGAGTAGGGGTGGACATGGTTCGGTTCGGTTCGGTTTTGGGTCATACCCAGAACCAAACCATATATAATCGGTTCCCTAAAATTGGAACCAGAACCGAACCATATAAGTTTGGAACCGAACCGAACCAGAACCATATATAATCGGTTCGGTTCTAGGTTTACCCAACCAAGCTACAAACAGCCAAACAGGCCCTATCAAACATGCCCTATCAAATTATATGTGAACATGTATATATAGACTACAAACAGGTATATACCATTCGTATCAAAGTTTTGGGCAATTTCTAATATACAATATCCAATGCATATCAAAGTTGGGATAACATTTATATATGTGGACTACAAATAGGCCCTATCAAATTATATATGAAGTTATGAACTACAAATCGGTAAAAGGGGGGTGAGTTCAAATTTTAAAGGCAAAGGAAAACGTTACAGAGGGGTGAATTAAATGGGGGAGGACTGATTTTATCAAATCCCTAAGTAGTGTCGGTTCTCGGTTCGGTTCTCAGTTCCGGGATCCCAAACCCAGAACCGAACCGAATATCCACCGGTTCCAAATTTTTAGAACCGGAACCGAACCATATATAGCTGGAACCGAACCGAACCGAACCAAATGTGCCGGTTCGGTTCCCCGGTTCGAACCGGAACCATGTCCACCCCTACTTCTGAGGTAAAAGAGAAGTCCTAAATTCACTAGAGGGGGCTGTCCCAGATAAAAAAAGGGCCAAATATATTAACACCCTATAGATCTTTGAAAAGGAAGACCCCACGATAGTTTCAAAAGAAGTACGTGCATGCGGAGACCATATAATTGGGCCTGCTTTGCTCTCGAAGGCCTTACTCATAAAATCATCTCCATGAGATGATCCTAAGTTCCTAACCCTCCTATATACTGACAGGCGACATCATACATAAAAACCTCTAAAGATTGAAGAGTTAGGATCATCATGAAAATGATTTTATCGGAAAGGCCTATTTGCGTCGGGGCCCAACAATTGAACATTTGAATCTTCTAACAAGGTTGGTCCCAATGAATTTTATAATAAATATGTATTATATAGTGCCTATAAGCAAGGTTTAAAATTTCGATCGAAATCCAAAATTTTGGGTTTCGGTCAACCTCAAAACCGAAATTGGGTTAACTCGAAATGTTACAAAATTTCAATAAAAATTTGGAAATTTCGATCGAAATTTCATTTTCCCTGTAATTTCAGTCTGAAATTGAAGAAAAATCTCCAAAAAAATCTAGATTTTATTCTTTATTTAATATTTTTCAGAAATTTCGGTAATTTCGTTTTGAAAATTTGTACGAGATAAAATATTATTTTATTTGATTTCGTTAGATTTCGTCCATAATCGGTTTCGGTGAGGCACGAAGCGCATTCCGAAACCGAAATTTGAAACCTTGCCTATAAGTAGTGCACATATTTTTAAAAAAAATATAGAGTGTGGCCTGCCTCACCTTATTCAAAGATCTAAATGATTCGGTTGTTGGGCCTATGGAGATGCTTTTGGGGAAAGGCCTATTTATATCGGGGTCCAAGAAATGAACGGTATGGATTTTCGAACAAAGTGGTCCCCAATAAATTTTCTAATAAATAAGCATCATATAGGGCATGTACGGAGGTGCACGTATTTGTTTTAAAAATAGCGGGCCCCCCACCTTGTTCAAATATTTAAAACATGCAGTTGTTAGGCCCAAAGTAAATAGACCGTACCTTCTTAACCTTCAATAGGTAGAGTTTTCTAACGATATTCGAACTTCCTGATCTTGGAACAAGTGCGCCTAAGTGATTCTCTTTTAAAAAAGATACGTACACCTATGCATGGGCACCATATAATGGGTATTTATTGGGGCCTACCTTGTTCGAAGATCCAAATCGTTCATTTCTTAGTCTTCCTCCAAAAATTCTTTCTACAGGATGATTCCAACTCTTTGATCTATTATATGTTGTCTTCTGTGTATAATCGGATGGTCAGGATAATCCTTTGGAGGCGATTTTGGAAGGAAACCTATTTATATTGAGGCTCAACAAATAAAAGGTTTGGATCTTTGATCAAGTTAGGCCTAATTGATTTTTTTTTTTTTTTTTAAATACAGTCTGCGGTGTCAACAAAAAAGGGAGGGAGGGAGGGAGATAGAGAGAGACTGTTTACCACAACCAGAATAAAGGTGAGAAGTGGGCGGATAGGTTCTGGCAGGGGGTGAACTTATAAGCGCCCGTTAAGTTAACGTGCCTCTTTTATAGCAGGTTACTCTATCCTTTTCACCCTTAGTAAGCACATATAATCGTGCTAGAATTTCAGCCTTTTCGAATGCTGCTGGGAGGCAGAAAGCTGGGTGAAAAAGCCTCCATCATCACGCGTCCAATAAAATCATTTTCATAGGATGACCCTAACTCTTCAATCTGTAGAGGTTTATATATGATATCGTTTATCAATATATCGGGCGGTTAGGATCATCCTATGGAGATGATCGATTTTATGAGTGTTGGCGTGACTCTTCGGACCTCCTTCAGTCTGGGAGTGTGAGTTAGGGTGTTATTTTAATTTGTTTGTTTTGTTCACTTGAAGAGTAGGATAGTATTTGAGGAACTATATTTTATTAGTATGTTTTTCTTATAGAGTAATGTGTATTTCGTATTTATGATATTAGGGTTTGCATGGATTCTGTAATTGTTTCTCTCTATGTTTTTTTGTCATTATGTTTCGAATTGAAAAGTTGATTTATTGCTTGATAGATAGATTTTGGTGTTGATGTTAGCCAATAAGAAAAGTGCAGTGATATTCCCCCCCCCAAACAGTTTTCTTTAACTTTTATGAAGGGGTGGAAAGCAACTGTTAACTCCAAAAGCATAAAAGTTAACGATTTCTGTTAGAGGGGGGGGGGGGGGGGGGGTGTGCAATATCACTACCCTAAGAAAATAGAAAGATTATGGTTTGGCTTCCGTGGCCTTGACAGGACCTGAAGATATAGAGCTTTGTACCCACAAGTTCGGGTACACTTAATTATGTCAGTCTGGTCGAGAGATTCCTATTCATTGAGGCCTGTCTCAGTTTCGACCAGGGTGATCTCGTAATTGGGATCTCTATAGTATGTTCACTTCGACAACATCTTTCTTTGTTCTTCTTCTTTTATGAGGCTCTCATATCTGAGGATCCAAATGGTAGAAGTCGATGAATTCTTGACCCACAAACTTTTTCCTCAACTCTAAACTGAACCCGTTTTGAGCCAACTTCACATAGTTGGCTTGCTGCAAATTTTAGGGGCATATGTCCATGCCCCTCTTGAATAGGGCAATGTACAAGTCCATAGGCTCATTGGGTAATTGGCTCAACCTAGCCAACTACGCAATGTTTCCTTTGGGCTCAATACGGTAGAATTGGGAATAGAAAATATGTTCCATGTCTGCCCACGTCTCAATGCTATTGGATGGCATACCTATGCACAAATTAAAGGACACTCAGGTGAGACGGTTGGGAAAAAGCCACGTTTGTGGACTTCATAGCTTGCCTTCCCACACTAGGTAGTGAAACGACAAATTTGCTCGACAGTAAACTTTTTCTCTTCCCTAGAAAACATAGTGAATTCATGAATCCTATATCCCTTAGGGTATGGGTAGTAGTAGTCATACCAATCGGGATATGAGTTCTTGTACCCTGAACTGTATATCGGTCTGAACATCGATCCGAGTTGTTGTTATATCATCTCCATGAATCGGTCCTTGTTTAGGCCGATGTTGTGGGGGTGTAGTTGCCCCAAATAAAAGGTTGAAGCATCCTAGGATCGGGCAACACCGATTGCCCCCATCACCGCCTTGAATCAGAAGTCCCATAGCCACCTGGGGGTTTAGAGGTGGTGTACGAGGCTTGTTCTGGTTTTGGTTGTTGTTCCATTGCATACCAGTCCCATTCCCATTCTGAGAACCACCACTAGGATCGGTCATACCCTCATTTGGATTAACGGTTCTAGGGTCTGGTCGGTCTACCACAAAGGATGATCTTGCTTGTTGTTGAGGCATAGTAGATGCGAAATCACTATCAATGGTGGCGTTTGTTGGCGGACTATATCTTGGCACCGAATGTTGGCTTGATTCTCCTAGGGCAAATACGGCGGGGCCGCTAAGTGGGCCCCCTAGAGAAGGATTTGGCTTAGTTAAAAGCTGGAACTGGACGAACCTAATTTTGTTCTCTCGTCGGTAGTAGCACTCGAACATTGCTGATCCAATGTATGGTAGCTGCTAGATTGCTTATTACCCTGCCAAAGAGGCGGTTGTACAGGCGCTGGCCGCGCCATTCTGTCGGAAAGTAAACCAAACAGTCTATCTACTGGCTTGGAAAAATTCTTGCTAGAGAACTGAAAGAGCCTTATTGTAGACACCCCATTTTGACCGTACCCCAAACACTTCATTTTTAATGATAAAATTAATTAGAGTCCTTAGGGGGTCTCATTAAAATTTAGGGAGAATCTAATGAATATTTTCTAATAAGATTAGTGTGGTCTGCAATGTAGTGTTTAAGTTTAATATGATAGGGGAGTAGGTTATCCTGTTTAGGGGTTGCCCAATGAGAGCAATTTGTTTTTTTTTTAGAGGTAAAAGAAGTGTTAATCACCCAAGAGGGGTTGTTCATGGAAGAAATAAGGCTAATATCATTTCCTTTTGGTTTACTTGAGCCACCTTTGTTTGCAGAAGGAGGTAGTCATAATACACTAGTAGAGAGGTGAATCATACATAGAGTTTGTACACAAGAAAAGGGGGGGGGTCAAGTTTATCATCGCGCTTGCAAAAGACCACCGTAGAAGCGGCTGTATAGAACAAAAAGAAGTGGGGTGCAATATCAAGCAAGGTGGTGTCAATATCTTTCCTTGAATGAGTAAAAAAAAAAAAGAGTGCATTACCCGAACCCTCATATCAGCCCCTTTATAAAGTGAAAAGGTTGATCATAGTATAAGGGAGGGAGGGAGGGATTTTTTATCTTGTGAAAAGAGGTGTGCTTTATTCACACCAGATGTGCCATTACCAATTCATGTGTTTACAACTAAAGAGGAAAAGACCATGAGCAGGGTGTACAATAACCAAGTTCCAGGGGGTTCTTTTATTTTTCATTTGGAGTGAAATGGGGCAGCAAAGGAAGATAAAAAAAGGTGTGCCATTATCAAAACCGGGTTTGTGCCAATACCATTGCCTAGGGGTTGTCTAAGGGAAGCAAAAGGGCCTAATGCATACCATTTTCAAAGGAGTGCAATTATCAAAGATAGGATGTGTTGAAATCAGCACGCATCCCAGCTATAAAGGGATACGATCAGAGTTTTAAGGGAGGTCTTCGTTATTCTCATTGAGAGGAAAAATCAGAAAGGCTTTTTGTCTTAGAAAAATCAAAAGAGAGGGAGAATGAAGGGAGAGGAATAGAAATTGCAGAGGAGAGCTTGATCTCCACCTCCGATCCGCGGCCTCTTCATCGCCTCTCGCTATCAGCTCATCTCCTTCTTCCCTGATTGTCTTCCTACCTCCGATCGCATCCCTGTGAGATCTCAGATCTGAGATCTGAGATCTAAAAAGAGAGAAAGAGGAGAGGAGAAAGGAAAGCAAAGGAAAGGAAAGGAAAAGGAAGCGAGGATTTTGTTTTTCCAGACAAGAGACCGTGGCCATGGGTGATTCGAGCGGTTCCGTTTCCATTGACATGGAGACTATCTCTTTAGGTGGAAAGGTTTTGATTTCTTCCCACAATTTCTTTTTTTCGATCCTCTTCTCGATGTTTAGATCTGATTTACTTGTGATTTTTTTTTATGATTCTCGTTTTTTTTTTAATTCGAGTTCATATCTTCGAAGAAGAGTTTCATTGACATTTTTTTTTGACGCTCGGGGATGAATTTTGGTGTTTTGTTGGATCTTGTAGGTTTTGGATGTTTGGATTATAGTTTTAAGGTTTAAATGGTGAATTTCTTGCCAGAATTTCCGTTTCTGATATCTTCTGGTTGTAGATTATTTCATTTATTTTCGAGGATTATGTAGATTCGGATATTGTGGCATCTTGTTGAGAAAATGCTTGGCTTGTTCTTTGGATATCTTTGAAAGGGATTACCATCATATTTAGCACAATATACGCACATAAATTTGTCTTTTGTTTGGCACAGAATCTGCCCACCTTTGAGCACAATTTTCACCCAGAATCTGTCCACATTTGAACACAATTTTCACTCACTTTAGCCTCTGTTTGAGCACAATTTTTACTCATTTCAGCCCAGTTTTGCGCAAAATCTGTCCCTGCTTAGCACAATTCTGTCCATCATTTCGTGTCCAGTTTTTGCCTAAAATCTGTCCGCATTGCATGCCCCTGTTTTGCATAGTTCTGTCTATTTGGTTCTTTGTCTATGAGCAATAGCAATGCCATGTATATTTTGCAGAGCAATAGCGAAGGTTATCATAGGAATTGTGTGGTTGTAGTTGCTACTTCGGAAAGATGTCTCATTTAGCAGAAATTCCATCTCTTAGTGTTCATATTTTTCCCTTCTATGAATGGCGATTTCATTAAAGTATTTCATGTTTGATGGGCTGCGGTAAATTTTCAACTCTCATTTGTTTGTATTCAAACAACAACAGATCGAATGGGGCTTGGAACTTGATTATACTTGTATTTTTGGTTTAAATGAATGCGATTTGATTCGAAGGTCACTAAAGGTTGCCTTAGACTTTGATTTTTGAAACTGCTCATATGTGGTTAGTGTGGGATTCCATGCAGTTTTCCCAATATTTGAGGAGCTTTGTCCACTGATTGGCTGTTACTTGTTGCTTTGGATTGTGTCATATCCGTCACTATTCTTGCAAGATTTATACTTAAAATATCTTGGCTGGACACTTAATGACAAAGTGAGTTTCTTTCATTCAAGTGAATTCTGCTGCCTGGCTATTCTCTCGTTGCTGCCCCTATGGGCTGTTTCACTTTACAACTGTGATTTATGTCTGCTTAGAAGCATGTAGCTGCTGCCCTACCTAGTTTTGTACTCTATTGTTATGTTTTGTAATTGTTTATAGGTGCATAATGGCAGCCCTCATGCACATTTGCTAATGGCAGCCCCTTATACCCTCAATTTTGGAAAATCTTGCACATCTTTTGATAATAGCAGCTTTTACACTCTTATGATTTTGGTAGACACTACCATAATATTTGCAGCCTTTTTTTTTTTTTTTTTTTTGGACTTGGATTTTGGCAGCCATTACTTTGATATTTGTAGTCCTTTTATCACTTTGATGTTTGCCTTCTTCTACTTCATTTTAATATTTACAACCCTCTCACACTTTAATAGTAATAGCTATCTCCACTTTGATATTGGTAGCCTCATTTCACTTTGACAATATCGACCATCATATCTTAGATTTAGTTGCACTTCATTGCTTACCTATATTAAATAAATTTTTTTTTTTTTAATAAATTGGAAATATCATTTGATGCATTTATATAATCTGTTAAGAATTTTAATATTCTTCTCTAGTACTAAGTTTTGAGTTAGGGTTTGAAGACGGTAATAAATGGTGTTCAGGTAAGATTATCTCAAAGCTTATTATACTCATTCCTTTTTATTTAAATAAATTGTTTTGGGGAAGAAGGAAATCAGATGACTACTCTATTCGATGTTATTGACATGAGTACTGTCTGATTTCAAGGCGGTTTGTAGAAATATTATCATGTGTATTATGATATCAGATGATTACTTTAGCATCATCTGATTTCATCCCCATATTGGGGTGGTGTTTGTGGTTGGGCATAGAAGTGTTTGATATTGTTTTTTTGCTTTATTAGGCTATCCAGCGGCTGGTCTGGACTAATTTATGTTGTTTATCATTTTATGATTGCTATAGGTTGTGTATTTTTTAATTGAAAATTCTTCTTTGCTTAACACTTGTTTTATTTTTATAAGAATAGAATGGGTTTGCGATTATCTTTTTCTTCTCTCTTTGATAGACTAACACAGTCTTATAGATTTCTGTTAAATTTCTTTAGATACTAGAATCCCCTCTCATCGCGAGGGCGATGAAGGCGCTAGCCCAAGCCCATCATTAGGGGACTTGCTCAGTCCAAGTAGCGCTCCTCTCCATTTGTATATAGAAGACTTTCTCAGTCTCATTAGCACTCTTGTTTATCTCTTATGTGTTTTCAGTCATACTTTGACTCAGTTGCACCTTCTCTTAGAGTTTTAGAGAGTCTTTGACTCATTTGCCCTCCTTTAGAGTATCTTTGATATGCTTGTAACTCCTTTTTAGTGTTGTTTGGTTTAGAGGTTTATCCTTAGAAACCAGCTTAGTCTTGTTCGAATTTGACCTGTTCGGAACCCTTATCCGTTCTCTTTTACTTTAAAATTTCAGTTACTTGTTTGTGGTTTATTTCAAGTGTCTTTGACATTAGTTTGCTTGTTCGGGGTTTCCCCGTAGCTTTAGGGTTTTGCCCTAGTTTATGGCTTTATGTGTTCTCTTTAGGTCTTTGACCAAAAGAGTGAAAACGTTTTAAAATTCAAAAACAATTGAACATTTAAAAATTCAAAACATTGAAATATCTTAAAATTCAAAAAACAGTTGAAAAATATAAAAAATCTTAAGTCTTTTTGAAATGCTTTTGAGTTTTTTAGCATATTAGGAGAGTTCGTTTCGAACTACGTTGGCTTGATCCTCTTCCGAGGTACGTAGTGCAGCTTGGGATTTATATCCCAAGTCCAGCCAAACTTTTGTAAATAGCGTTTTAAACCTTTTGAATAAACATCATTTGATTTCGAAAAGCTCTTCCTTTAGAGTTAGGACTTTGTCCTAGATAGAGAGTTTAGAGTTAGGTTTTGATCTTTGTTTTGTTGTGTGCTTGTTGGTGATTGTTTTAGAGTTAGGGGTCTGTCTTAGAGTTATAGGAGCGCCTCCGTCCGGTCAGTCGGTGATCCACATCGCCGAGTGATGACTAGAATAGGATACGCTAGTCCACCTTTGGTTTTCCTTAGGAAATACAGCCTAGTTACACATAGGTTGTAGGAACCACCTGCAATAGCTTAGGGCTAATCTGCATTTAGTTAGGGCATATAGGGTGTCATAAAATTCACCATTTACTGGAATTTAAATAATCGTACAAGAAACTTTAATAATTGGTCCGGTCTTTTAGATCGAGTCTAGGATAGAGGTCTAGGTGTCTTAGGCATCCTAGCTTAGAATAGGCGCGAAGAACTACGTTGCCTTGATTCTCGTGGAGGCGGGGATACGTAGGCTTCTTTGGATGAATACCAGACCATCCGAGGACTCGGGCTAATAATTTAGAGTCTTAGGATTTGTTGTGTAGTCATTGTATGTTTTGATGTGTTTTCTTATTTTCTTGTACTGATCCTATACCTTTAGCTGTAGCTTGCATGTGTATGTCCACCAGAACTTAGACACCCATTAGATATGTCACTCATAACCTAGCTTTGCTCAGGTGACACATCTCTCATTTCATTTTGTGTATGCTTATTTCTTTATCCTCAAGAAATGCATGCTTAGGTAGACGACTCTTGAGGATTGTTCCCATTTCATATGATTCTCGCCCGAAACTCTTCGAAGTTAATAATAAATGGCATAAGAGACCAAGTGTTCACACTCGGACGAATTGGGGGTGCTCTCAGACCTTCTCCATTCGTAATCAGGCACGAACCCATATATATTTCTGGTTATCCATGGTATACAGAGCATATTTTGTTTAAGGATCCATGGCCGTATACCATGGATGGCGACTCTGAGTTTGTTTAGGTACGTTTCGAATCCGGACTTGTTCCCGAATCGAAAGGTATCTCTTTTATATCGCCACTCGTGCTATGCTATGAGGGTGGCACCTGTTTCGAGAGTTCCTTGGTAGAGCTCTCCTTCACACGTGGATGATCCAAGAGGCCGCTGGGGGCTCGTCCCCCACCTCTCTCCCGGATCGGGGTCCACACTTATCACTTCAGAGATTTCACGGGCCACAATCTTTAACAACTCATGGGAATTCTCGTCTATGTGCTATCTGAGTGTGGCTGCCACCTCCAGAAGTGACACTGGCACGTCAGAGTTTCACCCTTGTGGAGGAGTTCCTCGATGAAACGGTATTAAAATTTTCTCCTAGCAAAGAATTTCCCCGGTTAGAAATCCTTTGATCATGTGTTTCGCCGCACTTAGACACGTCAGAGTCATTAGCGTTTCCATGAGCATCGTCGCTCGTAGGTTTACTTCTTCTAATATGAGCCTTTTAACTTCACGCAATGCACTGGGTCCCACCATGCATGCCAAAAGAATGGAATTCGGCCTAAAATTCCCCATCAGGGTCTTAGTGCAACCGTGTGTAAGTTAGCGACTGAAAACTCAATTCGAGGGGTTAGCAACTAAAATGTTTTCGTCCCTTGGGATTGGATTTCAGGCAATTGAGAAGGAGGAACGACACTTCTTCCTTGGCTTCCTTTGCCTTTACACAGATAGAAAGGACTATTTTAGTACAGACGTGACGCAAAATGTAGGGATGTTGAGACACGCAGAATGTGAACGACACGTCAACATGTGTAGAACGTGAACAACTCATGATTGGTTGAGAAATGGTGATGCGAGCAGAACACAAACGATGCTATCGATGCACGCAGAATGCAAACGACTCTCAGAGTTGACAAACCTTTCGATTCAAACTAAACGATAAAATCACACAAACAAACCGCCAGTGCTAGGGATGGTTGGATTAAAGAGACAGACTCACCCGAGAAGATGAATTCATTGCTTCTTTAATCCGGAGATAAGCTACAACTACGAAAAGTAAAGGGATTGTACAGAAAAGTAAAGGATAAAATGCTAAAACCTGTTTGGATTTGGTTATGTGACCTCTTACTTGGAGACAAACGCCTCTTTATATAGCTTTATTCCGATTTTGGTATCTGCCCATGTTTTGCTCCCTTTTTTCCACGTCCTCCATTCTACCAGGCTGTTATTGTTTACCGTCTCACGATTGGCAACTGTAGTGACATTTTTTACTCAGTCCATCCTGAAAGTAACTTGTTAACTCGATCCCACTTGACCGATTGGGCATAGGAATAAGTACAATTAGGATGGAACATTTGACAATTGCCTAACCTTCTAGGTTCTGTTACTCATACTTTCCTCCACATTTCTATCAAAGACCACCTTGGCGCATAACTCTTCCAACTCGGTCCAAACGAGTCGCCACTTAACAATTCGGTCTTTCATAACCGATCATGATGCCCCTTGAATGGGTGTAAACAGTAGCCCATTCAATTAAATAACAAAAAAAGGGTAAATTAGCTGTTTGATTAGATACAGAACTGGATATATGTCCTTTTTTTTGGTACGTCTGGATATATGTTTTTTTTATTTCATTACCCACATGGAGTTATTACAGTGTTGGGCATTGAGCAAATATACTTCATATTCTAAAATAATTTAAACTAGTAAGACCAGCTGTGCGATACACGGAGCGGCAACGAAAAAGAAAAGATGGACCTTACCTTCTTAAATAAAATGAATGGGTGAAAACTGTGTTGCTAGTTACATGTACATGAAGTCACTTGAGTGGTGGTGGTGGTTTCGAGCTGGTGTCCTCCGTAGCCAGTAAGATGTACATGAAGTCACTTGAGTCCTCTGGTGGTGGTTTTGAAATGGTGTACAGGAGCAAATTGACTGACCTATTACAAAATATAGGAGGGCCCAAATCATGTCAGGTGGGTGCTAAGACATCTAATGAAAGGTAGGAGCTGGATTTTTCTCTATATATTGCCTAAGGCCATGTTTGGATAGCAAGAAATTTCTTAAAAAGTTTGGAAAGGATAAATATTTCTAAAATTTTATAGTTTTTTTTTACCCAGGAGAAAAGATAACTTGGACCAACCCAATTCAAATTTCTTCCTAAAAACTTACTCCTCTGCTTCCAATCCTTCAATTTCCTAAAACCTCCAACTTTGCTTTCTAAAACTTGCCTGTCTACTGCCATTCTTCCAACCCAAGCAACCTTCTAAAATGATCATAACCCAAATGGAAGCCACATAATATAACAGATAAAATGGGAAGGGTTGTAGAGTTTACCCATTATCAAACATGGTCGTGCAAATATTAGTTGCTAAACATAAAGGATTCTACTGCACAATTGCCAAAGACCAATCCATATGCTCCCACTTTTAATAAAATTCCAACTAGAAGCATACATCTACTGTAATGTGCTTCTATGTGGGTATCTGCCATGGTTAGCTTCAGTGTATAAGTGTATTGAACAGAGTCAAAGATCTCTGTAACAGTCGGACGATGGTAAAAAGTCATAGCGAAACCCGTAGCTCTATATAGTTCCTAAGGCCATGTTTGGATTGCAAGAATTTTCTGAAAAAGTTTGAAAAGAACAAATATTTCTAAAATTTTCTAGTTTAGTTTCTACCCTGGTGAAAAGATAACATGAACCAGCCTAAGATCATTTTCCCATAAAATCGTGGAAAGGAAATAAATTCCTAAGAAAAGTTTTTCAATCACTTGCAATCCAAATAGGCCTATTCTATGCCTAATTTCTTAGGCGTAGGGAAGTCTTGGACCGCCGACGAACCAGTCTAGAAGTAGAAGGGGAAGGCAATAGAAAGAGGTCCCCCTTCCTCCCTCTGTTTGTCATATTATTGTTGAAGGGGATTCATTGAATGTCATTCGGTGGTTGAAGAGTGGAGTAGCTCCTCCTTGGAGATTTTTGGCGTTATTTGATGAAATTGAGGATTTTGTTGCGGGTTCAGCTATTGCCTTTAAACACGTTTGGAGGTCGGCAAACGAAAAGGCGGATGTGTTAGCCAAGCAGGGAGTTGGGGCGGAGAGTATTCTCTGGTTCGATCATCTTCCCCTGTAGTATAATTTTGTTATTTTTGTTGTCTCTTTTCTTCTTCTTTCCTATATCTTCTTTCTTGTTTTTGTTCTCTGGGTTGCCCCTTCTCGGGTGCTCCCTTTTCATTTAATCGCTATTTTTTAAAATAATAAAAAAATCTTAGGCGTAGGGAATTATCAAATGGAACGTATTGTGTGTGTGTGTGTGTGTGTGAGAGAGAGAGAGAGAGAGAGAGAGAGAGATTTGTTGTCTACTTTTTTAAAGAGATAAATTAGAAGGTGAGGTTTAATCAGAGAGAGATTTGTTGTCTACTTTTTTAAAGAGATAAATTAGAAGGTGAGGTTTAATCGGTTGATGTTTAGAAATTCAATTGAGATAGTGATTTTAGGAAACACTTATTCGAGAAGAGTTGTATGGTGCATGGGAACTGTTGTGGAAATACAGAAGGAAAAGAAGTCTTATGTCATATTTGAAGAGGACGTTGCCGAAATATGTGTGTGTGAGTGAGAGAGAGAGAGAGAGAGTCAAAAGTGGAACAGTTTTGGAGAGAGATTTTAGGATGGTTAATGTGTTTAAGTAGGCATGGGCAACAAATAGGGGTGCAACTTGGGTCAAGTTTTACCCGACCCGCATCGACCTAACCCGAAAATACAATGAGTCGGGTTTAGAAATCATGGGTCTTGGGTAGGGTCGGGTTTTGGAAAACCCGATTCAATCTTGGGTAGGGCCGCGTTTAAAGAAAACAAAACCCGAAACCCGACTCGACTCATATGGGTGTACTGTGACTTTCTTAACTATCTCTTGGATAACATAGAAAATTATTTTCAAATATATTGATACAATTGTTTTCATTGAGGTGATCATGTCTGTTATGTGAAATCTTGTGTCTCTTATATTTATGCAATTGATGACATAAATTTGGAGATTTTTGGTGTGGATATTTGCTTTTTTTTCTTTTTTTCTACAATCTATAAAATTAGTCACTATCTCACGCTAAAAAATGAAAACCCGACCCGACCCGACCCAAGAAGCTATCTTGGGTAGGGTCAGGTTTACGAAACTCGAGGTTTCTAGTAAAAAATTAGACCCAACCCGAGATAATTCTCGGGTAGGGTCGGGTTTTGAAAAACCCGACCCGCCCGACCCGAGTTGCACCCCTAGCAACAAATATAAAAGAATCTGTTTACTGATTTTTTGGGATTTCTTTCTAGTTTTGTGAAATTAATATAGAGTCAAAAGTGGAAAAGTTTTGGAGATAGATTTTAGGATGGTTAATGTGTTTAAGTAGGCATGGGCAACAAATATAAAAGAATCTGTTTTCTGATTTTTCGGGATTTCTTTCTAGTTTTGTGAAATTAATATGTTTTTTTTGAAGGACTGCCATTTTGGATTGAGGATGGATTCTAGTTTTGTGAAATTAATATGTTTTTTTGCGTTTTTTGAAGGACTGTCATGTTGGATTGAGGATGGATGGGGGACTGTCCATGTAAGCGTGAACGGTGAAACCCCATCCTGCTATATTATAATAGATAGATACATTGTCCAATTGCAACATGTTAAAAGGCTTATATGGCAGTTTTTTCTAACACCCACGATAAAGGTCAACATTCTTATGGTGTTGGTAATTGGAATTAACCCTAAACCCTAACCCTAAAGAGTAGGATAGTATTTTCTCTTTGGGTTTTATTTTAATCCGTTTGTTTTGTTTACCTGAAGAGTAGGATAGTATTTGACGAATTGTATTTTATTAGTAGTTTTTCTTATAGAGTAATGTGTCTATATGATCATATTTAGCTGGGGTTTGGATGGATTCTGTAATTGTTTTGCCTTTTTTTTATGACTCTGTTTTGAATTGAAGAGCTGTGTTATTGTTTGAAGATAGAATTTGGTGTTTATGTTAGTAAGAAAATAGATGTGAGTTTGTCATCGGATGGAGACTTTTTGTTTAGGCCATCAGAAAAAAAAACAGGATATTTTATCTTTTGAGGAATTGTGTATTGCATGTGGGGAAATCTATGTTTTTTAGTTTCTCTTTTTATTGAACTGTGGAATTCTTTTAGAGTTTAAGGATCCATTTTGCTACTTCTGATTATTTTATGTAGAGTAACAATTTCCTGAACTGACAAATTGTTGTAGTTTTGTTCTAAAATCTTTATTTGAAAATATTGAAATTGCATGCTTTATTTATTGTATGAGAAATGGCTTTTTTGTTTTGGGTCTTATGGTAAGGGATTTTTAGTTTCTAATTTCTTGTTTGTATGTTTTCCTTTTTCTTTCAAATTTGTAGGGTTTTTATGATAGTTTGGCATTTGTTTTTTATTATCGCAGTGTAGGATTGTATCTATATTTATTTAAATCAATGTTTGGAAAACAAACCAAAGTGGCCGCTCCAACCAGCTTCGATCCGAACTGACCAATATTTTGTCTGGTTTCGTTAAGCCGGCATAAGTTTCAAAAAACCGAAAAAACTGTTGGATTAGAACCTCTCCGTAAGGGTTGGACGCTCACATGCACGGAACCTCTCTTTAAAAGCTAAATTCTTCTTGCTTTCGAAATTTGGGGGATTTGCGAAAGAAGTCTCCTACTTTGCCTTTTTTGCAAAAGCATACTTCTAGTTTGTTAATTTACAAATAGAGTCATCGCGTTTGAGTGAATTTTCCAAATCCACTCTTATGTATTAACAATTTATTTGTGACCAAAAATGACCAAAATATCTTTATAGGTGAAAGGACAAAATTACCTCAAGTAAAAACCTTGATTTAATTTGGGAAAATGTGGACCCCGATCCGAGAGACACGGGGGGACGAGCCCCCCAGAAAGTCTCTAGATCATCCACGTGAAGGAGAGCTCCACCAAGGAACTCTCGAAAGAGTGCCCCTCACAGCATGAGTGGCGATGTAAAGTGAGATACCTCTCGATTCGGGGACTAGCTCGGATTCAAGGCGTACCTTAAACAAAGAAAGAGTCGTCATCCAAGGAAGTAGGCCCTGGATCCCATGCTGTGCTCTGTCGCAACAGATAACCAGAGATACAAAAGGTCCGTGCCTGATGTCGAATGGGGAAGGGGTTAGGCGCCCCCAATTTGCCCAAGTGCAAGCACATGGTCTCTTATGCCATTTATTATTAACTTTTAAGAGTTTTGGGCAAAAATCATGCGAAATGGGAACGAATATCCCCGAGATAACGTCTAGCTAATCATGCATGTCTCGGAGATGAATAAGAAGCACACACAAAAGAAATGAAAGACATGGCACCTAAGAATAGCTAGTTATGAGTGTCATGCCTAATTGGTGTCTAAGTTCTTATGGGCAAACACATGCATGCTAAAGCTAAAGGTATAGGGTCTGTACATGAAAGTAAGAAAATACAGCAAAACACACAACACAACACGACTCCACACACGACTCGACACGACAAACCCTAGACTCTAATGTGATACTTGACTCGGACCAAGATGGCCATCCATCCTGACTGCACTACGTATCTCGGCCTCGGGAAGAATCAGAGTCAACGTAGTTCGGCGACTTATGCTAAAGTACAATGCCTAACCCTCTAGGACCGCTATCCTAGACTCGAACAACAAGACCTAAGTAGTTTTTAAAGCTTCTTGCGCCATTACTTAAGTTCAAGTGAATGATAATTTTTAGGACTCCCTATATGCCCTAACTAATGCAAGTGGACCCTACACCCTATGTGTGACTAGGCTGTGCGTCCTAAGGAAAACCATGGGCTATCTAAGTGCGTCCTAGTCTAGCCATCGGCTCGACTAAGTGTCTAACCGACCACGACTCGAGGCTTCCTAACTCTGAGGACACTCACATGACAAGACTCAACATATCAACACAAACAGGACAGACTCCTAACTCTATGGGAAGATCTTTTGAAAATTGTTGGTAAGGTTATTTTGAAGAATTTTTGTAGTTTTGGAATGTTTGAAAGGTTTTGAAGCTTATAGAAGTTTTTGAAGTTGTGACTGAACTCAGGATGCCAGCTGCACGCCTGAGCTGCCTACGTACCCTTCAGCTAGGGATCAAGCCATCCGTAGTTCGGACAAAATAGTGAGAAATATTTGTAAAATGGTGACTGGACTCAGAATGCCTGCTGCATTTTTATTTTATTTTTTAGAGTGGTTTTACTGCTTTTTTATTTTTTGCTTAAAGTTTTACTAAATTTTTGTTTTTTTAATTTTAAAATTAATTTATTAATTGAATCACAATTTGGACCTAGTCAAGATTTTTTCCAGTTTGATAGTTTGCCCTCTTGTAAATCATCGATTTAAATTATTTTGAACTAGTTCTACTATGCTTGAAGGTTCTTTATATTTGTGGGATAGATAAGGCAAGTTGAATTTCATGCGTTTAACATTTGTTTGGATCATTGCATTGTAATGCTTCTAATTTCAATTATTTTCATATTGTTTTATAACTGTAGAGTTTATAAAAATGTTTAAAACTCTGCAATCCCATCTGATCTCTTGAGTGGACCTCATTTTGCCTTGGGCAACTTCTTGACCACCTTTTTACTTATTAGACGTTGGTCTCAACTGTTTTTTTAACAATTCCCTTTTGTCTATACGTTTGGGATGTGAGTTTAGGGTTTTCTCTTAAATCTTGTGTAATTTACTTTTGAACTGCAGAGTTCTGTTGTTATGTTTGGACTCTCACTCGTTTATGGGGTTGTTATGTTAGGACTCTCACTTGTTTATGGAGGGTCTTGGCAACCCAAAGTCCCTTCTTTGGAGAAGAAATTCTGCTTTTCTGTGTGCTCAATTTCATGGAAACAACTCTGTGAAACTAAGAAACTTGTGCCCTACAAAAAAAAAGCATTGCTCAGTGGAATCAGTTAATAAAGAGATATTTCAGAATGCTAAAGCCTGGTTTATTTTTTATTTTTTTCTTTTAGTTTTTCTTACTTGTTTTCTAAGTTTTTAATAGAATCACGATTCAACCTGATCAGATCGATTTGGACCGTATCGAAACCTTTTTCAGATTGATTACTGGCCCTGTTTCTAAGTCATTTACTTAGATTGTTTGAACTACCAGGTTCTTCTATGCTATAATCTGCATTATAGGTGTGGGATTGATAACTGAAGTTGTTTTTCATGCATTGAGGATTTGTTTGCATCATTGGATTGTAATGCTTCTAATTTCAATTATTTCATATTTGTTTTTCAATGTATACCAATTTTTAAGATCGCTTGAGTCGACCTTGTTTTGCCTTGGTTGAGTTCTTGACGACCTTTTAGTTCTTACATATGGGTCTTTACTATTGTTTGAACTTTGAACCTTCTGTTTATATGGTTTGTGATGTGAGGTTAGGGTTGTCTCTTAAAGCTTCTGTAATTTAGTTTTGAATTGCAGAACTCTGTTGTTATGTTGGGATTTTCTCCTGTTTATGGAATTGGTTTCTTAGATGTTAAGGATTTATTTTTAGATTAAAGTAGGTCTATATTTCTTGAACTGTAGGATTGTAAAATTGGCTGTTTGTTTATCTCCTCTCAGTAAATATTATTAGATTAAAGTAGGTATAATTTCTTTCTTTAATTGTGGTGTTGTAAAATTGGTTGTTTGCTTATCACCTCTCAGTAAATATACTGGGCTTTTGTTGTATTGCAGATTTGTTTTGTAGGGCTGTCTTTCTTTTTCCTTAAGGAATTTGGCATTTTGTGCTTTCAGGATGCTGGCAACCAACAGTCACTTCTTGGGAGAAGAAATTCTGCTCTTCTGCGTGCTCAATTTCATGGAAATAACTCTGTGAGACTAAGAACCTGATGTCCTACTACGAAAACATTGCTCAGTGGAATGATTCATCTGGCGAAGAGGCATTTCATAATGCAAAAGCCCGGTTTTGGGCAGAGATTAATGGCCTCCCCTGTGATATCTCTCTTCCGAATCCAGATATTTATATTGATGAAATCGATTGGAATTCCAACATTGATCCCGAGCTGCTATTGGATTTGGATAAAAAACCTCTGGCTCCTAGTGATGAAGAAAAGAATGAGAAACTTGGTTGGGATTCTTTCAACTTGTCTAACTTCCCAATCCCATGCACTGGATGGGGCGATGATGAAGACCCAGTTCATAATTCTCCGGCCAAGTCCTTTAACTACCCATTCCCTTGCACCGGATGGGGTGATGCTGAAGACCCAGTTAATGATTCTAGGGCCGAGCCAGCTTGGGGAAATTTTGATCTAAATGTTGATAATGACAACGCAAAGGATTGGATTGGATGGGAAAACAGATGTGGAGCAGAATTCATGGGAAAACGATGGGGCTAAAGGGCATGTAAATTGTGATGGAAATGCTATTAATTATGATACACACGTTTGGAGTCGTTGGGAAAGTAGAGCTAAGGAGGATAATTCATGGGAAAATAGTGGGGGTAATTCATGGGAAAATAGAGATGTGGAGGGGAATTCGTGGGAACAGGATGGGTTATTGGAGACAAATAATGGGAACTGTTGGAGGAGACAAGGTGGCGCTCGAAATTCTTCAGCATATAAAACTTCAAGGTTTCAAGGTGACAAGTATAAGTTGAATACTGGGAGGAAGAATTACACAGGAAAGAAAAGAGAGAATTTCCCTTATGAGCGGCCTGTAATCGATAATCAAACTTTGGCTCCATGGCAGTGGAACTCGATGAGTTCTTTTGGACCCGTGAATCATCATCTATCTACCGAATCAAGCAATATTTGGCGTTGGAAGCCTGTTTCTTTTGCTTCTTTTTTTCGACATGAGGACATAGTAGGTAGAAGTTTCCAATTTTATGCATTCTTTGCATTCCTTAATTTTTTTTTAAATTTTGGTTCCTTTAGAGTTTAGATGGCTTTTTACAAGCTGAATGTAGTAGCTTTGGATGTTCAATTTATCTTCAAATATTGTTTCTTTTTGGTATTCAATGTAGAAACCCGTGATTTATAATAAATTCAGTACTTTTCTGATATATATGTTCAGTTTCTTCCACCAGGAGCCGACTGGTTTCTTGGTTATATGAGATTGTATAAGAACAATGGTTCTTGAGAAGTGGAAATAGAGAGAGATATTTTATATTCTCTCCCAGCTTTTCTTTTCTGTTCTTCATGGGTTATGATTAACTAGGCTGTGGAATTCTTGGGTTGTGTCTGATTTCATATTGTCAGTTCTTAAATTGTTGGTTATGTACCAGAAACAGATGTTATTGTTTTTTTTTTTTTCTGGAAATTGATTCTGATCCTGAAGGACAAACCATTATTTATGAGACTATCTTCAAATGGAGCTGAGATTTACATATAGAAGCATTATATATCCCTGATTTGTTTCATAATTGTAACTACAGAACCCTTTACATGGTTAGTGAGATGTACTTCTTGTCAAGCTCTACCTAGAAAAAGAGATTAATTATGCGGGGCACCTGGAAAACTTCAAATTTTTCTTACCAGATACTGTTCAGTACTCCTGTATAGTTCAGTTGACAAAATGTCTTAAAACTCAAGCGCTTGCTCTCGAAGAACACGATGAACTTGGCATCAGGAACTGAAAGATATTTCAGTACCAGTTCTAGAATGGTAGATGAGTTGCATTGAACCCCTTTTGTCATTGTACAGTGTCAGCCTCCTATGTGAGTCAAACACCTCAAAATGGGTGGCATAGCCATGCCAGAATCCTCAATTTTAAGTAAAAACTAAAAACCCATATCCTTGGTTTGGCTTTTAGGATGTTCTAGGATCAGGAGATGGTATGAAATCTTCCATTAGTACCAAATCTTATTTAAGAACCTTCTGTTATCTGTATCTGGTTTTTGCTTTCGCTTACTAAAAAAACTTGTCCACACCCATCACCTTGTCAACAAAAATTCAGGAAATGTGGAGCTAGGGGGCAAGCTACCGGAAGAGGCCTCTCCAAAAGGTGCTCGGCTTCTACACACTCCAGGAGCACGTGAGGCGCCCCCTCTCCCTTCTAATTGCCCCCTTTATGAGTCTCCTACCAACTCGACGATGGGCAGATACTCCAGACTGGTGGTCTGAATCGCGGTTCCACCCTAGACAGAGACCATTAGGGGGCAGGCTACTGGAAGAGGCCTCCGGGTTCATCTCATCCTCACCCTCCATTCCGCTTCCTACTCTACTGTCAATCTGCTTCCTACTATACTGTCAACCAAGGTTTTAAATTTCGGTTTCGGAGGTAATGTTGGTTCTATCCGAAAACTAAATTTTAGCCGAAATCCAGAAATTTTGGCCGAAATTCGGTAACGGGCGCTTGAAATGTCGTTTTTTGGGCAGAAATTTCAGGCGAAATTATGTAAAGGAATTAAAAATTAATATTTTTTCTAAAATTTTGCCGAAATTTCGACCGTAAATTACCAAATTTCGGCAATTTCGGTTTCAGAACGTTTCAGTTTCGGCCCTCAGCAAAATCCGAAATTTCGGATTTCGGCCGAAATTTAAAACCTTGCTGTCAACCTCCCACACTCCCGTGACTCCACCACCGGAACCCATATCTTCTGGCATCGTCAAGGATAAATGGAAAAAAAATGAATAGGAATAGAAGGAAAGGAAAAGAGGGAAGTAAAACTTTGAGAAGATGAAAGAAAAATAAAGGAAAGGAAAAGAGGAAAGTAAAACTTTGAGAAGATGAAAGAAAATCAGAGGTCACCGGAAAGAAAGAATATGGTGGAGGAAGAGAGAATCGCCGGAAGGAAGTAAGGCACCCTAATGATAGAAATGACGAAAAACGAACAGGGAAGACCCTTTATATAAGAAACGAAGGGCCCCACGCGGGAAAAGTCTCGTCGATTGGGAAACGGGATCTCCCTCCACGTGGCAGGCAAGGAAGGATAACAGGTTTAGCGCCCATCATAACGGCATCACTTCTGTATCGGGGTGCAACTCGGGTCGGGTTTGATCGGGTTGAGGCCAACCCTAACCCAACCTGAGAGAGCATTCCCTCAACCCTAACCCAACCCAACCAGGGCCTCGGGTTGAGGATGGTCAACCCTACCAACCCGCCTCTAAATTTCTCAACCCTAATTAACCCAACCCATCTAACCAGAATCAGGTCAGGTGCACCTTGGGCCAAATAGAAAAATACAATAATCCATAGAAAACCAAGATAAAATTAGAGGACGGAGGTCGGGTTTGGGTTGGTTCAGGTTGCCAAGGCCTCAACCCTGACCCAACCCGAAATTAAATCGGGGTTGGCTTTTCCCAACCCAACCTGAGGAAATGCCAACCCAACCCGAGCCAAAATCGGATTGAACTCGCCACGTTCGGGTTGAGCCCGACCCAAGTTGCACCCCTACTTCTGTAACAATTATCATTAATGCTAGGAAGTGCAGTTTTGGTTTTAGAAAGACGTAACTTTCCATTTTCCCGTTTCGGCGACGCTTTGGTTTCCTGCTAAGACGACGAAGCTTGGCATAGGCATAGGCATAGGCATTAAGCATATGCACTACAGCCTAGAATGAGGGCAACATGATTCGGCCAAAAAAAAAAACAGGATGAGAAAAATACGACTTTAAGACGCTATTTTTTTTTTTGTATGCTTAAAACGGTATTTTGCAAACTATGCTACCTAGGGATTTGCTTGGGTCCATTGTAAAATGCATTTCGGGGAACGTAGAGATTTGTTAGGGTCCATCAGAAATGGGATTTTGCGAAACGTCTGTTACATGAGAGAGCAGCCACATGAGCTCACTTTCCAACAGATTTTGTCATTATTCATAAGGTGGCTATGCTCTCTCATGCAACAGACGTGCTGCGAAATGCCTTTTGCGATGGACCCTAGCAAATCCCATGCTACCTATACGCTACCTACCAACACATGTAAAATTTTGGCAGATTGTCGGTCTCTGAGCGCATTTCATTGTTGTTGTCCTATAATTTTTTTGGTAGGTAAGCTGGATGGAACTTCGACCTCAAGGTTGAGATACAGAGTCTCAACCATTGAGCTACAGGCCCAACCCCTTGTTATACCCGTATGATTGGCCAATCTAGATCCTTGACTCCAACCAGACGTATCCATGTATGTAATCATTGTCATGGATATATAATCTCCATTTAGTACGGGGATAGACCAATAATGACGCATGGTCGTAGCCCTTTAGTTTAAATAACAAAAAGAACGAGTAAATTAGTTATTTTATTAGATACAGAACTTTATATATATTCTTTTCGATTTCTTCTTGGGTATGTGGAGTTATTATATTGTCGGGCATTGAGCAAATCCTTATACCATATATAAAGCGTGAATGAGTGGTTAAAGTCATCCTCACTTCTGCGTTATTTCCATTCATGTCTCACAGCCTAGCACAATACCTTTTTTGTCGGCATTTCTTATTTTCCTTAGGGGTATTCTCGGCATTCATGTTGGGCAATAAATACCCAATCATATCATAAAGTCAAGTCAGGGAATAAATAGGACTAGGCTTCTATTTTTTCAGTCATTGTCATATTTTGTTACATTTTTTCCGTATATTTTGTTATAATTTGTCGACTTTGCTTCCATTTTCCCGTAATTTTTCATTTAAAACTTAGTACCCCATGATTATTATTTATTGCTATTATATATTGCTACACAAATCCTACTTTTGCTAATCATTACAGTTTGCACCACATCAACAATAAGACAAATGTCTCAAAAAGTCAACAAACATTAATGGGCTAACATCACATGATCGCATGCAATTGCAAAAGATGGGTTGGCAAAGGTGGCTAGCAAATCCCTACACAAACAAACAAAAATTTTAAAAAATATGTCAAGCTATTATTTATTGCTACCCACCTTTGCACAAATGGACGGGACTTCTCCCAATCTTTGCATTTTGCACCATCTCAAGGATAAGACAAATGTCTCAAAAAGTCAACAAATATAAATAGGCTAACATCACATAATCGCATGCAATTGCAAAGGATGGGTTGGCGAAGGTGGCTAGCAAATCCCTATACAAACAAAAAAACAGCTGAAAAAATATGTGAAAAAGCCGGCTGACCCCGGGTCGACCAGGCCCGTACAGGCTGGGTGCGGGTCCAAGCTTAGTGACCCGTATAATTTCCCGGGTCATTTTGACCCATCCCGTTTGCCCCAGACCCGTACGGGCCCGGTCAAACCTGGCCTGACGCGGCCGTTTACCAGGTCTATTCCCTACTATCCAAAAGCATCCGCTCATCAAAACCATCCATTTCCATTGACAGGATAACAACCAAATCTGATCCGAAATTTCTAAGTTATATTGAAAGCGAAATGACATCAGCACCACAATATTTTAATAATTGCACTAGGGTTATTGCACTTCCCAAAAGGTTCTGATAGGCTAATGACAAAATAAAAGACACGCTAAACTTCTGCAGCTATAAATCGGAATTACATTATGGAAATTTCTACAGATAGGACCGTTGGGATCATTTTGCTATTTTGGTCCTAAATTGACTTTTAAAATTTTATTTTATTTGGTAAATGGCAGGGGGCATATTAGTATTATATATGTTTATGGAAAATCAATAAGATTGATAAAAAACCATTTTTGGATTGCATGATATCAAACCCTATATGATTGCTGAGTTTCAAAGCTGTTAGGCTTATTTCAATTAGAGAAGTGTACAAAACGAGGACAGTCATTACTGTAGTATGGGAATGCAATATATCATTGTCCTTCTATTGTTCAGATTCAATGGAAAGCTTGGATTAGAATCAAAGTACTTGATATTGCCAATTCTCTATCTCTATCACTTTATTTTCATTACTTGACAACTTACGTTATTTAGTTGGAAAATGAAAAATTTCTATAAAATCAATCTTCTATGCTTATATCAGCACAAACATGTTTTAATAATTGCACTAACTCATCTTGTCTTATATCATATAAAGAGCTGCCAAGGTTATTACTGTTCCCACAAAGCTCTGAAAAGCAATTTTAAAAGACAAGACAAGCTTAGTTCGTGCCATTATTAAAACATGGTTGTGCTATACCATTTTCCTAATAATAAATGACTCTAATAAAAGTCATGGGGGTGTGTAAAGTGAGGACACAAAAGATCAAAACTGAAAAGAGAGTTTTGTCCTCTACTCCATAACCTGCACCTACTTGCAGATTAACTTGTTTATTGTTTTTCCCATTACATAATCAGTTCAGGAAGACTGAATGCATTTGTCATTAACTTTCTTTCCCATTTGTTTAGTTGGCATTTACATTTCTCTGCATTTCTTCCACCTCTGGTTTTTCATTTTTTTTCAATGGAAACAAAGATAGAGGAGGTAGAGAAATGCGTGAGCTTGAAAGTGAGGACACAAAAGATCAAAACTGAAAAGGAACTTCAACCTGAAGAACAAGTTGGTGCAAAAGAAGAGTTGGGTGAGCAACAAAGAAGCATTTTCTTCGATGTAACTCAAGGTAAAGACATTTTTCTATCTTTCCTTTGCATTTTTATTGCTCTCTGTTGAGAGGTTTCTTTTTTGTGATGGGTTTAAGTAAGAAGGTTTTTTATTAAAAGGTGGTATTGTGTAAACTTAAAGGACTTTCATGCCCTAGATTTACTGTATCTGCTTTTATCAATGGGGCATGCTTTAAGGTTTCACAGATACGAAGAGTTGGAGATTGACAAAGTTCGTTTTTATTTTTTTCTTTCTGTTGGTGGGTATTTTCAAATGCATTGGATGAGCTATTTGTTTGATTTGAAAATCAGCTTTCAGCTTATGAATTGCACTAGAAGGTTATAAATTTGATGAAAAAAGGGGTTGTTTTATGATTTTTGGGCATTGGGTTTTATAATATATATTGGTGGGACCAGATTAGGTTGTGGATTTTGATGGTTTTGGCCTTATATGTGCAAGAGATTATCTTATCTATTGTTCACTAATTTTGTTCTGCTAATATTTTTATCCAAGAGCACAGGTCTTGTCAAGGATAAAATAAATTCATGCTTGCTAACCTGTGGAGAACAGACCCAATTGATCGATGAGTCTAATGGGATGATTAGCACAATGAGTCTAATGCGATGATTAGCGTTGAAGCTTAGGAATGTTGGACTGATTTATTTGATCTGTAGGCGTAATGAGTATTGATTTATTTGTTTGTGCTGAAATCATTTCCCTAATGTATAAAAACATGTTTTTCATACAGCATATCCAATTCGAATTGCTGAATTTACACTCTAATGAACTAAAACATCATGTTTCCTGCCTAAAAAAATCAATCTTAATTCTTTTCACATTAAAAAAGAGTGAAGGTTTCGCAAGAATATAGAAACAAAGTTTTTCAATTGAAATTATCATCCTTTAAAGTGCTCAAAATGTTCCGTTTGTTCTCTGCACAATGACAAGATAGAAAAGTCGAAAGGGGTAGTGATGGCTCGCGAAGTAGACAGCAAGCAGCAAGTATCACTTACTAATAGGGCTAATGGGAGGCCCCTATGCAAGTCTCTAGCTGACGCCCAATTTTTTTAAATCTTTTTCTAACGTACAACATGTTTTTCATTATGCCCTATTTCTCAGAACTTTCTTTTTCCAGTACAATGATGTTTTCTATCATGTCCTATTACTCAAAAACTTTCATTTCGAATACCATGTTTTCGAAAGATAAGTTAATGGATATCATTTATAGATTACTTATATATGTGCTATTCTTTGTAAAAATTTATTGTGATGATGATCCATAGAACATGTACCTTTTGTAAACTTATCATTCTAAAGATTTTGATGATCTTCCAAAATTGTACTTGCACTCTACAAGATTTTGAGACCAATTTTCCATCTAAAGTGAGGAATTGTTCAGATCAGTGTTCAGCAAGAGATTCTGCATGATATATAGGTCAAAGCACGTGTGAGCTAAAATTTATGTGATTTCATGATTTCCATCAACATATGGAGTTTCAACAATAGTTTCCATTAGAATACAGATTATATATGTAGTTTCAACAATACTTTCCATTAGAATACAAATTTACACATGCTTTTAATACATGTTATTTTGAAGTTGTAATTGCACTTATGTGACGCTTCATTTTGTTATTGAAAAAAATGACTTGTAATCAACACAAACCCGAATTCTCTAAAATCGACCCCATTTGCACCCGTAGTTTGTGAAACCCAGTAAATGAAGCAATGGTTATGCCAAGTCTAGTGTTAGTTTACGTGCACTGTACTTTCTAAAAACAGAAAGGGTTAGTTTCCGAATTTGCCAAGACGAACACATATACAATGAGAAGGATACTACAAAAGATAAATGCCCTTCCATTATCAATCTTTTTCATACCAAGTCCAAACATATAGTTACAATTTGTAACCGACCAAATTGCCCATATTATGATTACTATTATACCCTTAAGATTATACCAATCAAGCAAGATTACACCAATTTGATCATAGCCGTCCAAAATTGTAAGAAAAAATTGGTGGATAGTCCATATTTGTTTAGTTTTATACTAGTGATTATATGGTTATAATGGGTATATTTTTTGTGTAAAGACTTTACGGCCATGATTGAGTTTGTGGTACCTGTAATGAATCTAAGCCGTTAAGTGAATCATAATCACTTGATTTATTTATTTTTTGTCTAAAGTAAATAGGGTTAAGGTTCGAAGGGTAGTTTGGTCAATTCAGAAATAAGATTAGGCAACAAGTACTTCGGGCCAGTAACAGAGCCCAAAATAGAAAGTGTGGCAGAGTTGTAATTGAAGAGAAACACACCGCCTCAAATAAAAGACGTGAGCAAACACAAGACGTGGTTCTTTGGATTTTCTCTTCCTATAAAACCTTCACTTACTTCTCAAATTTCTACTTATAATCTTTCCTAATTTGGTCTCTGCTAGTTGATTTTGAAACCCATCTCTGAGATTATTCTCTTTCCTTTCTTGGTTTTTCTCAGAGGGGTCCTTCTTGTACTTGTTTTGGAGACCTGTTTCCAAAAAACAAAAACAGCTTTCTTTTTATTGAGTTCTAAAATATGGAAGAGTGTAGTCTATATAATTATGAAATGGTTCCTAGTAATCCATGGACATCCCAAAATAGGCGACGTCGTCAAGGTATACTAAACTTTCTCTCTGGGATTTATTTTAATTTGTTTGTTTTGTTCACTTGTAAAGTACATCCCAAAGTAGTTGAGGAATTTCATTTAATTTTATTTGTAGGTTTTTCTTATAGAGTGATGTGTGTTTTTCTTATAGGGTTTGCATGGATTCTATAAACGTCTCTCTCTCTCTCTGTTTTTTTTATCATTATGTTTTGAATTGAAAAGTTGTGTTGTTGCTTGATAGATAATTTTGTTGTTGATGTTAGTAGGAAAATAGAAGTGGGTTTGTGATTGGATTGAGGTTTTTTTATTTGGGCCATTGAAAAAATAGATGTGTTATCTGTTGAGGAATTACTTATTGCATATGGGTTTTTAGGATTGATGATGAATTATTCATTGGTTTTTAGTTTCTCTTTCTAACTATGGAATTCTTTTAAAGTTCATGGATCCATTTTGTTGTTTATGATTATTTTATGTAGAGTAAATATTTCCTACACAGGCAAATTGTGGTACTTTTGTTCTAAAATCTTGATTTGAAAATATTTAAATTGCATGCTTCTATTATTATATGAGAATTTGTTTTTTTTTTTTTTTTTGGGTCTTATGGTCTGGGAAGTGGGATTTTACTAGTTGAGGAGTTGGTTATATGGTTGCCTTTCAATCTGTTGTTTTTAGAACATGGGATACAAGGTTAGATTTTGACTCAAATCTGCTTTGATTTATTTTATTTGCCTAGTCCTTGATTGTCGTAGAAATCACCTCTAGTTTCTAGATTTTTTATGTATCAAGAGTCAGTTTATTGATTTTTTTATATGGGCAATTTTTAACCTTTCATAATTTCTTGTTATTTAACGGAATCAAGATTCAACCTGATCGGACCGGTTTGGATCGAGTCGTAGCCTTTTTCAGTTTAATTAGTCGCCCTGTTTTTAAGACATTTATTTAGATTGTTTTGAACCACTAAGTTCTACTATGCTAGATTCTGCTTTATATTTGTGGGATAGATAAGGGGTCATTTTTCATGCATTGAGGATTTGTTTACATCATTGCATTGTAATTCTTTTAATTTAATTTATTTTCATATATATATTTTTAATTTATACCAATGTTTAAGCTTGAGTCGACCTTGTTCTGCCTTGGGTGAGTTCTTGAGCACCTTATAGTTCTTAGATATTGATCTTTAGTATTGTTTCAACTTTCTGCCTATAGGATTTGGGATGCGAGGTTAGGGTTGTCTATTATATCTTCTGTAATTTAATTTTGAACTGCAGAGCTCTATTTTTATGTTAGTACTATCTCTTGTCTATGGAATTGGGTTATTAGACGTTGAGGATTTATTGGTAGACTGAAGTACTTATATTATATTTCTTGAATTGTGATGGTGTAAAATTTGGCTGTTTGTTTATCACTTCGCACTAAACAGAATGGGCTTTTGTAGCAGTGCAGTTTTGTTTTGTAGGTCTGTCTTTCTTTCTTTTTTTCTTATTACAAAGAGTTCTTATTTCGTTTTGTGCTTTCAGGATCCTGGCGACCCACAGTACCTTCATGGGAGAAGAAATTCTGCTTTTCTACATGCGCAATTTCATGGAAACAACTCTGTGACACTAAGAAGCGGATGTCCTTCTACAAAAACATTGCTCAGTGGGATGATTCATCTGGCGAAGAGGCATTTCTAAATGCGAAAGCCCGGTTTTGGGCAGAGATTAATGGCTTCCCCTTTGATATCCCTCTGCCCGATCCAGATATTTATACTGATGAAATTGACTGGAATTCCGACATTGATCTCGAGCTGCCATTGGATTTGGATAAAAAACCTCTAGCTCCTATTGATGAAGAGAAGGATGAGAAACTTGGTTGGGATTCTTTCAACTTCCCAATCCCATGCACTGGTTGGGGTGATGATGAAGACCCAGTTAATGAGCCCTCTAACTGCCCAATCCCATGCACTGGATGGGGTGATGCTGAAGACCCAATTCATGATTCTCCACCCGAGCTCACTTGGGGAAATTTTGATCAAAATGTTAATAATAACATTGAGAACAGAGATGTGGAGCAGAATTCATGGGAAAACGATGGAGCTAAAGGGCAAGCTGATAGTGATACATGGGATTGGAGTGGTTGTGTACCTTCATGGGTGAAGAAATTCTGCTTTTCTACATGCGCAATTTTATGGAAACAACTCTGTGACACTAAGAACCTGATGTCCTACTACAAAAACATTGCTCAGTGGGATGATTCATCTGGTGAAGAAGCATTTCAGAATGCGAAAGCCCGGTTTTGGGCAGAGATTAATGGCTTCCCCTTTGATATCCCTCTGCCCGATCCAGATATTTATACTGATGAAATTGACTGGAATTCCGACATTAATCTCGAGCTGCCATTGGATTTGGATAAAAAACCTCTAGCTCCTATTGATGAAGAGAAGGATGAGAAGCTTGGTTGGGATTCTTTCAACTTCCCAATCCCATGCACTGGTTGGGGTGATGATGAAGACCCATTTAATGAGCCCTCTAACTGCCCAATCCCACTCATTGGATGGGGTGATGATGAAGACCCAGTTAATGATTCTCCGGCCGAGCCCTCTAACTGCCCAATCCCATGCACTGGATGGGTTGATGCTGAAGACCCAGTTCATGATTCTCCACCCGAGCCCACTTGGGGAAATTTTGATCAAAATGTTAATAATAACATTGAGAACAGAGATGTGGAGCAGAATTCATGGGAAAACGATGGAGCTAAAGGGCAAGGAAATTGTGATGGAAATGCTGATAGTGATACATGGGATTGGAGTGGTTGTGTACCTTCATGGGAGAAGAAATTCTGCTTTTCTACATGCGCAATTTCATGGGAACAACTCTGTGACACTAAGAACCTGATGTCCTACTACAAAAACATTGCTCAGTGGGATGATTCATCTGGTGAAGAGGCATTTCAGAATGCGAAAGCCCGGTTTTGGGCAGAGATTAATGGCCTCCCCTTTGATACCCCTCTGCCCGATCCAGATATTTATACTGATGAAATTGACTGGAATTCCGACATTGATCCCGAGCTGCCATTGGATTTGGATAAAAAACCTCCAGCTCCTATTGATGAAGAGAAGGATGAGAAGCTTGGTTGGGATTCTTTCAACTTCCCAATCCCATGCACTGGTTGGGGTGATGATGAAGACCCAGTTAATGAGCCCTCTAACTGCCCAATCCCACTCATTGGATGGGGTGATGATGAAGACCCAGTTAATGATTCTCCGGCCGAGCCTTCTAACTGCCCAATCCCATGCACTGGATGGGTTGATGCTGAAGACCCAGTTCATGATTCTCCACCCGAGCCCACTTGGGGAAATTTTGATCAAAATGTTGATAATAACAATGAGAACAGAGATGTGGAGCAGAATTCATGGGAAAACGATGGAGCTAAAGGGCAAGGAAATTGTGATGGAAATGCTGATAGTGATACACGGGATTGGAGTGGTTGTGTACCTTCATGGGAGAAGAAATTCTGCTTTTCTACATGCGCAATTTCATGGAAACAACTCTGTGAGACTAAGAACCTGATGTCCTACAACAAAAACATTGCTCAGTGGAATGATTCATCTGGTGAAGAGGCATTTCAGAATGCGAAAGCCCGGTTTTGGGCAGAGATTAATGGCTTACCCTTTGATATCCCTCTGCCCGATCCAGATATTTATACTGATGAAATTGACTGGAATTCTGACATTGATCCCGAGCTGCCATTGGATTTGGATAAAAAACCTCCAGCTCCTATTGATGAAGAGAAGGATGAGAAACTTGGTTGGGATTCTTTCAAATTCCCAATCCCATGCACTGGATGGGGTGATGATGAACACCCAATTAATGAGCTTATGAGCCCTCTAACTGCCAATCCCATTCATTGGATGGGGTGATGATGAAGACCCAGTTAATACTTCTCCGGCCGAGCCCTCTAACTGCCCAATCCCATGCACCGGATGGGTTGATGCTGAAGACCCAGTTCATGATTCTCCACCCGAGCCCACGTGGGGAAATTTTGATCAAAATGTTGATAATAACAATGAAAACAGAGATGTGGAGCAGAATTCATGGGAAAACGATGGAGCTAAAGGGCTAGGAAATTGTGATGGAAATGCTGATAGTGATACACGGGATTGGAGTGGTTGTGAAAGTAGAGCTAAGGAGAATAATTCATGGGAAAATAATGGGGGTAATTCATGCGGTTGGGGACATTGAAGAATTTTGGAGATGTGCACTTATTCTTGAATATCTTAGATAAATTACAAAGACAATTGATGGTGCTTATAAAGAGCACTTACATGATAAACATAGAAATAAATCAAGACAACTATGGAAAGAGATAACACTAGAATATTCTAATCTAACCTAATCAAATCTACTTTCCTAATCTCTCTTGCTTGCCTCTTCTAATCCACTTGACTAATTTATTTAGTTGCTTCATTTAGCCAACTTACCCAATCTATCTCCAAGATGATCCAACGGTGAGATCTTAACCCAATCCAACTGTTGGATCCCACATATTCTAACATACCCCCTCAAACGTATGTGGATTGAAAATCAACATACGTTTGATTACAATGAAATTCCCCAATAAGAAAATAAAATTTGCTCCCCATAAGAAAATAAAATCTTTTGATTGGAACCGCACTGCCGAAGTTTGATGATGAATATGCCTTGATGTTATCGCCGAATGTATATTGCCGAAGAAGACGCCGCTTGTTGATTTGCCGTGAAGAGATGGATGAGAACAAATCATAATGGGCTAGACAAGAATCAAACCTCGATGGGGGAGTGGTAATGGGTCACTATGGACCAAAGCCATAATGGGCAAGTCATTAGGCCGATTTAGAATATCGAACCTTCTGGAAATAGGCCACATTGGACCAAAGCCTCGAAGAGCAAAAAGGATGCCTCGATGGGCGAGAATGAGCCTCAATGGGCCAGACACATGGGTCGGCAAGTTCCGATCCTCATGAAATTTGGAAACAACTCTCTCAAGCACGCACTTCAAAACAACTGAAGCACCTCAATTGAAAAGAGAGAATATTCCGGGCACGCACCTCAAATGAAGTACCTCAACCGAAATATATATGAAAAAAAAATGAAAGAAAAAGAAGGTAGAGAAGAAAAATAAGATGGAGACAAACGACAACTAATGGCTCAAGGACGACAATTATTGGCAAACATAAAAGGTCATGCAAAACCTTTCATAAGAAATTGAGCAACGTGTATCCAAAGAGGGCTGCAAATATCAATAATCGGTAACGATATTTCTCTAAAGAAAGGTAAGAGGGTGTTCTTCTCAATTTTGGGGTTAAGATATTTGGGTAAAAGCAAAGGAGTTTAATTAGTAATTTGGAGGTGATTAGGTAGGTAAAGAAGAAAAGGGTTTCTAGAGTAAAACGAGGAGTCCTAAATATGATATAAGTAGAAATTTGGGAATAAATGGGAAGGAAGGGTGTGCTTACCAAATCTGGGGTTGAGTATATTGCAAAAGACAAAGGAAAGGATGTAGCCATTAAAATGAAGCATAGTAATTGCCCCAGCTCTTCTCACTTCCCCTGAAGAGGCATTTCGGTATATGCCACATACCCCATATGTCTCAATAATACCTTTTCAAACCCCATGTGCATGGCCTTGAATTACGTAATTGCTCCTTTACAAGGTATTATGCAAAAAATAGTGTTGTTAGCTACTGTAAAAAGAAAGGGCTGCACATAACCTTTGAAATAACAGAGTTTTGCTGAAATCCCTCCTCCCTCCTTCACCATTAACAGAAAGTGGAAGCGCTCGAACCATGAAAAGAATCAAAACACAGGTTTGAGCAAGAGCAGCATATGGGATCAGATTTGCTCTCGTTACTCTATTTTTGTGTTGACTCCGAATATCTAGACCTTTTTTTTTTTTTTTTTTTTCTGGAATCAGATCTGCCCTAGTTACTCCATCGTCTCCAGAGATAAGATAGCTATGCTCTAACCCTCAATGTTTGAATACATTGTGCTTGGATCTAGTGTCTGGTTTTCCTCCTGGTGCTTCTCATTGCCATCACTCCGGTCCACAAAGATGAGGTTCCGATTAAAGACATGGTTGATTTTATGAAATCAGCCATTGGCAAAACCGCTCCTTAAGAAAACCGCATAACACAACAGATTATAGAACACACAGATCTCATATAGAACTCAAATCAGAGAAGAGTAGCAGGACAACTCGATTAAGAAAACAAGATGGAGGAAACAAATAAAAATGGATGGACCGGGCGGACGGCTGATCTAGCCGTCCGCCAGAGAAATACGTCAGACGAGTTGTGCTCAGGCCAAGGAAATCGGCTGCTCTGATACCATGAAGAATTTTGGAGATGTTCACTTATTCTTGAATATCTTAGATAAATTACAAAGACAATTGACGGTGCTTATAAAGAGCACTTACATGATAAACATAGAAATAAATCAAGACAACTATGGAAAGAGATAACACTAGAATATTCTAATCTAACCTAATCAAATCTACTTTCCTAATCTCTCTTGCTTGCCTCTTCTAATCCACTTGACTAACTTATTTAGTTGCTTCATTTAGCCAACTTACCCAATCTACCTCCAAGATGATCCAACGGTGAGATCTTAACCCAATCCAACTGTTGGATCCCACATATTCTAACATTGTGATTGTGATATTAACAAGCTGCCTTATTTGGAATCCCGAAAAAATAATGTGATTTTGGAAACAAATAATGTGAACTGTTGGAGGAGAGAAGGTGGCGCTCGAAATTCTTCAGGGTATAAAACTTCAAGGTTTCAAGGTGACAAGAATCAGTTGAATAATGGTTGGAGGACTTACAGAGGATGGAAAGGATAGAATTTCCTTGTGGGCTCGATGCGTTATTCTGGACCTGGGAATCATCATCTCTCTACCAAATCAAAACATTCTTGGTGGGTGAAGAAGCCAATTTTTTATGCATTCTTTGCTTTCCTTTATTATTTTTTCTTTTTTCTTTTGGTTGCTTTAGATGGCATTTTACAAGCTGTATGTTGAAGTGTTGGATGGTTGATGTATCTTCAAATACTTTATTTTTTCGGCATTTAATGATAGAAACCTGTGATTTATACATTTCAAAAATAAAAGTAAAAACCTGTGATTTATATTAAATTCCGTACTTTTCTAAGATATCTGTTTAGTTTCTTTCACTGGTTTCTTGGTTATATGAGATTGTATGAGAGCAATGGTTCTTGAGAAATGAAAATGGAGAAAGATATTTTATATTCTCCTAGGTTTTGTTTTCTGTTCTTCATGAGTTATGATTAACTAGGCTGCAGAATTCGTGGCTTGTATCTGAATTCACATTATCAAGTTCTTAAATTGTTGGTCATGTAGGAGAAACATATGTTATTATTTTTTAAATATTGACTTTACAATGCTTTTCTGTAAAATATTTTTTTCTGAAGCTGAATGACAGTACTGTTCATCTCATCATCTGAACTCTGTTTACTTTTCACCTTTAAATGGAACTAAAACTTACACATTTAAGCATTATCTATCCCTGATTTTTTCATTGATTGGAACTACAGAACCCTTTTTTATGTGTTGTAACTACAGAACCCTGCACATGGTTATTGAGGTGTATATCTTGTCATGCTCCAAAGGCTACATACAAAAAAAGAGTTTAATTCTGTAGGACACCTGGAAGAGTACAAAAATTTCTTACCAGACTGTCCAGTATCGCTCTGTTGTCAAAATGCCTTTAACTCAAGTGCATGCTCTTGGAGAACACCATGAACTGCATAGAAAAAAGAGTTTAATTCTGTGGGACACCTAGTTGTTTCATTATCAATTCTAGGGTGATAGATGAGTTGCATTGAAACCCTTTGGTCATTGCACAGCATCAGCCTCCTCTATGACTTAAACACCTCAAAATGAGTGTCATAGCCATGCCAGAATCCTGAATTTTAAGTAAAAATTTAAAAACCATATGCATGATTTGGCTCTTAGGACTTTACTAGGATTAGGAGCTGGTATGAAATATTTCAATTCATACTCCCAAAGTCCTATATTTAAGAACTGTTATCTGAGACTGGTTTTTTAATGGCTTAGTAAAAACAAAAAAACTTGTCCACACCCATATCACCTTGTTTACTCACATATGCTACTGTTACAAACCTTAACCCCTAAGAAAAAGATGCTTAAAATCTTTGCTTTGACGATAAGTCTTCTATGTGAGTTGCACCTATGAGACATTCTACAAGAAAGAGTGGGCCCATGCCACCTTGTCAAGAAAAAATTTCAGGAAGTGCATCATTTTGATTTTTAAAGCGTCTCTGAGTCTTAAAGTTACCATTATCAAAGAAAAGAAAGAAAAGTGTGTCAAATCTTGTATTAATTTCATACAATATTCCCTTCTTAGATTTTTTGTATTCTATGTAACGGACTGTTTTTTGAAGATGCATTCTCGTTTACTCTCACAATTACCACTGTTACAAACCTTAACCCCTAAGAAAAAGATGCTTAAAATCTTTCCTTCTTGTTAAGTCTCCTATGTGAGTTGCACAAGCAATTCTAATGATATCCGTACTGCCATATTTTGATAATGGCACTATTCACATTGTCTTGAACTTTTTAGTTACTTTCCATGTTCATTACATTACTCACGATGTCATCAACATCCAGTTAGAAAAGTCTAAAACAAAGTGAGTAGTGCCATCATTAAATCTGTTATAGTATCCATAATGTGCAGTCCCCTATAGATCGGAGGGTTAGGATCATCCTATGGAAATGATTTTTGGGGCACAACATAGTTACCTTGTGGCCCAACAAATGAACGGTTTGGATCATCGTGTTGGCCGTACCGTGCTTTTCAAAAATACGGATTAGATATAGGAGATTTTATATGGTGTAAGGGTTTACAACAATACGGTATGGGTACCGCCCTGGATATGAGCTGCTGTTGGATCAGATATCAAAGATGGGACTTCCACCGTACAAGGGCCTTATTATTGTAAGCCCTTACACCATATAATTTCTCCTCTAGATATAGAATTGGATATATGTTCTTTTCAATTTCTTCTTCAGGCGCGAGGAGTTATAATTATAATGGGAAATGATATGGAGACCGAGAGTACCACCGAGCAGGGGACCTGCAATGAGAATGTGCCATGTGTGCAAAAAATTGAAGGTTTTGTTGATTTTCCTGAACTTAAAGGGATTGCTCATGTCACTTGTGAGGATGTGGACATGATCAATTTGTTACATTCCCTTTTCGGTGGTACTCTCGGTTTCCTCATGAAGGTCAACTTTCTTGCAGTGTTGGTAGTAAGGCTGGAGAAAAGTACAGAATGTGTTCAACTATTGCAAATAACTACGTTGTGCGCGTAGTTTTGGACCCCAAAAGACTATTTTGCCTTTCCTGACACAATCAGATAGCCTCCTCAAATTTTGTGGAAGAGAGTACAACTCCTCAGATTTTGTGTTGTACTTCTTAAATGGTGTAAAATTATATAAAAAAAGTAGATTGGGTTCAAGTTATTTAAAGTTGGGATCAAATGACTAACCGGACGAGTCACCTAGTGAATAACATTGCCGTCCTTATATTAAAGAGATTTTTGCAAAAGAAGTCCTCTACTTTGCTTTATTTGCAAAACAATAGTCTTGTAGTTGGACAATTTGCAAATAAAGTCATCACGTTCAAGTGAACTTTGCAAATCAGGTCATGCCATCAATTTGTGACCAAAATGCCCATAGTAAATTTTTTTTTTCCTTTGTAAAAATCAAAACATCCAAGAAAATTACCTGTGAAAAGACCAAAATGCCTACATGATAATATTGTGGGACCCACCAACTAAACTCAAACCCATGCATCGGGTGGGGCCACCTTTTTGTCTCTTGTTTTGATGGGATAGGTCCCACGGTCTCCACACAAGCCTATGTATATGGTGGGGCCAACAATTTTACACGGCATGTTTTGATGGGGCTAGCCCATCTTTTTTACACCTGTGCATGGCATACGTCAAGAATGCTACTATATATAAAAATGATATCCCCAGACCCCTGATTCAAAACCTATAACTGACTATCATTGGTATTTTGGGTTTTTGTATATAGGGAAATGATTTCAGCACTCCACTCTTTTTATAAGATGCACGACACATCTTGTCTTGTAGTATTTAAAGGGCTGTCAGGAGAATATTATAGTTCTCAAAAAGCTTTTGCAAGCCCTCTAAACACTAAATAATAAGATGCTTTCGCACATCTTATAAAAAAGTATCAGTTTCCTTTTTATAATGCAATTTTTGTATTTTCACCTATAAGGGCATTTTGGTCTTTTATGAGTTCAAAAAATTTACCATGGGTATTTTGGTCACAAAATAGTGGGCACCAAGTAGAAGACTTCTTTTGCAAAAACCCCTATCCTAAAATAATGGGATTGTAGACACCCCATTTTGACCGTGCCCTTAACCTTCCAATTTTGTGCAAAATCCCATCAAATGAATGAATTAGGGTCCCAAACTTCACCCTAAGCTAGGTTAGGGTCCCTTCTAGCTCCCCGCAAAATTTCGTCGAAATTCGAGCGTGTTTGCCTACCGAACGAGCCAAGTGGGAACCATAGTGTAAACCAGAAACGGGGGGGGGGGGGGGGTGGATTATCCTGGAAGAAGCCGACCTAGAGCCGAATAGGACACGATCCAAAGGTGCGCCCATCATTTTTTTTGCACAATCGTGCGCTTATCAAACTAGTTGTGCCGATATCCCTCCCTTTCTTATTCTATAAAAATCGAAGAAAACCCATTTTCTGCGGAGAGGGGTTTTTGCTCATTTTTTCTGGAAAAATCAGAGTGAAAATCTGAGAGAGAGAGAGAGAGAGAGAGAGAGAGAGGGAGGAGATCTCGTTCCCAAATCCATTTTCTCCGGCCGTTACTCCGACCGATCTTCCCTTCACCGCCGGCCAGCCACACACCTTCCTCATCTCCGGCATCATCTTCTCCGATAGCAGTCTCTCTTCTCCGATCAACAAAGCTCCGGTGAACTCCGTTGTTTCTAGCTAAAGCTCCGGCTTAGCTCCGATCGGTCTATTTCCTATATAGTTAAGCTTGTTTTTCTCTTTTGTCCCCTCATTTTTGCCTTAACCTCTTCTAAAACCTTAAAAAAAAAAAAATCTCTTGTTCATCTTCTTCTCCGGTGAGATTCCGGCTAGCATTCTGATCAATCATTCTTCTGCACTCGGATTTGTCCGTTTCCATTTTCTTTAAGCTCAAATCTAGATCTTTACTTTGTCAAAACCCTAACTTCATCGTTCTTTCTTTTCTCCGATCGGCTATTGCTCTCCGGCAGATCTCCGTTTGATCTCCGGCAAACTCTAGCCTAGCTTTTATTTGTTCGATCACTATAAATCTCTTCTCACTTTCATTTTTTTTTTACAGATCTAATTTTTCCTTATTGTTAAAAACCCTAACCCTTTGTGCTTTCTTCTTTGACCAAATCTGCAAGATTTCGGTTAATTTTCCAGCTTTTGTGTCAATCTTTAAGAAGAAGAGTTCGAATGAAGGTTTCAACATCATCAAACCAAAGGTTTTTGGATCTATAAAGAAAAAAAAAAGAGCAGTTTGTAATCTGAGCTCGGTTAAAAAAGAAAATTTAGAGGACAAAAGGAGAAAGTCTGATCATCATGAATAAGGAATTGACGAGATCAAATTTTTTTTGTCGCTTTCTCTACTGAAATGTGGTAAAAATCTGAAGTAGGAAGGGAAGATCAAAATTCAAATCTCATTCATAGCAAGAAAGGTACTTTTATCCGGTTTCTTTTTTTTATTCATGATAATATAAGCTATTTGGATGTGATTAGATGATGATCTTCTGTGAAAGCCCTGTTTTGATTTTTTTTATATTTTGTTTCACTGAATCATAGTATTAGAATCTTGAGGCGTATAGCTGGGCAGTACACCAAATGGTTTAGTCTCATGTTTAAATTTACAATCTTTTGGGATCATCGCATTTATTTGTAAGCTTTCACTTTGTTGTCAATATCTATCTTGCTAGAATCATAATACTGTTTGTGTTTTGAATGATGTTGTCACATTTTAAGAAGGAAGAAAATGCTAATGTTTGATGCTCCTAGTATTGTCCATGAGTTTTTGAATGGTATTATCATGTTTAGACATCAGTCATGTTGTTTATAAGGCATGCTCATCACTCTCAAGTGGAATTTTTAATGTCGTACAAGATAGTAGAAAGTTGTTGTTGATATGGATTACCTGTGCATGCATGTTTGAGTAGTTATAAAAACCTTACCCTTATTTTTGCATCCATTCTCTAGAATTTTAGTTTCTAAAAGTTTGAGTTTAGAGATGATCACCCTGATGTAATCGATGTGTGTGGTTTTCATTTGTGTTTGTTTGAGGATGTTACCAGTCAAAATGGTACTTTTAGGCTCTGATGTTGGCAGCTACTGATTCCAGCAATTACCTGGAAGCAGCTTGCTCTTGTATCAAAGGGGTTACCTGAATGTTTAGGTTGACTTCATTTCTGGTTCAAGTGGGTAGCCTTATGTATGGAGTTATGTGTTCTAAAAAAAAAAGAAGAGTTTGTTCAACTTCAATGGTGTACTCGAATTCTGTCTGCTTTTGGATATGTTGGATTTCAATTGGA